>NC_137091.1:23913828-24437461 GCF_951640355.1 Cnephaeus nilssonii | reverse complement strand
AAGGGAGGAGCGGAGGCGGGGCCAGGGGAGAAGGAAGGAGAGAAGGCGGGCTGGTGGAGAAGGCGGGACGGGGGAGAAGGGAAGAGCGAAGGTGGGGCAGGGTAGAGTGCAGCAGAAAACACTATTGCAGGATTTTTCCTGCAACGGGAATGCTAGTACTTTAAATAAAGAGACTGGCTGCTGGGAGTATTTTATATACTAGTAAATGGTTATGACAATAAGAAGTTAAATATGTAAAAAAATTTAAATGGTAAAACCCAACACTGATGAGGTTGTTAAAAAACAGAAACCTGTATGTTCTGGTTGGAACCCTTCCAGATCATACATGGCAGTATACAGCAGGAGCCAAATAGGAGCTCTTGGATCCCATGGTTTCAGCTTTGCAAATGTATGCTGCGGAGGTAAATTAAGAGAAGGAAAACACTGCCTGCATAAAGATACTGAGCCATTAGTTCTAAAAGCAAACACTAGAAATAAGCTAAAGGTCCCAGAGTAGGAGTTTCCAAATGGGGACCCACCAGCAAGATGATCTATTAGGCATCTATCAAAATAAATGTGAAACTGACAAATAAGATAATTTTCTTGGGGGGGGGGGGGGAGAGGTGATGAAACCAAATAGTATGAAGACTTGAAAGGTAGTAAACCAAGATGGAAATGGCTGTGTTGTGGAGCCTTTCTTTTTCTTTTTAAAAATTGTCTCTATTGCTCTGGCTGCGGGGCTCAGTTGGCTGGAGTGTTGTCCCGTGCACCAAAAGGCTGGGGGTTGGATTCCCTGTCAGGGCGCATACCCAGGTTGTGGTTTGATCCCAGGTTGGGGCGCAGACCGGAGGCAGCCAATTAATGTTTCTCTCTCACGTGGATGTTTCTCTTTTGTTCTCTCTCTCCCTTCCTCTCTCTCTAAAATCAATAGACATATCCTTGGGTGAGGATTGAAAAAAAAAAAGCCTCTATTATTAGTACATAATATTATCAATAGACATAATTCATAGCAGTTTTTCCAGTGATCATATTTTGTGATATTACTTATATTCTAAAATTCAAACTAGTTTGGCTGAATGGTGAAAGGCACCAAGAGTTAACACACGAGGCAAGAATTATTTTAGATGCTTTTTTCAATGTAAACTCCCACTAAGGGTGGCTGCTGCTGACCAGAATGGGCAGCCGTTTTGCAAGGCCAGGCTGTCTGGCCCAGTGCTGACCCTAATGAAAGCAGTCAGGCCTCCTCCATTGAAATTCAAAACAAAACCACCCATAACCCCGTTTTAAAGAGCAAAACCACAAGCCACAGCTTCAGTCATTGCTGGGGATGCTTCCATTTCTTATTTCCTATTGATAAGTCGCGGAAAGGCCTCCCTTAACAGCCATGAAAGTGGAAACTGGCTGCCTTTTGAGTTTAAGGAAACTTAGGGAGAGAGAGCAACTCGAAAGCACGTGAGTGCAAAGAAGCTGGCTCCCTCTTCCTGTTCTGGGCAGCTCTGTGGCACTGGGGCGACGGTGGAGAACGCTGGACCTTGAGCCCATTAGAAGCTAAGTGCAGGGAAAGGAGGCCATCTGCAAACTTGTTTACAACCAGGACAGGAGAAAGGGCCCATGGAGCTGAAGCCATATTGCTGGGTAAATGCACCTACAGAAACCATGTGTCACGTTTCTATGAGGCATTGGGCACCAGGACAAGAGCCAGATCAGTGCTTAGGTGGGAAGCCTAATAGTCTTCCTTTGTGGATAATTCACCCATTGCATCAATTGGATGTGCATATACTGCTGGTCTATAGGCCACTTGGGCTTGAAGGCGATGGACCGGGATTCAAACACTGACTCTGATACTTACCACAGCTAAGGGGCTGTGGATAGGTTACTTTGTATACCACAGTTGCAGCATCTACGAATAAAATAAGATGGAGTGGTTTTCCGAGACTAGCAATTGGCACAGAATAGATGTTCCATAAATAGTATCTGCAATTAGTAGTAGTGATGATGGTAGAGAGGGATCATTATTATAGAATTAAAGTATATATTACATATATAATATAATCATATATTTATCTATATATGTCTACATATTCATATGTCATGAAAGATGGTAATAGCCTTGGGCTTAGAATAACCTAAAAAAAGTAGGTATATCTACTTGTTTACATACTTGTCCAGAATTTCCCCATGAAATTAGAAGTAAGATTAATGTGTCTCACAGGAGAAATGGCTCTCAGGGAATGGTGTTTGAGTGGATTCAGGGCATCCTGGGCAAGAGGGGGCCTCGGGTTAACTTCATGTACCTGGAGAGCTTTTGGTCAAGTTAATTAGGATCTTATGCACTGCACTACAGAGTCTATAGACATGAGATATAAGTTTGGTGTTTTGTTTTGTTTTTGTAGCAGGAACTGTGGGAGAGGTTATCCTAAACTTTGGATTTCCACCTGTGGCACTCAGTACAGATTTGTTGAATGATTGATTGTCTGAAGGCTTAGTCTATCTAACTCAGGGAGCTCCTTGATTTAGGGCAATACCTCCCCTGGTCAATTTCCTCCCAAATCTTATTGTACCTGCCCGGTGCAGAACCCACTTGGAAGTCAGTCAGCACAGACCTGAACAGCACAAGGGGGCAGATAGCCCACAGAGTCTCCCTTGGGGCTCTTTGATCTTTTAGACATCACCGTGGCTGATGACGCTCCAATGTCTGCTTTGCCATGGCTTAAATTCCACCTTCACCGAGTGCCTGAAGCTTAGCCAGAGTCAGACCCATAAAGTCACTTCTTTGCTCAGCCCGAGACCTCAACATGATGCGTCTCTTTGGAAAGGATGTAGCTAACTCCTTCAAGGAGCGGTGGCATTGGTGCAGGGAAGAGGTATGGCTTTGAAATCACACCAACCCAGGTGTGAGTCACAGCTCTGCCATTTATGAGCTGTGTGGACCAGGGCAAATTGTCAAACATCTTGGCGTCAGTTTCTTCATCCATAAGACAGGACGGGGAAGGCCACCTGGTAGGGTCGTGGACACATTAGAAATCAGATGGAATGTTGCAGCCTGCTTAGCACAGTGTGCGGCTCACAATCATCCCCACAAGGATGGGAATTATTTTCAGGGACATAATGCCGGGTCACCAAGAATCGTCATTTTCTTCAACGCTTATTTATTAAGCACCTTCTATGTGTCAGGAACAGTTCAAGGCACTGTGGCCACAGTTGTGAACAAAATAGACAAAGCTAGTGGGGTTCATATTATAGGAGGTGGAAAGAGAAAATAGCACATAGATACAGAATGTGTCCAATAGTGTTACGTGTTAGTTTACGTGGAGAAAAACTAAGGGTGAGGGTGCATGGGGTGCCACCATGAAGTTGGTCATGTTCCCAGAAAGGGGGTTACATTTGAGCAGAGACCAGAATACAGTGTGAGAGGAAGCCATGTGGTTCTCTGGAAGAAAAGCGTTTCATCGGAGGAAACAGCAAAGATAAAGTCCTTGCCCGGGAAGGGTACTTGGCATATTTCGAGAACACAGAGGCCGGAGTGACTCCGTAGAGCAGGTGAAGAGAAAGTGCTATCACACAGGATCAGAGAGCAAAATGGGGACCAGGTTATGAAAGAAACCCTAGGCTGTGCTAAAATTTGCACTAGACTCAGTGCGATGAGCAGCGGTGCCGGTGAGTGCTGGCTGTGTATGAGTAGTCCCGGGAACGTCATGGCTTCTCATGACAAGCTTTTCCTTTTTGCCATTCTGCGGGTTGACCCGGCTGGGGCTGAATAGTCTGGGATGGCCTCGCCCACATGCCTAATTGTGAGCGTGGTGTCAGTTTTGGTAGCGACCTGGTGTCTCTCATCATCCGGCAGGCTAGCTGGCAGTTGCCAGGTTCCAAAGGGCAGCAAGACAGGGCAATCCCCAGGGCACAGGCACGTCTCCAACTGGACAAGGTGAGTCAGGCGGCCAAGGCCAGGGTTAGTGTGGGAGACACCCGGTCAGTGTGGAGACTGGGAATTATGGTGGTCCCTTTTGCAGTCTACCTCAAAAGCACTGGAGGGTTTGGACCAGAGAAGTGACATTATCTGATTCACAGCTTTAAAGGAGCCATGATATTAAGGACTTTGTCAGATTGAATATAGCCAGACCAGAAGAGGTAGCCAGGTGATGGGCCACTGGAAAGCAATGGTGTTTGACTGGACTGGGCCCCAGAGCCTCATGATGTTGTGTGGCCTGAAGGTGTCATTATAGTATTTTAGCAAAGGCATCCTCTCCATCTTGCCTAATTGGACCTTCTCAGACCCCCGGAATGGCCTAGGAACCAGGGGTTAGTGAAAAGGGGCTGAAGGGGAAAGAACCTCCAAACTGCCCACATTCTAATACACAGAGATATTCTTTAATGACCAAGAACTTGATCATTACAGGGGGAACAGACCACTGAGGACTGAATAACCCACTATAAGTAATAAGTAATAACAGAACTGCTCTAGGTGAAATTAAACATAGTCATGTTTCTTTCTCTTTCTTTCTTCAACAGAAAGTATGATGCTGGCATGCTAATCGCGTGAGACACTGGGGCCACGGACAGCCACAAAGCACAAAACAAACTCAGAGAAGAAACCAAGAAACAAGAACGGTGTTTTCCTGGCGTCTACAAGAAGCGCTTTATTTTTCCTCTAGATTTCTTTTCTAAAAAAAAAGGCAAAACAAAACAAAAAACCAAAACTGTAACAAACATTTAAAGACACAAGACAGACTTCAGGTGATAACATTCGAGCATGCTCTTTTATTAAGCGTAGGATGGGAGGGAGGACAGGACTGGTGAGCAGGAGCCCCGAGGAGCTGTGAGCCGCCGGGGTGCTGCTTGAAACGTGAATGAAGAAGGACGGGAACGGCTTTTCAGCCCACCCCACAATGATCCTGTGAATTCCTTCGGACACAACGCTTCCTCTCCTGCCTGTCAAGGTGTCGGGGACGGGGGGGATGCTTGGCAAAACTCATCTGCTATAACTGCTAAAGGATGTTTTGTATATTTGGCAAGGGAGTCGAAGGACTAGTACCTTTGTGACTCGCAGCTCTGTCTATGCCACCGAATGCTCAGTGTCACCTCCATCTTCGCCGAAGGGAACCAGGCTCAGGGGCCTCTGCCCAGGGCGTGCCAAGCCCACTTAGACTTGGTCAGAGAGAATGCAGCCATGATCTCCTGGGTCAGTGCAGCGGAGACGGATAAACACTCGCTCTTTCTTTCCTGCACAGAGAAAGCTCCGGCGGCGGTGAGGCTCGGGCTGTGCTGGTGGCTGGGGGGGGACACGGGGCTCCAGGCTCCTCTAAAGAGTGAGAGAGACTTACTCGTGCTTCTACAGTGAGACAGGCCGCCACCAGGAAAGAAAAGGGACCCAAGCCTCGGCCAGCCCCAGAAGAGAGATTCTGTCCCTTAACCCCTGGAATTAATTCCCTGCCTCCCGCTGGTATTTGACATTTTCCCATCTGCTGTGACTACTCTTATTTCCTTTGCTCTGGGGGGTCAGTGTTGGAGAGACATGGAAAGGCCTGGGTAATAAGTTGGGGGGGTGGCCTCAGCATTGGCAGTGACGTGCGGACACACAGGGTGGGCGTGTGTTCCGATCGCCACCTGAGCTCCCGCTTAGCTGGCCTGGCCGCTGAGCCCCTCCTGGATCAGCCTCTCGCTGAGCGCCCACAGGGCCCGGGCTGTCTCCTCCCTCTGAGCCTCCGCGGAGGGCAGGCAGCGGCAGCAGTTGTTGAAATACATCCCTCCCAGGCCCTCTAGTTCGGGGGCAGCAGCACAGTAGACGGTGGTGGCAGCTCCTTGTTGCTGGAAAAAAAAAAAAAAGACCATAAGCAATTTATTTAAGAGGTGATGAGACGACTTTCTTCTGACTGGGAATCAGCAAGCCTCTCCCCGCCCGGTCCACTTGCACCTGGACCTCAGCGTGACCGAGCGGCGTGAGCTCAGCTCAGGCCTGGAAGGTCGGAGGTGAGCAGCCGGGAACAGCGAGCTCCTAACTCTCTCGAAAGCTGGTGTGACTCTTTGCACCTCATATAGGAAAAGGCTTCAAAAATAAATATGCACATCACTCACGTCAGACATCTCTCCCCAGAAAAGAGGAAACCATGGCACCCTTCTGCATGCGCAAGAAGACATCCGTCCAACCCCTTGACTTCTCAGTGCATAATGCATTTCGACACCAAGATGTTTCCAGAACCTTCTGTCTGGATGGAACCAACCGCGCTAATAATGGCCCATCAGGGAGAAACCCCACGCAGGACCGTGCCAGCCCACTCCAGAACGCAAGTTGCAATGAGTGCTACAGATCACTTTCCGTTCACCTCTGGCGTAGCACTGTGGCTAGGGCTGTGTGCGCAGGGAGGTTCCATATCGTCCCGGCTGACAGGGTACTGTCAGAGATGCTGTAAAGAGGGCAAGAAATCACTTTGCTTTGCAAGCCATCATTAAAAATAATAGGCTGGTGTTCGTAGGGAGACACGGTAGGCACGGCTCTAATTTAAAACCAATACAGTTTATCTGGCATCTTATGATTATTTATGTGCATCACAGCCCTGGTTGCATCAACTAATTATAGGCTGATAGAGAGGGGGGTTGTGGGAGAGGATTGAGGAAGGTAACACGGGATAAGGTCACAATTAGAAAAACATTAAGGACATTTGATTGAGGAGAAATTGGGTTTCTGTCCTCACCCAAAGCTTACCCTTTTCCTGCTCCTATGTGGTTTAAATTGTGCCCAAGCAGGGTGCTTAATGGAAAACCATGCCCCACAAATGGTTTGGTTTACATTCACTCCAACCATTGGGGGTCACGGTCATTCTGAGGATCCGGGTCTCGAGATGTTCTAATTTTAGGAAAGTGCTACAAAACAGTCTTGGGTTTTGTTTGTTTGGGGGGAGCTTCAATGTCAATATCTATTGTCATATCTACCGTACTTTGCGGTGTATAAGACGACTTTTTAACCCAGGAAAATCTTATACACCAGTCGTCTTATACGCCAGAAAATACGGTAGTTAATGTGAAAACCCCCTAGTCAAATCAGTCAAGGGACATGGGTGTGGGGAGAGGGAGGGGGAGAGCCTTGAGTTCTGATCATAGCGGGCTTCTTGATAGGCCAGGACAAACCCCATTAGTTCAGAACTCGAACTCCTGACATGACTGAACTTAATTAAATCGTAATTGGTTTGTTACTTCCCCAACCCCCTCACCGTGCCCACTCCCCAAAAACAGCCAGCTGCTTTCTTGGATTCAGCTCTTTCTTTTGAAATTGCTTTGTGTGGTGGCTCAAGTCTAATGGAAATAAGTTCATGTCATCCACATTTTCTTTCACTGAATTATTATTTCTAATACCACTCTGTTTAGCACCTAACACATTTCTCTAAAGAATTCGAGAGGCTTATGTGACTCCTCGTGTGGGGGGAAAAAGTAAGCAAAGTGCCTCTAAAGACAAATGGAAGAATTGAGATGCGAGTCCCGCTAACTCAAGCCAAATATCCTTTTGGCCTCGCTTCTTAGAGTTCAGTTGGAGATGGTGTTTTGCATAATTTTCTGGATATCTATCTTAGATTTCCATTTTACTTCCCAGCTGCCAAAACCACCAGAGAGTGGTCAGGTGATTTACCATCAACTGTAAGGGGTGAGAGAATCCAGCCAGCTCAGCCCCAGATCCAGGCTCTCCACCCCGACTTGGAGCCTTGGAGCATCGGCATTTATAGAGCAGGACAAACTGGCCGTTCAGAGTGCCACCATTGGCGAGAAAAGGTGAAAGTAGGCCACTTGGGAAAGCACAAAGCGGAATTCTTCCACACCCGGTGTAATATTTTGCCACTGTGACCTTCTAAAATGATATCAGGTTGCACCCTGGCATTGTTGGAACGGTATTTTTGCAAAGAAATTCTGCACTTGCATTGATTCAGAATCGTGTTGATGAGGGAGCTGGGGGCATGCATTTTCCCTCCATGGAATCTGAGAGCAATTGCAATGACCTCAGTTCATATAAGCCTATATTTGACTACCATGCTGAAAACCAGACATTTTAGAAAAGCCCCATCTTGCATCAAGAGCTGGCTTGAGTCTTTTGCTACCAGGCTTGGGGGATGCACGATCTTAACGCCTTCGCGAGAGGTTCTGTAGAAGAACCCAGGGCACCTGGAAGAAAGGCCACCTCCTCCACTCAGAGATCAGCCTTGCATCGGGCAAAGTCTCCCTCTGATCCGTGCTCAATTCAACTGGCACTCGACTTATTTTCTTGCTGGGCAGCTAAGGAGTAACAAGCTCTCTCAGTCCCAAGCTCACTACCCGTTTGGCTTCTGGGGGAATTCTCTTAGCTGCACCAGGGCAGCCTCTGAGTGACCTCTTCATACGAGCAGATGTGCCGACAGTTCCAGAACAACTTCTAATGTTTGGCTCATCAGCTGTTCGGTCTGCCTCTCATCAGGAGACTGAGCCACGTGAGGGGAATCTCATCAGTACATAGGCTGGGCTTGCTGATACAAGATCAAACATTTCGAAACTGATAAACACACATTTAAAAGAGCACTTTCATCACCGTCAAATGGCTCTCATGCCACTTTGGTCGGGGGGAGGGGGGTGCGGCGGGCATCAGTACCTAATTCAGAAACGATGAAAGTCCTATAAAGGGGACAATGCTACCAACTCCTTTATAAAACCCCTGAAGCCACCAGGTCTTGTGAGTTGTCACCACTGTTTACTGATCCATCGCGATAAGATAACAGCAACACCGTGACCTAAGAGCACTGGCGGAGCTGTGGGTCCCCTCAAGGACTTGTTAACAATTTCTCAGAAGCCTGCTTATCACGGGAGCTGGGCGCAGCAGCTCCAGGCTCCATCCCCTAGAATTGGCGATGAGTTAGGGTGTGGCTGGCACAGGACAGAGTTTCTGGGAAGCCCAGTAGAATCTTTAATCACGCCTGAACGCCACTTCTGATCTGATCAAAGGTTTTCGAGCTGCCAGAGGAGAGCTGAGCCATCCATCTCTGTAGTGTATGCAAAATCACCCAGGATTCTTGTTGGGGATTTAAGTTAAGAGTATCTTGGTCATAAAGGTTCATCCTTCTCCTTCAGAAATCATTTGTCAGATTTGCAGCCCCGTCTCCAGCTACAGGAAGGTCGACTTAGAAAGTAGTTGCTATTTATTTCTAGTTGAGGCCCTGAGACCTAACTTACCCATCCTTCCCAAACCCTTTGTTGGGATGAAAATATTAAGTAGCCGCTTTTCATCAACATTTACTTGATGACTGCTAGCCAGCAATTTGTAGCTGTCAGCATGGAATCAAAATGAATATTGACTCTTTTAAAGGAAGAGGTACAGAGGTTTCTAATAAACAATACATGGTAAAGGGAAAAGCACCCACATATCAATATTTGTAATGCATTGGTTAGTACTCTAACCACCCACATATTGATATTTGTAATGCATTGGTTAGTATTCTAATATAACTCATGTTTTAATAAGGACACATATTACACAATTACTGTTTAGTTTTCAAGTTTCTCTAATTTAAAATGCATGCTTATTTAAAAGAGAGATTCCTATCTTAAAGTAGATTTAACTACAAGATGTATAAAAAATAGACACTGTCACAGAATATCTATCTGTAGTCATTGATTCTGAGAGTAGTAGATGTTCTAAGATTGCTTTATCACAGACCTACAGCTATCAGGAGATTGCACAGAAAATGCTGAATGAATCGGCTTTTGCAAACAGTGCAGATGTGTAAGGGAACGTGCCCGGGGACTTAGACTGGGCTCGGAGCCGCGCGGGCAGGAAGGAGAGCCCTCTGGGAAGAGGGCAGCGGTCACGGTGCTGAATTCCCGGGACAGAGAGGTGATGTGAAGTGAGCAGGTGCCTCTTCGTATCCTCAAAGCTTCCCCTGTTCCTCATCTGGGGTCTGTTAGGCAAGACAGACCCTTCCCAAAGGCCAAACCGGCCGCCTCCCCAGCGGCCCCGCGAATACGCAGGATAACCTACCGCAGAGCGCTGGAGTGCGACCGTCAGCGGGGTGACTGTCCGCCCACAGCCTCTGCCTTTCCCGCCTCCCGGCAACACCCTGGCGGGGAGTTTCTGCCGTCCGCCCGGACAGTGCAGCACAGGCTTCGGGATCCATCTCCGGATGGACATCTGTTCCTCCAGAACAAGGGCAGCTGAAACCTCGGATTTTAAAAACAATCAAAAGCAAGCTGCTCCGAAAGGTTACGAGTCCCTACTGGCCGAGAACCACCTTCTGACAAAGGTGCCATGGATTGTGTTCGTTTTTAGAGCAACGCAGCGCGCACAGGAAGGAGGCTCCCAGGCCTCCCCGTTAGCAAGACCGTGGCCACCGAGTCGCCCTCTGCCTCCACTGGGATGCTGGTGTCGCTGAATAGACCAAGGTCGTGGAGTAAGTGCTAACCAACCAACATGCCAACTTGCCCCGAAAGTATGCGAGAAGAAGAGAACAGAGAAGTCTACTGAAGGACTCTGCCCTCCAATGGTCCTGCTTCTCTAGAGGCTTGTTGCAAATGAGGCCCATTCACGAGGTAGCATCTGTGGAGAGCTGACGATTCTTCAGGCAGGAACCATGCAGAAAGCTTGTAAGCACGACATTCTCACCCCACACAGCCTCAGGAGCGGGGCGACTGGATCCCCACGTGTGGAGAAGCCCACTCAGTGTCAGAGGTCAAAAGCAACCCTCCCCAGAATGCAGACACGCCGCCATAGAAACCTCCTGCCAAACATGTGACACAGCTGTTTGCATATTGCCGACCCCCGTTCTGTGTCCCCATGTGGCCGAAGCTTCCTGTCCTTGCCCGGCCACAGAGCGACACCCTGGCACGGCCTGGAGTTACGCGTGGGGTTTGCCCTGTGTTCACCTGAGAAATGTTGATTTTCCCATCGTTGATTTAGTCCGTGAACTAAACTGAAATTATATCCATTTGGATGAGCAGAAGTGAGGATTCAGTGAAACCTCAGAAGACCCAATAGCAAATGACCCTTAACACAAAGGTCACCGGGTTCAACACACCACCTCCAGGTGCCAGGCTGGCCCAGCTAAGGAACCCTGTCTTGGATGGGAGACTTTTTTCAACACCTAAACCGAACCACCGCAAAACCAGAGAAACGGAAGCAATCTCCACCTTATAAATCTGTGTATGTGTAAAGTGAGCGAGGCCCTTTGGAGGATAATATCTGACACGTTAGGTCAGGTTTGCAGGCAAACTGTTCCAACCCCCTCCCACCAATTAATTCCTACAAATTAATTCCAACTAATTCCTAACCGGTGACTCCTACAGAGGCTTTACACAGTCAGGCTTAGGTACAGCAGATGCTTCCTGTGGGCATGGACACAGACCTGTCCTGCAGCTTTCAGGGGTTTTGCTCACCGCTACTCATAGCAGTTATTATAGAAGGGAAATACACTCAACTTCTCAAACTGAAAAAGCAGAGACCAGGAAAGTGGGTATCTGTTGTTAACAGTGGGAGCTTTAGAAGTCTGGGAGAAGGTTCTAGAGACTGACTGAGCCCCCACTTAGCCCTAGCCTCGCCGAAGAGAGGTGCACACTGGCACCACGGCCTTGGACAGTGTGTTTGCATATTTACCTCTTGCTACAAGGTAACAGTTTCTTGGCTAAAAACAGGTTCACGCCTGTGAGAAAGGCTCAGAAGTTCCTTTCCCGTTGACTGTCTCTCCCACTGTGTGCCCAGTGACACCGGGACGCAGTCTATGAAAAGGCTTGACAGACGTTCGCTGAGGGAGAGCTAAGCAAGGGGCTATCCCCCGCCATCCCGAGAGATGCAATTGGTCCACAACCCACGATCGCAAAGGGTATCTGGAGTGAAATGTTTGAAGGGAAGCAAAGGTGACAGCTTTCACGGGCCTCCATTTGGGGAGAATCTCAAAGGTGACATGGAGCCTTTCTCATTTGCATCCCAAATAGTAAGCCCAAACCCAAGTGCGGGTACAAGGACCATTCCTCCTGACAGAAGACACGACTTTCTAGCAAGCTCCCTATGGGGTTTTCAGAGATTGACTTCAAGACGGGGACAGAATGACTTACAAAGTCAGGAGCGTTGCTGTTATTGCTCTGAGAAATATTTGCAGAAAAAAAGCCCAGAAGTAGGTGCTGGATGGAAAGATGGAAATTATTTTTTTTTTTAAGCAAAAGAATATATTTGTCTTCGCTAGCCTTAAGTTTGGGGGAGGAAGCAGTAGTCCATCCGACCATCCAGGGAGGTCCAAAGCCATGTTTGTTTTGGGAAGGTCGGGCGGGGAGGGTTTTCCACTCCAGCGGGATTCAAGGGCAGGGTGACCTTGGTAGGCTTTCAGGACCTGTGTTTTGAATTCCATGAACTGTTCTGAACTTTCCCTTGAAATAAACGAGGCCCTTTTTATACCTTCTCCCTGCCCCAGAGTCCTTGCCATCTATGGTTCTGTGAAAGATTTATGTCTGGTCCCAAAAGAATGGAAGTGTGCGATTGAGAATGATGTCGTCTCTCTGGGACCTGCTGCTGCTGCTGTGAGACTAACACGCTCTGAATGAGGGAAGGGAAAAGAGGTGGCCTGAGGTCCAGTCCAGGCGGGCAGTGTTCCTCAGGCACATTCCACCTTCATTTGTGTCTGCCAAAGACGTTCTGGAACGGACCGGCCCAAGAGGTGGTCTCATCACAATGGAGAGATGTGGACTATGTCTCATTTCTATGACCCAGTTCCTGGGCATCCCCTGCCAGTGCTCTCTGGAATACCCACATTACTCAAAGCACAGCTTCTTTTCCAATGGGTTTTCTCTTGCTGGGACGGAACACTGCATTGGGCTATCCATTCTCCCATGGGCTGGTTTGCAACAGCTGAGCAGAAGAGCCATAGAAACCTACCACTGAGCTACGCATCATCCTTTGACATGGGACGAATCTGGTGGCCCCTTACGGAAATGTTCCCATGGGGCCACCTCAAAGCTGGTGCCAAAGGAACGCACACCTGCGTGTTTATAAGCGGTGAAAGAAGGTTTAGCTTGTGTTAATTTGAAACAGTTTACATTCTTACTCGATGTTTTTAACCTCGGTTATAGCTAGCTCTGTACAATGTAGATAATGGATGCCTCTGTATTTGCCATGTACACTGATAGAAACCTTGGACATGATTGCCAGGCAGAATTAATGGGTTCAGTTCTAATATCAAAGACTGTCTTCAGAGCAGCGGTGAAACAAAAATATCTTCCTTCCCTCTGTGCGCAGTCACTCCGCCCAGTCGGCCTGGAAAGCCAAGAGCAGACTGTTCTGTGAGCAGGCAAGACTTCCGGGCAAACCCCAAACAAGCTGTTTGTTTAGATGTTAAGGTGGACAGTTCACTTACACCTAGGTCACAGGCATAGCCTACAACATTGACTGAAAAGGCATGGGGAGGGCGGGGGGCAGATAAAACCCACAGCGTGCTCCGATGGGGCCACATCACGGGGAGAAAGTAACTCTTAACTCTGTCATCCAGAAACAAATGCAGGAATAGACTTCGCAGCGATTCAGATCTCAGAGGCAGACTCCAAGACCAGCCCCACCGTTTCAAGTCACGCACAACTGCATTAGGTCTGCGCATGCACTTTCATAGGGAGCTCACTCGAACAGATCATTTCTCAGGCTCAGAGACGCTGGCCTTGTTAATATTTCATTTAGAACATACTGTGGAGAGTGTCTCATTTATATGACTTCCATAATTAATGGTGATAGCTTAGGCACTGCCTTTACACAGAGAGATCTCGTCACAGTGGTCGATGGGTAATGAGAAACAATAGATATTTCATTCACCAGCAGCTTGTTGCTAGTTAGTAGGAAATGATCGTGTGCTCTGTTGCTTTAATTGCCAGGGTACATAATTCTGCCTGGGTGTTAGTGAACATTTTAAAGCACTTGATGCAAATAGACTAGAAACAAAACAAAGTTTACCTTGATTATGTAACACCTTAGCATAGAAAGTTACACAGGTATGTTTTTTTAAATTGCATTCTATCATGCAAATATTATCTAAATATGCATGTACTGACGACTCATCTACTGTATTTTAGGAAATACAATTAGGCTGCCTTTCTCTTCTCCTATGTAGACTGTAAATAACTGTAGATCTTTCTCTTGTTTCCCTATGTAAATATATGTAAATACTAACAAGCCATGCATGCTGATATCCTAGACGATTTCAGGTAATTTTATAATCTGCAGGCATGTACTTGAACTGGTTTGTTAAAAGGAAAAAGAACACAAAACCTCGCAAACTCTTTAAAGCTGAATAGAAATTAAAGGTTTCTTCCTAGACTGTGGTGGCTTCTTTTGTTGGCCGTCTCATCCCTGGACCGAGTTCCCCTCAGCTTCTCTGGCCTTCTCCAGAAGAGAGACCCCTGGGCAGGCCCAGGGCCCGGGACAATGGCTGAACCACGTGGCTTGGGTCTTCACACACTTTCCTTGAGTTTTCAAAAGAATCTCTAGAATCATAAGATAGGCATCTTTGGATTTTTCTAGCAAAAGGATTTGGAGTAGAAAGCATTCATGTTCATTGTTCCTGTAGGTGCTTTACATCCCCAAACCCTGTGAAAGAACCCTGTCCTTCCTATGGCAAAGATGGACAAATGAGTCACAGCAAGATCGGCATCTGCCCAGCGTGACAAAACGATTGAATGCCTCCAAAATCCCAATTAGTACCAAGGCTCAGTAAACTTTCCTGCAAAGGGTAAGAGAGGAAATATTTAAGGCTCTGCAGGCCATACAGTCTCTGTCACAACAGCTCAAATCCGCCATTGTTGTAAAAACAGCCACAGACCTCACACATGCAAATGAACATGGTTCCTATAAAACTTTATTTACAAAGTGGGCCGTGAGCCAGATTTGGCCTACAGGCCTCGGTTTGCCAACCTCTGCTCCACACCCTGGACAAACTCGGCTGCTCTTCAGCAGACCGTTAACACTTCCCTTCTGAGGATGAGTTTTGATGGACGGGGGGAATCTTGGGATCAACTGAAAATTCTCCACCTCTTCCCTGCAGGTAGCTACACTATTTGCAGAAGTCATAAAATAAGGAGGTGAGCAAAAACGAAGTCCCTTGAGCTTATAAATCAAGCTGTCTCCCTCAGACAAATCTCATTGCCAGGTTTCAATTTAGCTATCTTTTGTTTTCATAAATGGAGATGGAGAAAAAGGTATGAAAGACTAAGGTAAAAAAAAAAAAGAGAGAGAGAGAAAGGAATCGAGCGACACTCAGTCTTCAGTGAGGGGAAGGAGGCTATTACCTCAGGTCTCTATGGAAACCAAGCGGCACACCAACTTTTTAATGGTTGGAAAACAACGTTTTGTGTTTGAAGATGTTTTTTCTAAGTATGATGCTTCCGTGTAAATGCATTAATTGACAGTTTCCTTCAGGACTTTTTTATTGAAGTTTCCAAACTTAATTTGATGGCACAAGGAACTCTCCGGAGCCCTTGAAGAATGCTGAGAGTTAGGTCCTTAGAAAAATGAGCCGGCTCCGGCTCTGTGTGCACATCCAACCCCACGCTCCCGCAGAGCCAGCGAAGAACCAGCCTCACTCCCTGTAGTTTTCCATTTAAAAAGCCCTCGGCGTTCACCGTGGGATCGGAGAGACACCTTCTAACCCCTCCTGACCAAGAATCAATATCACCTCTCAGTCCTGGAGGGAACTGAGGAGAAGGGGTGGGAAGAGGAGAGAGCTGCGGGCTTTGCAGGCTGGGCGGCAGTGTGGGGTGGTGGAAAAAGCCAGGGAGCTGAAGCTAGAGATGCCTGAACTTGAATCCTGACTTTGACACACAGCAGCTCTGTGACCAGCCACGGAGCCTCAGTTTCCTCACCAATGAAATGGGCGTAACAGCCCATTCACGGGGCTTTGGGCAGGATCAGTACTAACATTTGGTCGTTTCCTGAGTACACAGGTACTGGTTCAAAGGTAGCTACAATTTTGTTCATTAAAAGTTAAAGAAGGAAGCACACAGATCAAAATCTCTCTCCTTCATGCCAGAGACTTAACAGCAAAGGGGGTAGGGGTAGATTGCTGCTTTCTAGGCAAGAAATTCAAGCGACAGTTACCTCTCCCACCAAGTCTTGCCCAGCATCTCGGGGTGCCATGCTGGGCACGAATGACCTGCTTCCAGTCCCTTGTCAGACATTCTCCTGCTAGCTGACCCATCCCTCCCCCTTTGCCTTCAAGCTGGAAGCCTGCATGTCATCTACCTTTTGGGCGTCTCTCTAGAGACTCACCTGTCACCTGGCCCAGCGCCTCGCCGTTAGCCGGATCGCTCGGCCCAGGAACAGCCTTATCATGGCAGTCACTGCCCAGCTCTTTCATTATCTCCCTTCCAAACCCATCCTGAGTCCTCACATCTCGGCCGGCGAGAGTGTGAGACGTCACAGCTGCCTTAGGAAGTCTGCCCAGTCCAGCAGGCATAGCCAACAACAAAACTAATAACGAGGCTGGGGATGGCCCGTTACGTGCCAAGGACCTGTTACTTTCGAGTCTTACAACAACCTCGGAAGGAGACGGAGGCCGAAGGAGGCAAAGTAACTCACGGCCATGTACGTCCCTGGGACGTGCTGGAGCTAAGACCCAAACCGAGTCGGTCTCCGTTCAAAGCCCATGTTCTTAGTCATGGGTAATGCTCTCTCGGAGCCCACACCGGGTCCCTCTATGGCATCCTGAACTTACGCATAAATGCGGAAATCTAGGCCCAAGAGTCTGTACATACTCTTTCTCTGGGTGATTTGATCCCCCTGCTGGCCGCGCCCCTGCTCGCAGAGCCTCAGGGGCCTCCCTCCCCCTCTCCAGGCCCACTTCTCCGCCCTCAGACCCTGGGTCCGAGGGTGCCATTTCTGCCTGCACGTGACTTTGGAGAGCACCTCAGGAGGGGTCTGAGAGCCACCCCTGCCGCGTTCCTCTTCGGCTGCTCATGCAGGGAGGCTGGCAGGGTCGGGTTCACGGCTGGGCGTTCCGGGCCCATCTGGCCGCACCCCCAGGGCGGGCTCCTGTCTGGCCAACTGCAGTTGGAACTCTCCTGTCCCCACAGTGCAGAGAAGTGCTGAGCTCAGGACATCGGGGTTCCCCGGGAACACCTGACTCTGCCTTTTTTCACCCCCGCTGGCTGCCACACCTGGTAGGACTCATCCTCGCCCAGTCGCTGGCTTGTGAAAAGGAAGGCAAACGAATACGCTCATAGCTCCCAGGCAAGATGTCAGGGAGGATACAAGCTAGCTGTGCAGCTGGCCCTCAGGTAGGCAAGGTGGTTGAAGATCTGTCCTCTATGCCTGTGCTCTCTGGGTCCCTCATTGCATGACCTCACAAGGCAGCCCCCTCAATGCAGGATTCCCATGTGGGGCCTGGATACCTTCCGTGGCACACTCTAGGTGCCAAGCCCCGAAGTGTTTGTTGAATTCCTTCAATAGCCCTGTGCAGATATTATTATCCCCGTTTTACTTACAGGGAAACAGAGGCTCACACAGGTGAGATGACTTAGTAACAAATAATTCTTGTTGAGTTCTGATTATGTGGCACCTGTCTATTGCAGGCTAAGGGACTGATGTGCCTTCACAGCACTGGTGAGGGTCACCCTGTACCAGACCCTTTGTGAGGCCCTTGACATCCACTCTCCCCACTTACGGGCAGGAACTAAAGCTCAGAGAGGCAGAGGTCAAAGAGCAAGTGGCTGAGTTACGAGCTGGACCCCATCCCTCGGGCTGCAGACCCCCACTCTTAGCAATGGCTCCAGGACCGACGGGAAGGTGCGGTGCTCACTGTCCAAGTCAAGTGGGAGCACTGCACCCCCACAGGCCAAGGTTTCGCACTGTCTGCACAGTAGACCTTTGCGCAGCAATAAGGAGCTAACCTTTTTCAAGCATCCCAGGCTTACAGTAACTGTTTTACGGGTCCTCTCTCATTTATGCTGCTCCCAATTGGACAGACATGGAATCCGAGGTGCAGAAAGGTGAAGCATTGCCCAAGGTCACACAGCCAGTGGGTGGGGGAGCTGGCATCTGAACCTGGGTTGTCCATGCCCTTAACCCCTTTGCTGGATGGCATCTTGAGCCACAGAAGTCAGATCTCCCCAATGACGTTTGTCACACACCCAGTGGCAGGATGAGCGTCTCCAGTTAGATGCTCTGCAGGGCACCTAGACTCTCGAGTGTGATGCTAACACTGAGGTGGAAGCCAGGATTCAACTTCCCATGAGAAAATCATTAGGGAGCGAGCCCATTGGTTACCTCGAGTCTATGATCAGAGGGTGGGGTGAGTCCCATGAAGGAGCAATATCTTATTAAAAGGGTAACCTCTCATATTAAAAGGGTAACCTTTTAATAAGAAAAAAGGGGAGGTGTTAACTGTCCTTACTTGTTTTTAATATTTACTCTAAGGCTGTTTCTTTTTCCCTAGATTTTGGTAAAGGAACAATTGATTTAAACCATTTTACATACAAGGCCAGATCCATAATTGCCCCAGATTTCAGCACCACTTAATCCTTTCCTGGAGGCTGAGAAACATCACTTCCTGGTAATTGGAAAGCCAGAGCTTCAGATTCACGACCACAGTATCTCCAGGGTCCATGTACCAACCACTTCCCATCATCATGGTGAGATGTGCCCCGTCCATTGTCTAGAGTATTCATGTTTTCATCATAATGAGTAGGAAGTATTGGGGGGGGGGGGAGGAGAGAACCACAAATGAACAGCCAACCTATAGGTTTTGTCTGGTATTACAAAATTGCCTTGCTAAACCAATACAAAATCTCAGTTTACCACCCCTTTGTGGGGATGAGCAGTAGAATAGGCTAATTAAAATCAACTTTTCCATGCTTAAATGACACATCGTTGAAAAACAGGGTTCGTGACAGTGGCATATTGGTAAGTGCTTAACAGCTGGCTCACTGGAGCATGGAGGGGAGGGGGAGCCTTGATTTGTACTGTCTGCCAAATCCTGTGGTGTAAACACTCTCAACATGACCAGCAGAATGCAGAGCTGGGAAGAGAGCCACACAATCAGCTCTTGAAAGCTGGTGTGATTCTGCTCCAGAACTCAATGAGCTGATGGCCTATGGAACACAGCAGTAGGAATGTTTGAGGAAGATCATGAGACATGACAAAACCAGGTCAGGAACTTGGGGTCATCATACCATTGAGACAACGTGAGAAAGTATGAACCCAAACCAGTATGGGTAGCTGGGGGCCAGAGTGACACAAGACTTATGACTTTTAGATATTATTCATTTTGGTCTCCTTAACCTAAAAGCTGATTCCACTCAGGTGGCTCCCCTGGCCCTATGTAACCATAGTTACCAATATGTATTCAGTAGTGAGTCTTTAACATCATTCTAGAAACTCTGCAACATCATCTTATTTACTATTGCAATAATTCTGCAAGGCAGACAATAACACCATGGTAGCGATGAGGAGGCTGAGGTTCAAGGAGTTGGAACCTGCTCAAGGTTACACAGACCTCTTGCAATGCAGCGCCAGGGCCCACTCCTGGTCTGCCTGATGCCAGGCCTCACCGCTTCCCCGGCTCTCTAGGACTTCAGCATCCTTGAAAACACCACGTTTGTTGCCTTTGATCCTTTCTACCACAAGTGAAATGCAGATATTGTAACAAATACATCTGTCTCCCCCACCCAAATGCTTCCCATGGAGGGATACAGGATTGGAGACCCGGTGGGATTGTGGGTGAGAACAGGAGGGTATGGAAGGAGGGAAGGAGGCTGGGTAGGTAGGGAACCAGGGAGAAGAGAGGACAGGGCCACCATGGGACTGGAAATCTCAGGACACCGAACTACTATTTTTCAGGTATTGCTGGGAGCTGGGCACATATACACTCAGAATTTACTCCAATTGCCCAACATTGCACACCTGGCGAGCAGAGATAACCCTCTGGGTATCCCAAACCTATAGTAAGGGCACCTGTTCTGAAGCTGAAGGCCCCTCGGGCCGGCCTGTCCACCCACAGGAGGAGAGAGGAGGATGCTGTCTGCTCACGCTGCACTTCTGTAACCATCAAAGGTGCCAAACCCCCAAGCTGCCTTTGGTTTTGTTACTTCCTCAAATGAAAGCACAAACAGGTTCCCGCGATCACATTGCATGAGAAGAGTCCGCCCTAGAACCCAGCGATCCTGGTGTCCCCGCTTCTGAAAAGAGTATTTTAAGCAAAGATATCTTCACCATCTGAGCTCACCAGATCTTCCCCAGATGCGAGGAACAGCACTTGCAAATAAGAAAGAGAAACCACTGATGTAGGAAAGCAAAAAAGTGGGATTTTCTTTCCCTTCCCAACTGAAATCCCTGCCTCAGGAACATCTAGAATGTCATGTTAAGCCTGTCAGCTGATTTTACTCTGGGAATCCGCGTGCTACCACCTGGATTGTTCCCCAAACGGCCCTCTCCATCTGACTTCAATGTTATCCCGCTCAGTGCTGGCTCCGTGGCAAGGGGCAAGTTCCTGGCCTGGGCTGGATGGCCACCTTTCCAGCTCCCTCCTCTCCCTGTCCTCCCTCCCTGCACCCCAGCTACATGGATAGACTCTAATTAGGGAGTTGTGGCCTCCAAACCCGCCCAGGGCACTGGGGGCGGGGGGCGGGCAGGGGGGCACTGTGGGGAGCTGCCCAGATCCCCGTCTGGACCAGGAGGAGCTCATTCCTCAGCTGCCCGGCTGCTGTTTGCTGAAGGCAGAGTCCCTCCTCAGGAGCTGCCCTCCGCCCAAAGGAGCCGCCTTGCCCACGGACACCCCGCCAGGAGGTAGCCCACATCAGTGCCCGCCTGACCTCTTTGGAGGACATCTTGGAGGGTCACCCTGGCTTCAGTCTCTTTGGGACTGAAGTGCCTGCTGCTCCACCCCATAGCTCAGCCCTCCTGCCTGCCCCCTCCTGCCTCCCCCTCCTGCCTGCCCCCTCCTGCCTGCCCCCTCCTGCATGCCCCCTCCTGCCTCCCCCTCCTGCCTCCCCCTCCTGCCTGCCCCCTCACAATGCCCCACAGGCGCAGATGGAGAGCACGCCCCAGGAACCCGTGTGCCCACTCATCCACAGAGCCTGCAGCCTGGACGCCGACCTGCTAGTCGCTGGGTGACTTTGAGAAGTGCACTTAACCGCTCTGAGCCAGGGTCCTCACCTGCAAACCTGAGGCAGCGGTGCAGAGGGGAATTCCGAGAGTTCCCTAGGCCAAGCACATCACGCGCTGGCACAGAACCCGGGGCGCACAGTAGGCAGCAGCGGTGGGGGTGGTGGCAGAAGCGGTGCAGGCTCGGCCGCTAGCCCCTCTCTGCGTGCCTCACCCTCTCTCAGCCTTCAGCTGGGGGCATGGCATGCCCTCCCCTTCCTCCCCAGAAAGCACAGACTCTGGGAGGGCTTCTGGTTGGACATGGGGATTCAATTCAGGCATTTCTGTCTCCACTCCCTCCAGAAAGGCTATTAAAGAAAGCGTAATAAAGAGGAAAAGCTTGGTGATGGAGGAACAGCGGCAGAAGTGCAGGGCGCTGGGAAGCGGAGGGAGGGGAGAGAGCTCTGACTCCGCAGAGCGAGGCCTGCACTGCGCCTACTCCCCGCAGAACTCAGGACCCGGGAGGAGGTGACCAAGGTTGGGACCAGAAGAGGAGAATCACCAAGGCTCGGAGATACTGCACGTGAGGCCTGAGCAGGGCTCCCAGGTGGGCAGCCATTCGTGAAACAGCCAAGTTCACTGCCAAGTTCAGATGCCAACCCCTCCCCCGCCCCTCTCCTCGCATCAGGCCCGTCCTGAATCTAGTGTGTAGCTGGGTGTGTGCCGTTAGGCTAGGGCCCCTCTGAGGGGGGCCGCTGGCCCCCAGCCCCAGTGCCTGGCACACAGTAGGTAGCTAGTGAGTGTTTCTAAAGAGATGAATGAATGCGTGATCGAATAGCCTAGCAGGACAAAGAAAAATGTATCAATCAGACTCCGTTGCTGCATAAACAAAACGACTGGTCAAGTGATTTTCTTTCCAAATTATTGTTGGTATGGTTTTGACATGGTTGTTTTCGGCAAATTATGACTCATATTGGAGCTACATTTATATTATGCCTATTATATGCTAGACACTGATCTAAGCTTGATCTCTCTCTCTCTCTCTCTCTCTCTCTCTCTCTCTCTCTCTCTCTCTCTCTCCCCCCTCACGCACACACAGAGTCCTCACAACAACCCTGTGGAATAGATTTGCTATCAGTCTCCTCAGTTTACAGAAAACTGAGACAGAGAAAGATTAAGGAACTTGAAGTCTACACAATTAGTAAGTGGCCGAGCTGGATTCGAACTCATGCCCTGAGACTCCAAAGGCCATGCTTAGCACAGAAGGCGAGGAGCTGAAGTCCTGGGGAGCTTTCTCTTATCCCTGAACTTGCTTTCTGCGAGGCTCCCGGTCCATGGGAGTAGCTGCTGCCTACAGACACCTTGGGGTGAAGGGCAAATGGGCTCAGGGAGGCTACCAGAGTGTGAATCCAGGAGAGGAGACTCAATCTCGAAGAAGGCCTGAGCATTCTGACTTCTCCTCCTACCAATAAGCCTAGTGGGTGGGAGCCCTGCCCCTCTGCGAGCAGAGGGCGAGCCCTGAGGACACCCTCAGAGCCTGGTCCTGGAGAAGTGGGCTGTTTCAGGAAAGAGCCGACCAGAGCCACATCCACAGGGGATTTGTGTGTGTGTGTGGGGGGGGGGGGAGGGAGGGGAGGGGGTGTTATTTGGGGGGAGGGGAGAGGACGGTGAAGCAGGGCCAGGTGAGCTCAGGCACAGGATTTATAAGGTAAAGCATACTCCTGACCCCCTGATTCAGCTGCCCCCCAAATTCCACCCCTTTGAGAGGTCAGGCTTTGCAATCTCCCGAGTATCCTGTCTTTGCTCAAAGAGGAGACTTGCCTCCTGTTCTGACCTATCAATGGGGTCCCACCTGGGGCTGCTAGCTGGCTAAGCGACTGTAATACAGAAAGGGGGTGGGAGGTAGATCTGCAATATTTTAAGAAGCCGAATGAAAAGCATGCCTTATCTACAGAGAGACCACCCCGGCTGTTACTTATTACATCTAATTTGTTGGCTAATCACCTCTCATAATCTGAGTTCCACTGAAGTGGGAAACAGAGGGGGCCGTCTGTGAAGACAAGGCCCGCCACCAAGGCTCTTTTTCTCATCGGGCCTCTTCCTCACTCGGGTTTCAGCAAGACAGAACGAGGAAGAACGAACGGCGGAGGCAGGTCTCCGTGGCTCCGGGCACGCACAGCTCTGGGAGGCTGGGAGCTCCCGTTCCGAAGCGCTGTGTTC
The DNA here is from genome assembly GCF_951640355.1 of Cnephaeus nilssonii. Lineage (NCBI taxonomy): Eukaryota > Metazoa > Chordata > Mammalia > Chiroptera > Vespertilionidae > Cnephaeus > Cnephaeus nilssonii. Next base: position 24,414,213 of record NC_137091.1, on the reverse strand, counting down.
TCACATCAGCCCTTGGGGCACTTATCTTATCCTCATCTTCCCCAGCCCAGGCAGGGCCGAGGATGCAGACACAGACACAGTAGAATGAACTTTGTTCTGTCCCATTCCAGAGCCTGTGCTTTTTACTCCATCTTGTAAGATGCCAGCAGAAAGCACCAGAAAGAGAACATTCTATAATGAGAATGGGAAGCGTTTGCCTTAACTCCGGACCAGAGACAGCTGAAAACCGGCAACTCTTTGATGATTCACAGCCATGGAGACCAACTTTAATCAACTATTCAGGAGCCAAAGTGAAGTAGCAGGAAGGTGTGAGTGTTGGGGGTGGGGTGTCAAGGAGTAAAAGGGGACCTTCTAATTCACCTTCTCCCCAGGCACTGGTGACAGTAGTGGCTGGTCCTCCACCTCAGTCCTGCAGCCACATGAAAAAATTGGAGCTCAGAGAGGTTAAGCAACTTGCCCACAAACACACAGCCAGAAAGTGGCCGAGTTGGGATTCAAATGTGAAAAGGGATAGGTGGGCTCCGAAGCCCATGTTCTTCTCACTATTTTGTCTCTCTCATAGTGAGAATAAGCCAAGAGGGTAGACACCCCGTAGGAAATAGAAAATAAGAGGCAGAAAAATAAGTAAATGAAACGAGAGAAAAAGGCTGCCCTCCTAAACATGGTGCCATGTGGATCAGTTTCGGTGCTTCTGAGTCACCTTGCTACCTCCAGAGAAATCTTTCCACCCTGAACCTTGCCCTGGTCAATAGAGACCTCACCAGGTACAACCCCACATCTCTTTCAGCTGTCAAGTCACTACTTGCACTTTCGAGATGAGGCCAAAATACCCAATGGCAATAAGCTGCTTGGAAAAGATTGTATGCACACACATCTCCCCAGCATTTAGCACTGGGCCTGACAGAAACCATGTGATGAATGAATAAATGAATGAATGAATGAATGAGGAACCAAACGTTGTTTGATGCACTTTTTTGCCCCATTTCACACCAAAGGGAGGCATATTGTGGAAATGACTCACTGGTGGTTGCCCAGGCTTTAAAAATATACACATTCCTTATGAGAACTGGCAGGAGCATCCTCAGTCCTGAGAGCAGGGCGCCCTGCCCACCTAATATTACATGAGGTGCTAACTACATTATCTGGAAATACCCTGTGACTAATTCCCAGCCCTTATCTGGAGGAGAAGAAAATTGTCTCTAGCACGAATGCCCCAGATTCCTGGTCAGTTTATGTAAGGAGTTTCAAGTGATTGCGGTATTTTAAGCCATTTTTAGCTTAAATCACCTGATGGGTGGCGAGCCCAGGAAACCCGATCTCTTGCTCCCTTTCACTCCCTGTTTTTCCACTAATTTTGTTTAAACTACTTACTGCACCCTGAGTACCTATCCACTGATGAGCAGGCGTACAAGGACACATCCCCTCGGCTGATTTTTTTAAAGGGGGATGATTTATTTAGTGGGTTTTCCAGCATCATCTCCCTCCACTGCAAGGCCCCTTACATTCTGGGTGATCCACACTCACCCAGGGGGAGGCGAGGGCCTTGACTCCCCTTCACGGCCTATCCGGTGGCTTTTAGATTGACAGCCTTTCTCCCCAGTCCAAATAGGAGTTGATAGACACGGTCTCCAAATCATGTCTCAAGTGATCCTCAGAGACTGAGCAAAAAATGAGCTTCCCCCACCTTTGTCCAGCGAGAGGCGAAAACTGGGCTTTTATAAAGTAGCCGGCGAGGCCAGGAGGCCTTTCCTTTGCACAGTTATAGTTACTTTTATTGTAAATCTCACACACACACACACACACACACAAGAACCAAGATGGCAGCGTAGGTAAATGCCGGTACTCGCCGCTTCCCACAACCACATCAAAATTACAACTAAAACACAGAACAACCATCATTCAGAACCTGCTGAAAGCTGGCTGAATGGAACCCTTACAAATAGAGAGGAAGAAAGCACAGACAAGGGTAGGAGGGCGGAGGCGCAGAACAGGCTGGCCAGGCACCCACGTGCTGCTTTTTAATCAGGAGGAAGACGGTCTCTGCGGACTTCTCCCTTCCCTCCCGCCCCCCCGCCCTCCCCCCCCCCCGCCCTCCCCCCCCCCCCCCCCGCCCCTGTGAGGAGCAAGGGGTCCCAAACCCCCAGCCCAGGGTTCCAGAGCTGGGAAGAGAAGTCCCCACACCTACGGCTGGAAAAACCAGCGGGATTGTGGCTGAGGACACGGAGGCTGCTGGAGACCCAGGTGTCCATTTTAAAGGGCCGCGCACAAACTTACTTGGACTCCATCCCTCTGAGCTCCAGGGCCTGGCGCCTTTGCGGGACCCAGACCATACAGGGAGGAACTGGATTGTCTGGCGTTACCGCAGGAACTTGGAGGCAGCATTCTCCCAGCCAGCGGTGCTCGCAGGGGTCACTGTTGCTGTGCTGGGACCTCTCCTGTCGCAGAGCTGACCGGCAGCCATAGCGGAGTCTCCATCAGCAGAGCCCACACTGTTTGCTCTGCCCTAGTGATTCCCTGAGGCCCCGCCCCATCCAATTTAGAGCCCCACCCAAGCTGTTTGCAGCAGCTTTTCCATATTATTGGCCTGTCCTGGCTCAGGCTTCAGATTTTGCTAGAAGCTCTCGAACAAGCTGCAGCTGGTGTCCGTGTGTCCCAAACCTATCAATAAAAGGCCCAAGACCCAGCACCAGCACCAGCATGCCTTGCTTCACAGCTGGGCCTCGCCTGGGCCTTTCTTAGCCCAATACAAATAACAGCCTCTAGATCTCTCTGTAACTCCCCCCAGGTGGCCCCAGGCAGTGGCTGACTTTGCACTGGTCCCTAGGGCCAGTGCACCTGGTGGACAACTTCAGACCATAGCAGATTACAACTCTACACTTCCACAAGCGACACACGCAAGGGACAGACTCAGTGAGCACCAAAGCCCCACTGAAGCAAGGTCCTGCGCCATAGGGGTGTCTCCTGCACAGCAGCTCTCCCACTGTAGTCGCAGCTGGTCCTCACAGCCAATTGGCCTGAAGGTCAATTCCTCCCAGTGATGCCAACAGCAATCAAGGCTCAACGACAAGACTGTGGGCATACAGCCCACACAAGGACGCACCTAGAGTGCCCAGCTCCGGTGACTGGGGAGGCTGAGCACTGGGCCTTACAGGACACCTACTATACAAGGCCACTCTACCAATTCCAGGAGACATAGCAGCTCTGCCTAATACATAGAAACAAACACAGGGATGCAACAAAATGTGGAGACAAAGAAGCATGTCCCAAATGAGAGAAATGGAAGCAAGCAAATTACTGCATACAGAGTTCAAAACAATGGTTATAAGGTAACTCAAGGATCTTCATGAGACTTTCAAGGATCTTAGTGAGAATGGCAAAGACACGAAAAAGGGCCAGTCAGAAATTAAGCATACACTACCTGAAATAAAGAATAGTTTACAGGGTTTCCACAGAATAGAGGATTCCAAGAATCAAACAAATTGGAATATGAGGGAGCAAAAAAACACCCCAATCAAAAGAGCAAAATGAAAAAGAATCCAAAAATATGAAGATAGTGTAAGGATCCTCTGGGACCACTTTAAGGATACCAACATTTGCATTATGGGGGTGCCAGAAGGAGAAGAGAGAGAGCAAGATATTGAAAACCTATTTGAAGAAATAATGACAGAAAACTTCCCCCACCTGGTAAAAGAAATAGACTTACAAGTCTAAGAAGCACAGGGAGTCCCAAACAAGAAGAACCCAAAGAGGCCTACACTAAGACAATCATAATTAAAATGCCAAGGGTTAAAGACAAAGAGAGAAAAAAAGCAGCAAGAGAAAAGCAGTTTGTTAGCTACAAGGGAGCACCCATACGACTGTCAGCTGATTTCTCAATGGAAACCTTTCAGGCCAGAAGGGAGTGGCAAGGAATATTCAAAGTGATGAATAGTAAGGACCTACAACCAAGATTACTCTACCCCGCAAAGCTATCATTCAGAATTGAGGGTCAGATAAAGAGCTTCACAGATAAGAAAAAGCTAAAGGAGTTCATCACCACCAAATCAGCAAGCATTACATGAAATGCTGAAGGGTATTCTTTAAGAAGAGGAAGAAGAAGGAAGAGGAGGAGGAGGAGGAGGAAGAGAAGGGATAAAATATGAACAATAAAATGGCAACAAATACCTATCAACAATTGAATCTAAAAATCAAAATAAAACAAGGAATCTAAGGAACAAAATAAACTGGTGAATATAATAGAATCAGAGGCATGGAAGCATGGAACAGACTGACAAATCTCAGAGGGAAGGAGCGGGGAGGGGCAGGAAGAGATTAACCAAAGATCTTACCTACGGACACAGACAGTAGGGTGGTAAAGGCCTGGGGCGGGACAGGAACCGGGTGGAGGGGATCAATGGGGGGAAAAAGGGAGACATGGGTAATACTCTGAACAATAAAGATTTTTTAAAAATAACATTCAGAAAAAGCAAAAGGCAGGATGTCCAATAGACCTATTAGAATCAGTGACTGGTTTCCACCTGCCGCCTCAATGGCCTTTTCCTCCCATCAACAGAAGTCACTGTTAGTGTGCCTTCCTTGATGTATTATAAACACATCACCATTGATATGCTATTTTGTTTAAACATGTAGGCAAATGAGAGAGTTAGCCACCATTCAAAAAATTCAGGTAACACCAACTAGTTAATCTTCTAATTCAAGGAAGGGTCCTCAAACATTTTTTTATAAAAGGGCAAGCAGGAAATATTTTAGGCTGTGCAGGCTGTGCGGTTACAATTACTCAGACCAGCTGTTGTATGGCAAAAGCAGCCATAGACAATACAGAAACAAATGGGCTAGCCTGTGTGCCAATAAAACTTTATTTACAAAACCAGGCAGCTGGCAGCATCTGACCTGTGGGGCCACAGTTTGGTGTACCCATTCTACGGAATATTAACTACCCAATCATCAAAGCAACACCCACTAGTTCATCTTCTTAATGACTTCCCTTCCTTGATGACACTGACTTGTTTGACTAACTTTCATGCCAGTGTAATCCAGGAAATATGTTGCTAAGCCCCACCCTCACCCCCCACCCAAAGGACTTGACTATCTAGAAACACATCAGTAAGTCCTGTGGTCTTTGGAATTCATATCCAGACCACAGGCAGGAATCCGCGCCTAATGTTTCCATATTAATTCCTGTAAAGTTTTCCCATAAAGAAACAACTTGTTATGAAATCGTTTCCATGGGGAGATAAAATAATGGAGCAATTAAATGCCTCCCAATGAACCCATCTTTATCCTCCTACCCCATCCCACTCCGGACCTGTTTCCTAAAGCTACATGGAGGATGGCACCGCTTTCTGAAAGAGTTAAATTTCCCAGAAAAATCACTCAGGTCTTATCAATCGCCGAATCCCAAGTAATCAACACACATCTCCACGCCCCCTGCCCAGGACAGCCAGGCCAATCCAGTCCGATGGAAGTCCTCCCGAGTCACAGTCTTCATCTCTCCTCCTTAGAACGTCTGTTGTAAGAGGAGAATGTCAAACCCCTTAGATTGGAGCAGGAATTACTACGAATAATTACTCCTGAAAACACATGCTTTCCTAATAGCTGCCTTTTCAATGCGCTCCGCTTTTCAGAAAGTTCATGCTGTTTTGCAAGAGGAGGATCCACACTGGCAACAAACAGCCCCGGTGCCCCCAGTCTCTACACCACCTCTTTCCCTGTTTACACTGGAACATTTCCTCTCTGAAAAAAATATATATTCATATTTATTTATTCCCTTCTTTTCACCTGCAAGTCTCTGCCAACTCTTCCATGTAGAATCAGAAAGCTTTCCACTATGTGTCACCATATAGATTTGGATGCAATAAAGACTATAATTATTGAGCATTTATGAGAAATAATATTTTCCCTCCGGTGCGTGTTAGCTCGGCTGTTCACACACCAGCGTGAATACTAATGCCTGCAGCTTACCTTGGCACCGCCAACATTTGGGGAGGAAAAAGGACAACAGGAGGGGAAGGTGAGCGGCCCGAGCCCCGCCCAGGTTAAGCAAGCCCTGAGCCCCACTGGTGTCTTGAGTAAGGTGACCAGATTTTAACATTGGTAAAGCGGGACACCATTGACCGGGGGGGGGGGGGGGGGGGGGTGGGGGGGGGGGGAGAGGTTCTTGATTAAAAATTTGGTCTATATGGAGCAACAAAAATTTTCATGAATGCAAAAATAGTATTGTAATATATTTTTTTAAATTTCAACATAAGTACAATTTACAAATATAATAAATAAAAAATAATGTATAGTATTATTTTATTCTTTGGCATATTTCTCATTTGAGTGAATTTTTTTTAGTAGATTGCTGTCGTTGTTTAAAAGGTCATGAATTTGCCGTAACATAAGTCGTAAGTTTCACTTTCAAGGCCGGCGCTAGACTTTTTGCCGCCACTATAAAATATAAATAATACGGGTACTGTCTGCTAAATTCAAGAAAATTTATGTATTTATGAAATAAATAAATTACTTACCTAAATTATCTGAATAGCTGATTTGTAATGACATCACTTGTTTAACTAGCTTACTAGCACGCAGTACGATGTGTATCGTCTGAGAGACAGTTACAAAATGTTTCCGTCGTTGCCAATCCCCAAAAATGCCATTGTTCATTAAGTCCAAACAATGGTGGTCGAATTCTAACAACTGATCAACAATGTGAACTTTGATAAGCAGTTCTCGATAATCAGTTCTCAACAATTATTTGTTATTCTTAAAGTGTAACATTATAAAATGAACAAAAATAATATAAAACTCATATCCTGGCTAAATAGCCACATGGCCGCCGAAAACCGTATATTCCCTTCCCGTTCTCCCGCCGTTCCCTAGCTTGTCGTGCATTCTTTCCAAAAATCGGGACTTTTTTAAAACGCCGGTGGGACGCGGGACAAATTGTTAAAAATCTGGGACTGTCCCGCCAAAAGCGGGACGTCTGGTCACCTTAGTCTTGAGGGAGCAATGTGGATTGGGGTGGGGGGACCCAGGTGGCAATATGCTTTCGGGATTTGAACATCGGGCCTTTGTGCTAAGAAGCGTGGGACTCACCCAGCACAGGCCACCGAGCCCTGCAGGTCCGGCTGGCACAGATGGCTTAGGAGGGCTGAGCTGCTGTAGAAACACAGAGCTGAAGGGCCGCTGCCCGAAGTGGGTAAGTCAGGCAACACGAACGGAAGAGGGTCCTCGGGGCCCTTGAGGTGGTCATTTGTAATTTCTCAACCAAGTGTTCTTAGCTTGGTGCCCATCCAAATGTTCCGGGGGAAAGGGATGTTGGAAATCTCGGAAAGCTGGGAGAATGGACAGTTACTCAAAGACAGAACAAGCCTTTGCAATGGGGCTGATACGGCTTTGCCCAGCACTCAGGACGGGAGGCTGTGTCTCAAGCCACAAACCCCAGGCCAGCCCGGGCGCCGGCCTCCTGGGACAGACATTTCCTCGCGGGCACCGACGGCAAAGGTGGGTGTGTCTCTGTTCGTCACGGGAGGCCCCACTGGCCCCCTGGCCCCTTCTCCCTGGTCTCCGCTCTGCCAAGCCCAAGGCTTGGGTTTTCATCTGAGGACACTCCCGGAAGGAAGAGGGGAAGAGTGACTCCTCCAACCGGCACTGGCAACGATGAGCAGCTCCGGGCGGCGCCGCATGGGAAGGGGAGCCGGCGTCTGTGTGTGAAGAGCACAGCGTGCCCCCTGTGCCGGGGGGGGGGGGGGGGGGGGGGGGAGAGAGGGGGCAATCAGAGATAAGAAGGAACGTTGCCCATTATGCTGTGCTGCGCCCATGGCTGCTGCACAGAGAGGGCTCACAGCTCCAAAGAATTCACTCACTCGTGACATTCTCTGTGTCTGTTTTCAAAAATACAAGAGAAAGGAGTAGATTTCGAGTACTTTGCCCATTGGAGGTAGATGATAAATGCCTGTTAAACCCCCGTTGGGGGCAGAGAAATATTATTACTTCAATATTATAACTACAACATTATAACCACAATAGATGAGCCCATTTAGCTTTCATGAAAACTCTGTGGTTAGCACTGATGTTAGCCCATTTCATTGAGGAGGAAACTGAGGCACACAGAGCCGGTCCCGCTCCGTTCGGAACCTGCCCAGTGCTGCCTTCCGCTGCACTGATCGTATCTTCTCACGCAGTTCTGGCTTTTGAGATTCTGTCACATGGGGATACCATGACACTTGCCACACTGCATGTCCACTTTGGGGCTCCGGAATAAATATTCATCCCAACGGGGAACAGGAGGGAAGGGGGAAAAGAGAAGCAAGTGGATACCAAGTGTCCCCGAGTCTCCGTTTCCCAGTGAAAAGGTTGAGGTAAGGATTCGAGGAAAAGTTCGCATATAAGGAGGGCAGTAGATGCTCCATCAATGGCCACTGTGTGGTTAGTCCTTGTAATAGTCACTCTGTTACCACTTGCTGCAGGCTGACTGGTGTCCCCCAGGATAGGCGTTGGTGTCCTAACCTCCAGCACCTCAGAATGTGGCCTTATGAGGTCCCATGGGAGTCCATCGGGCCTTCACCCGCATGACCGGTGTCCTTGTAAGAAGAGGCGAAAAGACAGAGGGACCCGGCCCTGACACAGCGGAGGCCGAGATTGGGGAGCTGCAGCCGAGGAACACGGATGCTCCCGGCAAAGCCCAGCAGCTGGAGGCGGGAGGAAGGCGCCCGCCCAGGGCCGCCAGAGAGAGTGGCACCTGGGTTTGGGGCTTCCGGTCTCACTTCTGTGCGATCAGAAGTGTGTGTTGTTTTACGTCACCCACTTTGTCCACTTCGTCACAGCAGCCTCGGGAAATACTAGTTTACATTTATCATCCGTTTATCAACCCCAAAGAAGTCAGCAGAGCCCTGAATGTGGACGAAAAGGAGGCTCACACCCGAGCCGCGCTGGAGAACTCACCTAACGCCAGCTTCTGACAGCACAGGCCTCGGAGAAAGAAGGCAGAAAACTCCCCATACACCTTAGCGAGACCCGCAGAGTTACCCACAATTCGCAGCCTCTCACCCGGGCCTGCTCTTCGAAACTATGTCTTATCATGTTTGCCTGTTGTCAGGCTCAGGTGTCTGAGCACCGAATTCATCTTCTTTACGTTACTTCTTAGAAATCAGACGCGTCCCCCCTCACGCCAGGTAGTGCCCGGCGCAGTCCGCCCCACGATCCGTACCCTCGTCTGTCCCCAACCTCATTCCTCTCCTGATCCTCGGACCTGCCCCCTTCTCTGCTCCCCGACAACAGAGAAGGGAATCTATGACACGTTCCAGAACAGGCTCTTTCAAATGTCCTCGGGCAGGTGTTGGACTAAAGGTCCCCCCGGGTCTCGGCAACCCACGCCCTGGGGGTCTCTGACTCAAGATCTGTGCGGGGAGCTCCCGATCCCCCCCCCCCCCCCCCGAGACCATCTGGATGACACAGGGGGCTTGCCTGATGGGCACAGCATCTCCTTTACCTAACAAGGCACACGGATAAAGGAAATGTTTACTAGTAAAGGGGGAATGTCTCCCAGTTAGAAAACATGGTCAAATACACGTGACAGTGTTAACTTCTTTCCCTTCGAACTGGAAGTCAGTGAGGGGAGGAAAGCCAAGGGCTGCCACAGCAGGCGCAGGGCTGGACGTCTGTTCACTCCTCAGCCTTCCTCTGCTCTGGGACTGGAGGGGGCAGCGCCCTGCTGGTTCAGGGGCCCGACCACAGGGTGGCGCTGTTTGAGATTTGGAATCTAAGAGAAGAACCAATTTTTTTCCTGGATTCACAGAGAGGCAGAACTCCCCTCCTCCCCCCCCCCCCCCCTCCCCCCCGACCCCCTCAGCTATGCTCAGTTCAATAATTCAATAAAATTTAATAACAGCTTTTCTTATCTCCAGGTCTTTAGAATCACGAAAGGACCAGAAGGTGGGAGTTAATCAAACTGTTGTTGTGTTTCCTGATTTTTATAAACAGCATAAATGTTTAATCATCAATGCTAGGGACAGAGCTAACCTCGCAACTCTAACATTTGAAGTTAAAGGAAAGCCCTTTCAGCCAATCAGTTATCTCAAACGTGTAGCAACTTCTTTCTATCCTTTCTGGACGGATAGGATTTCATCACCTTCTTCTGGGGTCAACTGCACCGTCACCAGGAGCACGGGAAAATGAGGATTGAACTAGCTGTTGGAATTATCAACCCAAATGGCCATCCACGCCTCCTCTTCTAACTCCTATCTTTGTTCCTTATCTTTCTAGCCTCCCCTCTTCTGGGAAAGCTTTCCTGGGGAAGGGAGAACATTCTCAGCGTCAGACATGAATCACTGAGGTGCTGGGAGGTTTAGCCACGGCTGGGCGCCATCTCGAGTGCTGGGGGAGGCAGGTACGAGCTGGCATGGCGGGGCTGGGGTTGGAGAGCTTGAAGAGTGGGGGCCGAACACCAGAGAGGGGGTGGTCAGGGAAAGACCACCCCCTCTGAAATCCAAGTGGGCAAAAGCCTGGCTTATGTCCTTTGGCCAATCTGGGGCCAAGACAATAGGAACACACAGGCTATCGAAGCTGGTGGTCTGGATAATTCTCAGTCGCAATACTCTTTATTTCAGACTGCCAGCCCTGTAGACACGTCTTGTTCCTACACGCACTGCCACTGCCCAGCACAGCGGTGGGCGTTCAAAAGCATGTGTTGAATAAGTGAATAGTAGGCTCCTGGTCAAGAAAAAAAAAGTTGACTCTCTGTCTAAGCTGTAAAAACTAACTGCATTTGACTCAATGGATTTAAATTATTCAATGAAAGGTTTTGGGGGAGGGTTTCATTTACCAGTCTATTCAGAAGAAGACAGTAAGTGACTGTGCTGGCAATTATTGCCACTTGTCCTCATTTTTTGAGTCCCCTTGACAACGTCCATGTTGCCTCTTCCAGTGAAAGCATTGACGAAAGAACTGTCATAGAGATACAGTGTGAGAGATGAAGAGAGTGAAGAAAATGACAAAAGTAAGTCCCATCAAAGCACGTTTTGTTCTGGAACTATCTGAATGGCAGGTCTCAAATTCCTGGATTAAAGAGACCAGAGTAATGAGAGAAGGATTGAGTGATGGAGTCAGCATGATGTAGAGGAAAGAACATGGATTTGGGAGTCACAGAGACCCTGGTTCCAATCCCTGATCCCCTGTGTATCAGCCAAGTCCCAGCTTGGCCTCTTACCAGCAGTGGAATCCAGGGAAGGCTATTTAACTTCTGGTGCCTCAGCTTTCTAATCTGTGGAGTGGGTACAATAATAGAACCTATCTCATTACATTGTTATGAGTATTAAATAGATGAATTAATTAAATAGAACGTAGTTATTTTATGCATGTTTGTTGTAATAATTACTATTATCACCACTCAATAAGTTATCAAGCATAAGAAAGATGCACCACCAATTTGCTCATAGCATTGGGGAAAGTGGGTGATAGTACAGTAATCACCTACATTCATTATAAGATGCGTGCCACTTTCAGAAATATACATAAATTAATATATGTATAAATTAAACAAACATGTTTGATAAAGGAAATAAAAAGCTGAATTTCTCAAAGCTTGACCTCCTACGTCTGCTCACAGGACAGTTTTAAAGTTCACATGTGCTAAATGACATTTGTTAGCACAAAGTCTGACAAAATTCCTCTTCTTTTTTCTTGTTTTTCCTTCCTTCATTTTTTTCTAGGAGGACAAAGACTTGGAGTTTGAAGGCACTGTCCAAGCCTCACGAGGTGACCTTGTTCTTGGGCCTCCACCAGGTTTTCATGAAAAGAAAGAGTCAAGCCAGACTCTGTCAGTGGGCAGGGCCAGCCACAGCCACAAGGCTCACCCTCTCCTGGTTCCTGGCTCCTGGTCTGAGCAACCCTCTGCCCCTGGGGGTGGGGAGCGCCAGCTTTGTCCCTGCTGGCCATGGAAGATGGGTCATGCCACCCCCTCCAGAAGTAAGTGCATCAGATAGGGGACCCTGCTGTGCTGACTTGCCTACTACGTGTGTTTTACCTTCTTAGCCCTTCACCCTGAAAGCTTCGCCAGCCTGCTTTCTGAGGTCCCTCCAGCCCAGAGGATCTCAGTCAAGTATCCCTTTGCTTAGCTGGAATTGTGGACACACACACACACACACACACACACACACACACACACACAGTGCTTGTTCTGTGTCAGGCACCAACTGTTTTAGAACTAGTGACTCATTTACTCCTCATAACAAAACTATGCAGCAGGAACTATAATTATCCCATATTAAGAGTAACATCGAGGTATAAAGAGGTTAATGACACGCCCGAGGTCATCAGCTTGTAAGAGGTGATGTCAGAATTTGAACCCAGCTCTTCTGGCTCCCGAATGCCAGCTTTTAACCACTATGTTATACTATTAGAAAGAAACATGAGTAATCCCCGTGACCCCATTATAATGAGCTCCGCTAATTACTTTCACTTTTTCCGGTCCTTTTCAATATCATTTGAGAATCACTGTGCTATCAGAGAGGTCTCACAGCAAAAACTCATACACAAAGATAGCACATATTTAAATAACATGTACAAAAAAAGATGAGGAAAAATACAAATTTGAATATATGGTTGCGATCAAGGGGGTGAAAAGGGAAGTTGGGAGACCCGGGAGGGCAACGGTGGTTGTGACCATGACAGAAAGCAGGGACAGGTACCCTGAACACCCTCTAAGGTACGGGACTGTCATCAACACCAAACACGGTCCAGCCCCAAATGCCAGTGGTGCCCCGATGAAAGACAGCGGACATGATCTGAAGATAAAAATGAACCAGAGCCCTAACCGGTTTGGCTCAGTGGATAGAGCGTCGGCCTGCGGACTCAAGGGTCCCAGGTTCGATTCCGGTCAAGGGCATGTACCTTGGTTGCGGGCACATACCCAGTAGGGAGTGTGCAGGAGGCAGCTGATCGATGTTTCTCTCTCATCAGTGTTTCTAACTCTCTCTCCCTCTCCCTTTCTCTCTGTAAAAAATTCATAAAATATATATATTTTTAAAATGAACCAAAGAGGGAACAAAAGTGATCTTCCCTTATCTCCTAGAGGTAAAGCGCTAATGTCTCCATCGGCGTGGCCAGAGGTCATCTTTTGGGTGGGATGCCCTTTAGCTCATGATGACTTGTCTGCTTCCCTGGATTGTCAGAAGTTCTCCCATGAACTGTGGTCAGGTTAGACGAAGCTTTCAAAAGAATGATGTCTGTACAGTTATATTAATAACAACGCTCTGGCCCGGTGGGAACTGGGAGGATTCTGGGGGTTGAGGCTGTGGTTTGTACAGTGCTGTGGCTACATGAGAAGGAATCGTGCAGCAGAAACCCGAAATGAGACTGTTTGCAGCTGCGATTTTAAAAGCCTTCTCCTTTAATGACCTTCGACCCAGGAATTCCACCTCTAGGACTCTAGTTAAATCAAGGGGAGGACAAAGATTCATGCAGAAAGATGTTCATCTCAGCATTCTTTATAAAAACAAAGAACTGCATACTACCCAAAGGTTCAGTATTTTGCAACCCATTTAAAAGAAAACCCCTTACAAAGAGTGTTCATTCATGTAGAAAAATGTTTTTGTATAATATTAAGGAAACACACAGGATACCAAGTTATGTCACCCCACCTCTAACCCAGAAATCCCATTTTTGGAATCTAGCCTACAAATATTGAAACCAGCAGTATATTAGGTCATATGCAAAAGAATATTTATTGCTGTAGTCTGTATAATGGCTAACACAACAATAGCAACAAAACTGAAAGGAAATGAAGTGTCCATCATAAGAGAATGTTTGATTATATTTGGGCTACCCCAGAGCAGAGTGGCATTTAAGAAAAGTTGTTTTATGTATATGTGTTCCAAATGTGTTGTTGACGGAACAAAGCAAGTTTCTAAATAATGGACAAAGTATTACCCAGTTAAGACTCACACACACCCACTCCACCCCTGCAAATGCACAAATGCTCGGCATGTTTGCATGGGCACACAAGATCTACAACCACCTCTTAGCCAAAGGGACAGCGTGGAGTGCTGGTTTTTTCTTCTCATATCTCCATAGTTTCTTACTTGATTCAGTGAGTCTGTACCAGCCTAGTAATACAACAGATCCAATATGGTAAACAAATCAGATGCACAATATGATCACAAGTGTGTTAAAAGGCATCTGCCTGGGACGAGAAAGAAGACTAGAGAGAAATGTTCTCATAGGTATCTGTGGGTATTGCTTAGTGCTGGAACTGGGATTTACTGTTGTTTCACTAAGTTGTTTGTATTTTGTTGGTTGAGTTGTTTTTTGTTTTTGTTTTTTTTTTTCATTTTTCAAAAAGTCCATCTTGGTTATCTGTGTCACTTTCTAATTGGAATAAATAAAGACAGTATGGAAAGGAGGGAGGGAGAGAAAGAAGAGAGAAAGAGAGGAAGGGAGGGAGAGAAAGAGGAAGGAAGGGAGTTAAGGAGGAAGAAAGAAGAAAAAAAGCAAATTTAGGGATTGAATGACTGTATAGCCTCCATTTTTCTTTGGATTTCTTCTCCCAGGAAATCAGGGCTCTAGGTTCATTTCAGCAGGTGCCTGTCTGCTGCCCACTTTCAAGGGCTCGCACGGAGCCTCACACAGATTTGCAGCTGAACCTGATTACAGAGGCAGCCACATCTGCACAGCACATTTTACATCAATTCCATAATAGGCCAGACCCTCTGGAATTAATATATGATGAAAAAATAAACCTGTTAACAGGGCAGATTTATAGTATTCAAATTACTATTGATCCATTCAGTACACAACTAATAAAAACCTTCCTTGAGTGACCTTCCACCCTGTGCACGCTTAAGCAAATTATCTCTAATAAACAAGTATTATGAGGAGCCAAGGAAAATGTCAATCTAAAATTTTCTGATCTCTCTCTCTCTCTCTCTCTCTCTCTCTCTCTCTCTCTCCCTCCCTCCCTCCCTCCCTCCCTCTCACCAGCATCTGTGATCTACATGCCCTGTGATCAAAACCTAAGATCCCCTGCATCTTCCAACATGGCAGAGATTCTTCCCTGTGGAACTGGGCACAATAGCACAGAGCACCCTGTCTCTCAATAAGCAACCCAGTGAAAACCACTGGACAACAGCCACTTCGAAGGGGCAATGGAGGGGGGAATAAACCTCGTCTAGGAGTCAAGAAGACTTGTGTCTTGGGTCTGCACTTTTTTACCTGCCTGACCTTGGGCAAGTCACTCCACCTCCATGTGGCAATTCCAACCCAATCAACATCTAATACAATAAAATAGGACACATGTTGTTAGGTTCCATGATACCAGCTGAAATGCTTGAAAATAACTCGCATGCATCCTCCCCCGATACAGACCTTGAGAAGGCAATGGAGCCAAAGTTGGGATCTCCCGGTCTCTCCCCATTCAAACATTTACTGGATTCACTCAGCCTGGCCGCACCCGACTCCCCCCCCATGCTGGGAAGTTGCCAATCCCTGGTCAAAAATAAGAAATGAGGGCGGAGATTGCTCAAAATGACTCAATGTAAGTGCCAAGGATGCGCCACAACCGAAACAGACTCCATAAACCCTGGTCCGAATGAAGTGGGCCTTTGGCTGTTTCTCTCCCCTTCTCTCCCTCTCCCCCACCCACTTTCAAATGAAAGAACCTGCGAACTGATTAGCGGCAA
This sequence comes from Cnephaeus nilssonii, assembly GCF_951640355.1. Classification (NCBI taxonomy): domain Eukaryota; kingdom Metazoa; phylum Chordata; class Mammalia; order Chiroptera; family Vespertilionidae; genus Cnephaeus; species Cnephaeus nilssonii. The sequence goes on along the minus strand of NC_137091.1, from coordinate 24,398,554 downwards.
TAGAATTATTGGGAGCTGGAAGGAGAGAGATTGAAGGGAGCCGTAATGACACCATAAAAGCTCTGCTGGGTTGCTTTTATGAGCCTGAAGCAGTTTAGAGGAGCCTGACCCTGAGAGGTTAGCGGAAGTGTGTAAAAGGCTTGCCTTTGGGATAAATGCATCTCGAAACCCTTCCACGGAGAGCGAGCGGAAAACAGGGGAAATAAATGACGAGTACAGTACTTTAACAGGGAAAATTTCCTCCGAAAGGAAGCAAGCAATGAGGCCAGGCGAGGAATAAATGGGGTAGAAATGGCAGGCGCTCTTCGGCGGGGCCACAGCTGCACCCGAGGCTGATAAGATCCGGCGCGTGTCAGTTGCCACGGCTCTCTCTTCACACTTCAATGTGAACTTTACAGCAAAGGGGGACAGGAGGCAGCGAAGGGGAAAACAGTGGCTCAGAAGGACTTGTGCACGGAGTGTGAAGCCATTTCAATTTTATATTCGAAAGGACTTTGTAGGTGATCCCATGAATGTAATTATGCCCACCTAATAAAAGCAACATATGCTAAGACAATTAAAATATTTTATTATACATCTACCCATTGTATTCCACATTAGGCAGGAGCGTGGAAACGGATGAGGGGGAAAGGGTGCATTCCGTAGAAAGGGGAGCCAGCGTCGGCCTGCGTTCCGCCGGTGGGGAAATGAATGCGGGAGGACAGATTTTCAACAGGAAGATGAATCATTGGATTTCTCTTTACCAGGGTCTTTTCACCTTGAGACCAACAACACTCTGGTTTCGTGGCTCTGGAGTATGAGAATACAGATGAAGCCATCCTTTGCCTTCTTTTAAATATATGTATTTTTTTAAATTGATTTCAGAGAGGAAGGGAGAGGGAGAGAGAAATAGACACATCAATGATGAGAGAGAATCATTGATCGGCTGCCTCCTGCATGCTCCACACTGGGGATCGAGCCTTCAACCTGGGCATGTGCCCTGATCAGGAATCAAACCCTGACGCTCAACCTCTGAGCCACACCGGCTGGGCCCTTGCCTTCCCTAGCCCTCGGTATTTTCGTATTCAACCGTAGCACGAAGACTCCCCCAAACAATGCCAGAAAGAAAAAAAAGTATGTCACTTGATTCAAAGTTTAATGACACGATGGCAAATGGAAGTCAAACTAATGTTCTCCTGGCTTTTCGTTCCACATATATTTATTGGGGACCAAAGAGAGAACCAAAGTTTATACCAGGGACTGGCGATCCTGAGGGGAAGAAGACAGCCTGTGCCCTCAAGTAGCTCTCTGTGCCAGTCTGCCAACTTCCCACCCAGAACCTATTGGCATTTCTTTCTGGACAAGGAGCTAGACTGCACTTGCCAGCCTACCTTGTAGTTAGAGATAGCCACGTGGCTAATTCTTACCAATCCTCCGTAGCTGAAGCTGCTGAGAGATATCAGGCAGCTGGTGCATATAACAAGGGCATCGAAACCTGGGTCCTGGGTCCTGGATCACTTTGTGGAACATCGCTGCCACTGGCCAGGAGTACCCATTTCTGCTATTCTTTGGATAAGGAATATAGCTATAATGCACTATTCAGAGACTTAGGGGGGTGGGGCTATTTGTATTGCAACCTAGCCTATCTTAACCAATAAGCTCACCATTTAGATGTATAAACAATCCATGCAAAGGTCATTTCCAGACCAGGCAATAGGTAACATGGGTGTACAAGGGAAGAATCTATAACTACACTACCGGGTCTAAGAAGGTTTCAGAGAGAAGGCGGCATTTCAGCTGAAACTCAAAAGCATGAAGCGTAAGGAATGTGACAGGCAAGGGTGGAGGCAGGAAGGGACCTCAGGTAGAGGTTATAATATGACCAAAGCTCAGAGGTGTGAAAGGATGTGGCCTGCTGGTGGAATCATGAGTAATCCGGGGAGGGGGGAGCAGGATGTGTGGGCAGAAGGGGTGAGAATCAAAGGGCCACCCAATCAACCGAACAGTATAGGGGCTCACATGGAAATGGCGGAATCACACAGTTAACTCTGTTACATATTGGTGCCAGGACATAGGGCGGGCCCATGTGTCTGCCTCTAACGCTACTCATCTTTGATCAGAATAAAGGCGTGTCGTCACTAGGCGGGGGCCACAGCTAGGTCACATGCAGCCCGAGGAAGGTCGTACCAAGGCCAAGTGAGCCATCTACCAGGTCAGATCCATCCAGCTAATAATAGACACAGGTTGTCACATGGTTCCTGCTGAACGGGACCAGGATGATCAGAACCACAGCTTTGTGGCTGACCTAGTGGCCACTTGGGAACATAGACGACGCCCAAGGAAAATAACTTTAAAGCCTACGCATGGAATTCTTAGACACTGTACAATACGGGAAAAGGTCTGTCTGTAGGCTTCAAGAGAATTGGGTTTTGTTATGTTCAGCAAAGTTAGATTTCAAACTTACTTGTAACATCAAATCACTGAGAAGCATTTCAACAATTTCCCAAAAATCTTTTTATTCACAACTAGAGTAAGGCCTATTAAAAATTAGAGCCATGGCCCTGGCCGGGTAGCTGGTTAGTTGATTAGAGCATTGTCCTGATACACAAAGTTTCAGGTTTGATTCCTGGTCAGGGCACAGACAAGAATCAACCAATGAATGGATAATAAGTGGAACAATAAATCAATGTTTCTCTCTCTCTCTCTCAAAATCATTAATTAGAAATTTTAAAAATTAAAGCCATGAACTTAGAGTTGACCAATCTTTACAGGGTTTTAGTTGGACTCCACCTAGGCTGCTCTACACTGTAAGCACCAGAGCTATGAGGTACATAGCCGATGTGTAGATATCGGCAGAGACTAGGGAATGTTGAGAAGGGGTAGAAGTATGCTGAGGGAGAAAAGCATGCACACTGACGTGAGATCTAGGCAGGAATACCAATTCTTTAGGACTACTGCTAACATTAAATGGGATAAATTGTGCTAAATGAGAAGCATGTACGCAAAAAGGAATCTAGAAAAGGTTCAATAAGTTAAATATATGGTACTCATCGTCCTCTTTTATTCTTCTTAATGACTTAGTATGAAATTTTCTGTTGTTATCAAATGTATTAATTACTAGCTTGTAAATTTAATTAGTCATTTTTGTTAATTTTGTAAGAGAACACACAGGTTTCATTCTACCTCAGTCCTTTGGCTGAAAGTAGAATTTCACTGGACATTAGCGTTCTCTTATTCTTAAAGGATGCGTCATGGCCGTCTAGCCAAGGCATTAGTTATCGTATATGGGAGTAAAATACAATTTTCAATAAGTTCCTGATAGTTAAGGCAACAGAGAGATGTGCACAGCCTTGATAACCCAGAGGCATTCTATCCTGACACTTAGCGTTAAACTGAGCAATGCATGCTTTACGAGGAGTCACAATACTGTATCAGTGTTGCTATTAGCCTGCCCCTCAGAAGCCTTCACTCTACAAAGCCATGGGAACTGAGACCTCACAAGATCAAGTTCAAATAAATAGTCTGGCTATATGTGACAGTTACTTGCAATATCACATCTTGAAAATACGGTATATGCAACCAGTTTACAAGTTGCCATAAGACTTTACTGGTGACATATTTTAAATTAGATTTTTTTAAATTATAAAGGCAATGCAATACACTTAACACTCTAAAAAGGTGAAAAAAATACTCCGGTGTAGAACATCCTCCACTGTCATCTCCCCCTATTCATATTGCTTTCAATATATCTCATTTTCAACCCTACTTTTGTCTTTAAATCTAACATTCTGTAAGTGTGTCTACCATGACTCACGAAATCATTCCTCTGCTGTTGAACCTTCAAGTTTATTCTAAGGTTTCACTGGGTGGGATTGCTTACATTTGAAAGAGTGGAGCTTTATTTTATATATATATTTTTTAAAAAAACAACAACACTTATCTTCAATGGCCTTGACTATGGGCCTGCGAGCTGCAGTCTCTTTTTGTGTCTTTGAAGACTGATTAAGGGAAGATTCAGGGTGACCAGGTCAACTATTGGCTTGGAACTATACTGAGCTTCTGAGCTAATCTGCCTGTTGCCTCGTTGGGTCATGCGTGAGGATGAGTGAGACAGAATTATGTGACCTTCCTAACAATCAAGTATCTGAACCAATGAGTCACTCAATTGTGCCCCCCCACACACACACACCAGGTATTTTTATGCTTCTACGATGGTTCATGGATAGTTCCCCTCCATCAGGAATGTGTCCCCCCACGCCTCTCAGGAAGTCCAGGAAGAGAGAGGATGACACAAACAGTAGGGTTCATTCTGCAGTGACTACATGCACATGGACATGAGCCCGGAGGCATGGACACACATATATTTCATATGTGATTCTCATGGTTTCTATGCTGGCAAAGACTTTTTCTGGAGAGAGTCCTGGATGTCTCCCCAAAACAATGACATGGACTCACCAAGGCATTCAAATCATAAATTTATACTTCCATGGCCTTTACACACACACACACACACACACACACACACACACACACACACACACACACACCATCTCTCACAGTCTGTCTTTGCCACTGGCAGTGAAATTTCCCAATTCCTGGGGAAGGTGAAAATACACCTACGGATGCGCCACCAGCTCTGTCTTAAAGTAGACATTCTAGGCAAGATCTGTGCAGTCACTCAGCTAGGGTCCTACTCTGAGGCAGGCACTGAGTGAGGGCTGTGGGTGCAAAGATGGGCGTTATGGCCCTCCAAGATTTTGCAGCCCAGAGCAGAAATCCAGGCCTGGAGGGAACTCAGACACGTTAAGGAGGCTGTGTGCTCCCAGACGCATGTATCTTGGACCGATTCCGAAGTCCCTGCTTTCTGCACTACAGCAGCTGCATTTATCACACCTTCCATGTGCCAAGTACCATGCAAGGCACTGGGATACACAGTTTCTGCTCCCTACAGGTTCAATGTCAAGTGGGGAGACAGCAAAATAAGGGCATCATTAGGGTCATGAGAGAAGTTTGTGGAGTATCCAACTAACCACCAGGAGCCCACGTGACTGCAGCTCCCGGCCTCCACCTGCTAGCTGGTGACAGATCACAGTCACGCGCTAGCGCAGGGGAGAGTCACGGCCCTGGCCTCCCTCCGCGGGGCTCTGCAGAAGCTCGTGTTCCTAAGAGCTGGGATGACCTGACTGACTTGTGGCAAGCTGCCAAGTGCATTTGAAACCCAAGCCTATGTGTATATAAAAATGCAGGAAGCCATCTTAAAAGGACGCACTAATTAGCTTCCTGGGATTTCAGATTTTAAAAGCTTTTGTGATCGAATTTGTTTTGGTAATTTTTTTTAAAGGATCCCGAAGATTGGTTCTGCTGTCAAGACGTCAGAAAAGGACAACACTGAGATAACAAACTTGCCGGTTTCCACAGCAGAGTGCTTTCAAAGGGGGAGGGGGGAAAACATCTCTGGATTGGCTGGTAAAAAGCAAGATGGCACTAAAAGGCCTGATGCCCAGAGGAGAAGCCACCTCCTTTGGGTGGCCTGATCCAACACTGAGTTGCTCTTAAAGCATGCGCAAGCCCGCTGCAAAATCAGCGCCGCTGCCAGAGCCCCTGGGGCGGGGGGTGGGGGGGTGGGGTGCTGTTTTCATGAAAAGATTAAGAAAAACACAAGAAAAAGTCCCCAATAAGTAATTTTTAGATTCTGATTAGAAAAATGATGTGAAGGGTCACAAAAAATTCTTATAAACTACCCCCCACTGTTTTCTCAGAATAAAGAGAACTAATGAAGGAAAGGATGCATATCGTAATTCTGTTGGTTCAGTGTGGAGGAATAAATAATAATGAGAGGAGCACACTGTTGTGAAAGCATATAATCATAGTATAAGATGTGTCCTATAATTGAAAGTCGTTATGGAAATAGTTCCTTCTGGAGTTCATCGCTCCCTCTGTCTGCATGTTCCCTGGGGTGCACACACCCTGTGTAGTAATTGTCTGCCTGCATACCTGTCTTCCAGGCTAGTCTGTGACCTCCAAGGCTCTACTGTATGAATTCCATCCATCTCACTCTCAGCGTGCCTAGCACCGGGTCAGCAAATCATCATCATGGAATTGAACGTATTCCATTTCCACATTAAGTTCACTTCTCTAGGCTGGCTAATCCTTCGGGCTATTCTTGGAAACATTTCCCAACATCTCACATTTTTCTTAAATTGGGGAGCATGTGGGGGGAAATATTTAGATAAGCCAATGTATTTACATTTTGTAGGCAAGGCGTTAATAATCATCAGCCCACAGGAATCCGAAGAGACTTGGCCAAAGTCAATAAAGGATCATGAGCTATCACCCCCAAACCTGGAAAGGCCTCATCTCCTGCTTACATTCCTTTAAAAAAAAAAAAAAAAAAAAAAGATGACCTTGCAAATTACAGCCTTATAAATTCAACTTCTAAATTTGGAAAGATACTGAAAGAGGAAAAAAAATCATGAAATGAGCTTGCAAAATCTTAAAGAGGGCATTTACTGTAAAAGAAGAAGTAACTCTTGACTGAAAATGAGTTCTGTTTTTTTCTTTGAGTAAAACTTTTATCTTCTACTATGGGATCATGCAATCATGTGCTCCTAGGGAATTCATACATTTAATTTTCTTAATCAGCCATTATTTAACTCACTGACTTGTGAGACTGGTACCATTTTTATCCAAAGATAAAATTGAGAGGTCATATCAGTTTGGTTGTAAGATGTTCCTTACAAGAAAACGTATCAGGAGGCAGCAGAGGTGAGTGCTTTGGGAGTCAGACCTGGGTCAAATTCCAACTTTGCTACTTGTTAGCTGGGTGACCTTGGGTAAATCACTTAACCTCTCTGATCCCCTATTTCCTCAACTATAAACTGGAGGTGATGATAACATCATCAGGATTGTGGTGAGGATTAAGTGAAATGATGTTTGTGAAAACAAACATGAAAAAGAAACGTAGGGCATTGAACAGAGAACTGGTCCTCTGGGAAAATATGAATAGATTGGATTACTGAAGGACACTATAGAAAATTCTCCCAAGATGGTGGAAGATACCAGAGATCCCAACTTGTCTGAGCTGGTTTGTGCTCATATAACATCGTTTAGGAGAAGTGAGGATGCTCTTAAGATGGCAATGCCCTTAAGATGGCAATGCCCTGCAAGAGCGCCCGGAGTGCTGGTCAACAAAGCCACACGGAATGATGGTCAACATGGGGATTTTTTCCATCTTCATTTTTGGATCCAAGTTTCTACAGGAACTGCTCTAAGAACTTCCCTGACAGATAACCATCTCTTATAGACCCCTCTCACTGTTCACACTCGGGGTAAGGTCCAGGGAGGAGAAGAAAAGTCCCCCCTGGGGGCGGGGAGGGGCAGTCACAAAGGGAGTCCATGGCAAGGTTGGGCTAAAGATCAGGCCTCTGACTCATGATCTGGTGTTTGCAGCCTCCCTGTCCACCACCTGTTCGGCAGGTCCTCTCTAATGAGTACGTGTCCTGGACAACGTACTTTCTAGTTGTTGGTTAAGGCTTGTGCAATTGTGTCTGGCTTTAGCTATTTGTGCGAAGCAGGAAGGACAGACTGGAAATTGCTCTTCCCCATTCTTGATTTAGGGCTTGGAGGGAAGGGGATGGGGCTTTCCCTGGCTTCAAAAGGGCAACCTGGGGGTGGTCTAAGAAGAAAAGGAGGCCCACAAGCCCAGTCCCTTAGAATTCCAGGAATGATGCTCAGCAAGACCCTCCACAGCCCCAAGGAGGCATTGCCTTTCTATGCATTCATTCCTCTCACTTTCAAATGGAGAAGTGAGCTGCAGCCACGCACACAGTTTATGCATTAATGGCCTTTTTGGCCTTGGTCTTATGACCTGAGTCTTTTTGTGCTCTTTGACACGTGACACGGTGAAGATTAGCTGCAGTCTAGAGTCAGGAAAACCCAGAGCCAAAAACTACTGCCTCCAAAATGGGAGACTTTGGACACGTTTTGGATGTCTTTGAGTCTTAGCTCCTCATCTCTACTATTGACATTTCAGAATTGTGAGACGGAGGACTAAGTGGGATTATATTTATAAAATAGCTAGCACATGCCATGCCCAAATTAATGCACATGTACTATATTCTCCATAATGTTCTCTCTAAAGGAGTCAAATGGTTTCTAAAGAAGCTCTGGGATCAAGACTTAATTACTACAGCCAGTTTTCAAAATTGAAGAGTTCCTATAATGAAAACCTTTAACTTTTTACATCTTTTTTTTCCCCCAAAAAAAGTGAAGGAAGTAGAGGCCATCGCAGCTAATGTGCGTGGAGAGAGAGAAATTCTGGTCTTGGCTCAGATGCAAACGAGCCCTGTGAGTTGGGTGTACTGAATGACTTCTGTGGGCCTCAGTTTCCTTGGGAGTGTACTTACGTTTGTGGCCAGACTTCCCTGGAAGAGTGAGGTGAGAGCGATCTAGAGGGGCAGCGCCCGGGAATTCTAGTCAGCGCTTGGCGACGGCATAATTATCACTCCCTCGCCTCGCCCTGCTTTTCTAGGCCACCCATCCTCCACTCGTGGGTGATTCGGAGCTTGAACGGGTGAGAAGGCGGGGGAGAGAGACGGAAATAACAGGGACTGGATGCCTCCTGGCTATTTCAGTTGCACACGTACAAGCTAAGTCCCTGGGGGTTGATCAGTTACCTGAGAAGACGCCTTAACTCTTTCTGCAGAAAGAACTTAACGAAAACTCCCGGGCCTCAGAAGATACCGAGAAGTATTAAGAGCAGGGATTTTATGTAAAATGGGAGCAGTGCTGTGGAAAACGGGTTGGCAGTTCTTCAAAAACTTAGAGCTACCATAGGACCCAGCAATTTCACCCCTAGTTGGACCCCGAAGAGCAATGAAAACATGTCCACAGAGAAGTTTATACACGAATGTTCATAGCCGCATTATTCGTAAGAGCCAAAAGGTGAAAACCACCCAACTGTCCATCAAGGGATGAATTCATAAACAAATGTGGTATGTCCATATAACGGAATATTATTCAGCCATTAAAAAAAAGAGGTACTGACATATGCTATGACATAGATGAACTTGAGAACATTATGCTACATGAAAGAAACCAGACACCAAAGGTCACGTAGCATTATGATTATATTTATCTGAAATGTCCAGAATAGGTCAATCTGGGAGACAAAAAGCAGGTTAGTGCCCTGGCCAGGTAGCTCAGTTGGTTAGAGTATCATCCCAATACCCAAGGTTGTGGGTTCAATCCCCGGTCAGGGCACATAAAGAATCAACCACTGAATGCATAAATAAGTGGAACAACAAATCAATCTCTCTCTCTCTCTCTCTCTCTCTCTCTCTCTCTCTCTCTCTCTCTCTCTCTCTTCCTCTATCTAAAATCAATAAGCAACACTGTAAATTTACTCTGTGCCACTGAATCATATTTTAAACGCCTCATTGTACGTTATGCAAACTTCACCTCAGTGTTTTAAATGATTGGAGGGAAGAAAAAGAGCAGGGATTTTTGAATTCACTGCGGCCTGATTCTGAATCTCATCTCTGCCTCATCCGACTTAGGTAACCTTGGGCAGGTGAGCTGGCACTCTGGGCTCTGGCATTCCTGCCTTTAAGATGGCAAGAAGAGAATACTCGGAACCTGTCAAGAATTCCTTGAGACCCTAGAAACGGAGCACCTAGTCAGGCCCAGTGCATGGTGGGTACACATCGATGTCAGCCCCTCCCTTTGGCTTCATTACCAGTGTCTGACCTGCCTCCGAGGTACAGGCCAGCCCAGGCCTCCATGCCATTAAGTAAATGTGTTGGGAGACACTTAACCGTAGAGAAAAGGCACGAGGAATCATATAACCTCACCTACACCCACCACACGCAGGTGGAATTGTTAGCATTCTGTCATGTTTGCTTCACTGCATTCTTTTTTCTAAAAAAAAAAAAAATTATGGAATCACACATTTCAGATGAAGTTGAAATTTATGTTGCTCTCTGTACCCTGCTCAATAAGCAAGTCCATTGAATAATTAATACGTGGAGAAATAATTTATTCATTCAACTGGTCTTCTTTCAGAGCCTACTATGAACAAGATACTCCTCCAGGATGGAGACCCAGCGTTTCAGAGCTTCGTTTTAATTAATAATTTGAGCAGAGCGGGAGGTGGCAGTTCAGAGATGCCGAAAGACAGTAGTGCCCTGGTTAGCTCACTGTACTAGATAAAGTCAGTGGCGTGCTTTCTAAGCCTGGACTGCAGCTAACCAGTACTACTCAGAAAACAAGCCCAGCCGACATGTGCAAGGCACCAGCTACCCAGCAATTGTGCTGTTAGGAAATTTTCAAAATACGGGCTATTTCCCTAATGGTGTGACTTTGAACTTTCATAGATCTGCGATGGCAATCAAACCAGAGAACTTGAAAAAGCACTTACAAATAGATTGCTATACAAATGTACATAGTGATTCTAGAACAAGTGGGGGCGGGGCATAGCGGGATGCGGGGAGGCAAGAAGAGGCAAAAGGGAACAGGTCTGCAAACGAATAAGGGCATCAAACACAACCTTTAGGGAAAATAATGCAATTCTCTCTCCTCTGCTCGGAAATTGAGGCCTGGCTGGAAGGCGCAGCTTGCTGAGTTGGGAGTGGGGTGAAGGTAGTGGGGGAAAAACATGGGTATCTGCGTCCAGAAGAGACTAAAGTACATTTCTTTGTAGTTTCATATTTTTCTAAAAAGAAGATATTTGCCGAAACCGGTTTGGCTCAGTGGATAGAGCGTCGGTCTGCGCTCTATCCACTGAGCCAAAGGATAGGTCCCAGGTTCGATTCCGGTCAAGGGCATGTACATTGGTTGCGGGCACATCCCCGGTGGGGGGTGTGCAGGAGGCAGCTGGTCGATGTCTCTCTCTCTCATCGATGTTTCTAGCTCTCTATCCCTCTCCCTTCCTCTCTGTGAAAAATCAATAAAAATATATTTTAAAATAATAATAATAATAAAAAATAAAAAGAAGATATTTGTTGCCCTGGCCAGTGTGGCTCAGTTGGTTGAGCACTGTCCTGTGCGCGTAAGGGTCACCAGTTTGATTCCTGGTCAGGGCATGTGCCCAGGTTTTGGGCTCAATCCCAGTAGGCAGAAGGCAGCTGATGGATGTATATCTCTCACGTTGATGTTTCTCTCTCTCTCTCTCTCCCTCTCCCTTCCTCTCTTTCTAAAAATCAATAAAAACAAGTATTTTAAAAAAGGTATTTGTTTGCACAATAATAATAATAAAAAAGTTGAGAATGGACTCTGGCAATACCCCAACTTGTCTGAACATCATGCTGGGAGGTAAAGCTAGTTCACGCTCTTCCTGGTCTGGTCTTTTCGAAAGAGATCACTGTCCCTGAAATGCAGATAGTTATAAAAATGGCATTAATTTACTTAGACCGAGAGATTTTCACAGGAGAGCAACTAGCAGAAAACATTATGAAAATGTCCAAGAGGACTGGTAATTGACTTGATTAGTATGACCTTGGTCACGAAGGTAATAGAAGAGAGGCCGGTGCTTAGACTGAGTTATCACCCTGTTCCCGGTTCGGCGGCGGAGTGAGGGATGTAATTTGTTCAGTCTGACTCGGGGTAGCCAAGCCTGCCTCTGACAAGGTAATACACTGACTAGCCAAGCTTGGCTATGTTCCTACCCTGACACAGTAAACAGGACGGGGTCAAATAAGACATGATGGACGGGGCTGGGGGCTCATTCTCCACATAGACACTCTACGGGCAGAACCTTCCGGACCCTGAGCCCCACGGAGCATTAGCTCAGCACCTCTGAACTAGCAAAGAGGAAAAATAACACAACTGCTCCTCAGCCGAAACAAACAAAGCAAAACACCAACATAAACAAAGACTAAACACCCCGAGGGGGCCTATGTCGAATTCACTCTGGCTTTGTTTCCCCTATTTTTTATAGGCATTTGTGAAGCAATATGCCACTGGCTACGGTGGGAAATTTAGCAGCTTTCATCAAAGAAAAGATCCTGTGTGGGGCTCCCAAGCTCATGTTTTCTGCAGGACACTGCTTAAAATAGACAAATTTCTTTCAATAATACACACACACACACACACACACACACACACAGAAAGTGGATCCCACAAGGACATGTTCAATGGCTGTTTATTGGGTAGGGCCAGTCCATACCAAAGCCCGCACACTGAGGCTACGAAGTCACTAGCATTGTAACAACTTGTACAGAAGTTCATGTCCAGGAGGTGCTATCCCCTTTCGTATCTGTGATGACCTTCCTCGTTAACTGCGCTGTAGGAAGAGATCTTCTTCGGATAGTGGGATGGCTGGTTCATCCAAACAGCTGTGGCGCCCACAGAGACTCTCAAACACAGGTTGGAAGTCTGTACCCACAGGTCTTAGTCACTTCTCATTTACTATTCATAATCAACGCATAGCAGATTCGAACTAGAGAGTTGGACTGGGTAACAACAGGGTACCTTCATGCACACTTTGTTCCCCCTCTGGAGTGACTGCGTTTGCGTGTGTGTGTGTGTGTGTGTGTGTGTGTGTGTGTGTGTCTGATTTCAGGGCTGGGCTGCCGGAGGGACAAAGGGCCCACACTCTCTTGTCTCCTTGCCTCTGTCACCATGCTTGTGACCCTCTAGTGAAAAGGATCTGACCACCACATGCGAGTGGAATAAATTATCGCTGACACTCCAATATTTAATTATGCAGCTGTCAGAGCGGCCCTTTCGAAATTCATTTTAATAAAGTGGGAACTTTCCCTTTCAAGGTGAGAGTGAGGGGAGTCACCTTTGGTGTCAGCTGGAGGTCTCCACCATGAGCTCTGCATTCTTGCTCGGACGCCTGTCACTTGCCCTGATAGAAGGGCCCGATAACAGCGCTGATGCCTGGTGGCCTCCCCCCGTCCCTGCCTGAATGAACATCCTTCATTTAAACCCACAATAATGAGGACCGCAAAGTCAGAGAGGCGGGCACAAGGGCAGCCTATCGGGGGGGAAATGGCTTCTTATTATAAAATTCACTCCATGTGGAAGTGGCAATCTAAAAGCAATCACAGCCATCTCCCCGCTTTAACTGGTTAGCCAGAAATATTTAACATGGTGGGAGGGGGAAACACCAGGGGTCAAGTGGAGGCGCCCAGACCCAGGCACCCCTCGACCGCTGAGGCTCCCAAACTCATGAAAGAGACATAGAAGTATTGATTTATATTTTGCTATAAAATAAAAAAGAAATGTGTCCTAGCTTTTGTAGTTTGGTTTCTGGGCCATAAAGTTGCACAGAGCAAAAGCTTTTATATGGCAACCTGAACGTGTGAGTGCAATCAGGCCTGCCTTCGGTGTGTGTGTCTAAAGTCTCTGTTTAGCGTATGCTTCTCAGGGTTTATATGTAAACCATGCCTACAACCACCTGGGGAGAGGAAACACGGGCTGGGCTAGAAAAAACAGAACCGACTCCATAAAGACAGCGGACTAGTGCCTCTCTTCTTTCCAATCTCTCTTCTCTTCCCATTTATTTTTTACTCTATATCCTCTCCCTTACCCTCATTTGCATTTTCGTCTGTTTCTCCCCCTTCTTTCTCTTCAATAACCAATTACATGATTATTATGTATCGATTAGTGACTCCATGCCGGCCACTATCTAAATGCTTCGTCCGCCAGTCTCTGGTAGTGGCGCCAAGCGCCTCTAGGTGCCTTGATGATCGTTCCCCTTCTACGAACTACGACACTGAAGCTCAGAGCGACTAATGGTCTTACTCAAATCTCCCCGTTAGTGAACAGCAGATGCCCGTGCTCAGCTGTTTAACCGCTCTGCTATGCTTCTTTCCCTTTCTCTCACGTGCCCCCCTCCTGCTTCTCTCTGTCTCCCATCTCTCCTTCCCTCGTGTGGTGCACACCGTGTCTCTCAGGGGAAATACAGCAGCTCCAAGTGAACGTACGAATAATACTGCAACTCTTGTCAACAAACCCTGTTTTGGAAAGAGACCTCTTCCTGTGTGTGTTTGGATGAATGCCTTAAAGAAAACTTGCATGTGACTGCTGAAAGGTGCTTTCTTTAACCCACAAGTAATAACCAAATCTGTCCATAGCACCATTTGCCGGGGGAGAACATTCCTTTGCTCAGAGGCTGGAAGACAGCCCCTAGATGAACTCCAGGAGGCAGAGGGGACCCATTTGCTTTTGCTCGGCAGCAGGTCAGGGAGGACCTCCAGACCACCCAGGCCCACAGCCAGCTCCCTGGCACAGCCTCAGGGCAGCCCCTTTGCAGGAGCCTGCCCTTTATCTTAACTCTCGAGTCTCTTAAAGGGGACTGTGATAGCTGAGGACCCAAGGCCTTGGACTTAAAGATGCCCCTCCCCTCCCTAACATTCTCTCCCCCACCCCGCCACCGAGGACTTATTAAGACACTTGTGCAGGTTAAGTTACAACTCCAGGCTTGGCTGGTCTTTCTGGGGCCTGGGAGGGAAAATTATGGCCTAGTGTTTCCCACCTAAAGGGATGATTGCAAGATAACCCAGGGAAATGGTAACAGAAACATTTGTTAAAGTGAACCATTTAGATGGAAGTTATTCAGAAACATTTGCATTTCTCTCTCCTCTCTCATTCATTCTCTCTCTCCCTCCCTGCTCCCCCACCAGCTTCCCATTTCATCTTTACAACAACCTTGAGCAGGAGGGAGGCACTGTAAGACTTCACCTTAGAGATAAAGAAACTGAGGGTGAACAAGGCAAATAGCTAGTTCAAGGTCATTCAGCTAATAAAGGGTGTGGGGAGGGTTGAAATGAGCAGTGGTGCCCTTTACCTCTGCGACATATTGGGTGTCAAATGTGTTGTATCCCTGTTTTCCTTGTATTGTGGAAGTGAGTTCAGAACTGCCTTTATCTAAGCTTGGCAAACCTGTTTAATGAGGTCTGTGTTAAATAATACACAGGCGTGTTTTGGGGGAAGTGGTCCCTCTATCTGCAATGTTGATACAATCATAGTAATGGAAATAGTAGTATCAATTGCAGTCCCAGAGGTAGCCAGCATTCCTCAACTAGATTAGGAACCATGCATGTACATGTATGCATGTGTGTATATATATATATATATGCGAATACATGTGAGTATGTATAGGTATGTGTACATATGTGCATGTTTTATGTATGTGCATATGTGTTTATTATGTATATCTACACAATTTTTTCTCTTATCTGCACTAGTATTATTATTATTCCCATTTCATTACTAAGTAAACCAAGGCTCAGAGAACTAACTATCTTGCTGAGGATCATGTAGGAAATAACTGATGACTCAAGTTTGGGATGCAGCTCTATTCAACCCAAAGCCATTGCTCTTGAAAGAAAAAGATAAGTAAAACAAAATAAAATTATTCCATTATGCCTCCACATCACTTTAGAATTTATCTAACAGTTTCAAGGTCATCATTTCATTTCTTCTCTTCGATAACTTCGTGATTAGGTCTGACCAATAATAATACTGAGATTCATTCAGATGACCCCCCTTTTCCAGATGATAAAATCATGGGGCCAGAGGTACCATGACTTGTCTAAGGGACTGCAGCCCTCCGACACCCACTCCTTGTGTCCCATCCTGTCTGCCTCCCTCAATGCAGCTTGCCTCTGCTCGGTCGCTGTGAACCAGAGCCATCCTCCGACTGCAGTTCTCAGAACTGACAGCTCCCTTCTTGAGCAAATAGACCCGTGTTCATTTGGATGTTCTAGGCCACGCGCGCCACCCACTCCAACAGCTCCCTGCCGGGCGAATTTAGACAATGTTCTTGATGCCAGTTCCCTCACTGCGGATGGGAAGAGAGCCACAAAGCACCTGCCAGCAGCCGCTTGTCACGGATTTTGCAGTCAGAAATAATTAGGGGTTAAAGTGGGCCCCCAACCCCCATACTCCCCAGGTACGCACCCCAGTGCGGGCAGTCAGAACACCCCTCCCGAGAAGACCCTCTTCAAAGAGCCAGTGTGCAGACACCCCGAGATGACAAGCAAAGGCTAGCAGGCTGGAAGGGAGAAATAAATCCTGACTCAACCAGAGGATTAAAAAGTCACCTAGCATGAGGAGAATTCGCACTCCACAAATTTTTCTCGACTGAGTAAATTTAAAGAAATAAAACTAGATTGAGCATGCGTTTAATACTGGCTGCTATCTTTTGCTCGGCTCTGCTCAGTGACTTGTTAAATATGAAAAGATTTGCCCTGCAAGGAGACACGGGAAGAGGCAATCTCCCAGGGGCTCATCGTCCCCCCCCCCCCCAACCCCTTCCCTCCTCTGTATGACCCAGGGGAGCTGGGGAGCCCTTTTTCATTCCAGCACCCGAGTGCCCCGGTCTTGTGTACAAGTCTCAGATATGGTCACTGGTATCACCACCGTCTCTTAATAGAAGGTGCGATATAAAAAGCTCATTCGAGATGCCAGGAGCTTCCCTTTCTGACCCTGGCTGCCTGAGAGGCAAATTGCATTAGAAAATGACATGCCATTCATCTCGCGAGTACTTGCAGGAACATTTAGCTAATTAAATGATTAATAAATTTAACACTGCTTTATAATTTCATTTAGCTGTGTTGGAAATCACACGGTGAGCTGCGTATGCGCTGAATGAGATTAGGTGGGAGTGAGGGTTTCGGAGGCTGCGCTGGTAATTGAGATTAGTCTATTACTACGGTGACCTTTTTAACTTTTATATTCTCTTGTTAAAGCGAAATAAAATTTTATTCACTTTTAAGGAATATTTACTTAGAGAAATTTACATGAAATTAAAGAAACACCAAACCCAGAAGCCTACTGGGGCTAGGAGCCAGGCACTGCTTCTCTTTTTAATTTTCGGAGCCTCCTAAGGAAATTGTTCTTGAGCTGGCTGGAGGCAGAGCGGAGAAGGGTGTGTTTTCAGACAGTTCACCCGCTCCTTCGATCAGTGCTGAGTTCCTGGTGTGCTCTGGGCATGCTCCTAGACCCTGGTATGACAGCAGTAAACACGACTCAGGTCCCCGCTTTCCTACAACTTAGATTACAGTGGGAAAATGCAGAGGAGAAGCAAATAAATAAACAAGAAAATAACAGAGAGTAATAAGCGCAATGCAGAGAATTACTAGAATACATGGCTTCTTCAGACTGGGGAGTTCCAGAAAAATCTCTCTTCAAAGGTAGCAATTAGACTGAGATCGGAATTACAACAAGCAGTCAACCATGCGAGCTCGGAAGGGACAGCATGCCAGAGCGGAGGACACGGAGGGTGACGCTCCTGAGGAGGAAATGAATGAACTTGGCCTGTTGAAGGAACAGAAAGGAGAGAGGGGCGGGGAGCTGGGATGTTGAAGGAGGTTGGAGGTGATGGAGCAAATGAAGTAAGGCCATGCTGGACGCAAGGAGGATCCTGTTGGACTTTTTTTGGTGGGTGTGGTGGGAAGCCACTGGAGAGTCAAGCAGGGCAGTGATAGAGTCTGTCAAGTGACTCCATGGACAATAAGTGTTTCTGCAGCTACAATTTAGAGGGGACTAACGCTACCCACTAGTTATTATAAGAACAAGAGGGCTGACTCAGTTTTCCCCATCTTCAGCCTCCTTCTAAGTTGTCTTTATTCCAACTAAACATTGCATTTGCTGGTCAGGCTTCTCTGTCTTTTCCTCAATACGTGGTATGCTTTTGCACCAGGCGTTATGAAATGTTTCTGACTACCTCCTTCTTCTATAGTTATTCTCATCCAATTTCTGCTCTCTTCATCCATAAAATCCAAAAGCATATATTTTTAAACTTCCCGAGGTAAATTCTTGGTTCTCTCCTGCATTAACCGCATCTTCTATTTCTCTGTATTCTGAAGCACTGACATCTGGCCCTTTACTCATCCTGGAGGGACTGCCCTTCCCAGGCTCAGTCAATTCCCAGAGATAGCAAACAACTCACCTGTGTCTTCCCACTGCAGACCAGCCTTCCTGAGCCCACACCCCCAATCACCTTCTTTATCAGGTTCTCACATGCCTGGCCATTATCCACCTTCCCTAATCATACCCCAGGGACAGATACCAGACAACTAGGGCAACCCTTATCACCCAGAGCCCACAAAAAGTATTCGAACTGGCCAATCCTAAGTCTGTTTCCTCACCTGTTCACTCTTGAAGGAACCTCAATAAAAGCCCTTGTCCTCAGTTTCACCTTCTCCCTCCACCCCTGACTGACCCTGGTGCTTCCCCAAGTGGCCCCCCAGGCACAGTGTGCCCCCTTCTCAGGATCTGTATCACTTATCTTCTGATCTGTTGGTCTTACTATACCTAAGCAATAATAAAACCTCTACCTTAAAACACCTCCCGATACCCAGTTGCATTGCACACCAAATAATAATACCTCCGAGGTCTTCTTATGTGCCAGATAGTTTAGAGGGATGACTACTTCAGTGGACTCTAATTTCATTCTGCCTCACACAACCCTGCAAGAGGTAGTTTTGGGCCATTTTATAGATGAAAAAAAAAAAAAAAAAGAAACAGAGTTTAGTTTGGAGCCAGTTTATAGATAAAGAAACTGAAATAGAGTTTATGACACGTCACCAAGGCCACTTGATTCTAGATTTTAGAGCTGGGAGCTAAACCCAGAATAGAGATGATATAGTTCATAAATTGTGAGAAAGATCCATTTCTTTGATGGTTAAATGAACTAGAGGCTTAATACATTTTGTTTTGTCTTGATTCATTCAGCCAAACTGGTTAGAAATTTGTTGCTCATTTTTTTCATTGGATTGAGTCATATGAGTTCTTTATATGTTTTGGAAATTAACCCTTTTTCAGATGTATCATCGACATATATGTCCTCCCATTCAGTAGGTTCCCTTTTCATTTTGTTGCTGGTTTCTTTTGCTGTGCAGCAGCTATTTTTTTTTTATGTAGTCCCATTTATTTATTTGTTTTTCCCTTTGTTTCCCTTGCCCTAGGCGAGGTATCAGTGAAAATTCTGCTATATGTATTGTCTGAGAAAAAAAGGGGGACCATCTGTAATACTCTCAACAATAAAAATACATTTAAAAAATTGTTGCTCAATCACTTTCTGTCTTGTACCTAATTTGCCGAGTTTCTCATCCAGCCATATTTATCCAGAACTGCACTCCCCGCCTAATACCTCTCTTAAGTTAATACAAATACAAATAAAATGTCTAAAGGAGTGTCCAGGGCCATTCTTCCAGAATGAAGGCCAATTCACAGAGCATCAGCAACAAGCATCAAAGAGCTTCACTCTTCTGACGCTAACTCACATTCTGAAAATCTACATATTCAACATTAAAAGTTTTTGCTGTTAGTAGTTGTTGATTTTTTTCCCCTAGCAGCCCACAGAGAAGATGAAATGAAAGGTCTTCCTTTCAGTAAGTGTTTAAACTACAGTTGTCTCCATTTCAACTAATTATGCATACATCCCTTGGATATTCTTAAGACTTTGAACACACACATACCCTTAAATTTGAAATCCTGTGATACCTGCTGTAAACTCTAAAATTTGTGAGCAATTACTTTTGTAAGCAGTGTTTCTGAAAAATAGCATCTGTGTGTGATTCACACTTTTTTTTTTTAAACTTGTTAATTGTTTAGTTGTTAACTCTGACTACTAATCTTAGGATGCTTAAGAATTTGTAATTTCCCTCCCAAGATCTTCTGCCTGGTGTGTAAAATTTGGACACACCTGTGTAATTAAAATATTTCCTGCTTTAAGAAAAAAATCCCAATTGTTAGACCTACAGATCACAGTAGCACTTGCTGGTAGTACCAGATGAAGTGACGAGTGTCAAGAACATGCACAAAGAAGTGGTGCCTGATTTTCTTGAAGTTGTAAACTCATTTTTTTACTCTTTCATTTTTAATAATGTGAGTTATAAAAGCTTAGATGCTTTCAGAATTTCCTTCACCTTCAGTAGATGTTTAGAAATCACCAGAGACGTGTGTGCCTAGATTTTTTTTTTAAGCTGGAATTTTTCCTCCCTTGCCCTTCCTCCCTCTCTTCCTTTCTCTCAGATGAGTATGATCAATCCACCATGAACTTGACACCGTATGGGGCATTGATGATAAGACAAGAAAAAAAATTCTGGCTTTCTAGGAATGTACACTATAATCCTTCCTATTCTAACCATCTTCTATGAGCCATCAGCATTAGCATCCCTTCAGATCGTGTTAGGAATGTGGGCTTCATATCAGATTCCAGACATCCTGAACCAAAGCTGCACTTTGGGGAGGGTCTCTAAGTGATTCCTGTGCACGTGGTGGTTGGATAAGCACTGCTCTAGATCAGGGGTTGGCTGTCCTGGCAGACAGGCCAAATCCAGTCAGCTTTCTGATTCTGTTATTGTTATTCGTTTCTTTATTATTGTCCATTATCTAAAAACAAGGTTTATATTTTAAAATGGATGGATTTTAAATGGCTATATGGCTACCAATAGGATGCCCTCTATTTTGTCTCTGAGACTACAAACTCTGCAATAGTTACTATCTGGCGATTTGAGCCAATCTTTGCTGACTCCTGCTCTAAAATCTAGACGAGTCTAGCACCCAAAGTCTGGAGGAAGTCTCCAATGAGGGCCGTCTTTTGAAATAAGCCTGACACCGTGACACTGGGTCCACTGCAAATAGTTGTCAAGCGACCAAATGTCAGAGGAATAACTATGTTCTTTTAATTTAATTTTTTATCACAAAAACCATGGCATGTATTCAACAGGAAAATTGGCACCGAAAGTCTATGTCTTGGATGGAGCTTGTAAAAGCTGCAAGTGTGATGTGACTTTCATAGCTCACACTCAGATCCCTGGGGACCTCACACAGCAGGATATATGTCCCCAGACCCAGAACAGCCCAGAAAGCCTGAAAATCAGTGCAACTGGTTCCACCCAAGTTCACTATGAAAACGCTGAGCAGCAAAGCAAAGGTGGTTGTTTCACATGCGTGTCCACCTGCAACAGAGACGTGCTTTTGAAATGTTGCAAACCTTTTGGTTTTGGCAAATTCAGAAAACAGAAAATTGCCATTTCCTATCCTCATTGTTTCAAAAAAAAAAGGTGATTATATTCTTTCCATGGAATCAACTCTTCCTGGTAAAAGACTTTTACTTTTTAACGTGTATATATCCGTGTATATAACCTGCAGGGTGGATTAGCTGAGAAACGGGATGTGGGGCCAGTGTGGAAGATGGGTAAGAGCACAAAGGAAGACGAGAGAAGAAAGAAGAACTGAAGTCGGGGGAAGGGACAAGAGAAAGTAAGCTCAGACAATCTTCAGGAGGAAAAAAACCTTCAAATCAAGACCATGAGGCGGTATTTCCACAGGGCCGGTGACCTGACCACTGTCCAGCTGACACTTAATAAATACTTGTTGCACTAGATTAAGTTAAAAGGATTGAGTGGGTGTTGATGTGCAGTGGCAAGACCCAAGTTGCCTACTTTTCAAACCACGTAGGGCTTTGACATTGAACAAATGGGAACCTGTTATTTGAAGATCATCTGCGATACATCAACTCAGCTGATTAGAACAGGGGCCCAAGGGAGCCAACTCGGCTCTTGATGGAGGCTTTGCACTCTTCTCTCCCCAGCTCTAAATGTTTGGAGAGCACAGCCATGGCTAGCATCAGGGACGACAGGACAATGGTGTGGACAGTCCAGCCTGGCCCATCAACAGGCCTGGAAAAATCATTCAAAGCTTAGAGGCTGGAACTTGGCCAAAGTCTCTCCCTTGAGTGTAGGTTACAACCGGTTCTTAATTTGAATACTTGCCCAAAAAGAGCAGGTACTTTTAAACAAAACAAAACAAACAAAAAACAAAAAACAGATGATACTAAAGTCAGATTTAGCTCACTTCTAAATGGCCTTGGGAGGAATAAAGCAGTGTGCATGATAAGACGAAGGCCTTCTGTGATTCCCAATTTAGGATTAATATAGTTACAACAAAAGCTAGAGGCTCTTTATTGCTTTTCAGCTAGGCAACGGATTGTGCACAGGCATTATTAGTATTGCTACTCAAGCTAATACACAATCGGAATTTCCAGAAGCACATTACTATGGGCTGCTCCCTGGGGATCTACATGGTACAATGACAGAAGGTTCTACCTGAGCACCTCCTGCCAACCCCCTAAATAAATGCTCACAGACAGAGAGAGATACACTGCTTGGCTTCCCTCGCCCTGAAAGGGTGTCTGAGCACGCCTGATGTGACGGTAGGCCCGCCAGAAAAACTGTAGCAAAGCTGGGGAAGGGAAGCCAGGTGGGACTGGGTTCCAATCCCAGCACCGGCACTTCTTAGCAAGCCACTCTGGTTCTCTGTCTCCGTTTCCTCCTTCTCAAACGGGGATGATCAACCTGTCCCTCGGGATTTGTAGGAGGTTAAATGAACAACGTAGCCAGCTCCTGACAGATAGCGTGTGCTTCACAGAGGCCAGGCCTTCGCTTCTGGCGTGCCCGCTGCCCAGCAGGCCTTCTTCCCCAGTTCCCAGTTAGCTTGTATCCTCCTCGTTCACAGGGTCACCTCCTCCAGGAACTGACACTGTTAGGCTACGAGCAGTCCCCACTTCCCATGGATCCTGGGCCCACTTTCATCCCCGCTTCTGGCTCAAAGAATGGAAACAAACTCCTTACAATCCTGTCTCCCTGGGAATGAGCTCACAGGGCTGCCTCCGTCTCCACCCCGGCACCGGCCCACCCCTGACACATGGAAAGTGCTAGATGTTAGCGGAATTGCAGCTCAGCTCTCTGTGCTCTGCACGCAGTGAGCTACAGTTTAATCTTACTGCTCTCTTTGGACATGGCTGGCAGTTGTTTTCTAAAGCTTGAGTTCCTGCCACAGGGCTTTGCCCCAGACCTCCCCCCCACCGCCCCCCTTCTGCTCTTGATTCAGGAAGGAGTCTGTTCAGCCCAGACTCCCTCTTTGGTCCAGTCAGCCTGTGCCCTGCTCTGCCCCATCCATCATCCCACCTGTCAACATGGGTCAGCGCATCCTGCTCCTTGGGGCCTCTGGTCGTGCACAGTGGAGGGAAGCAAACAGAAGTTCCAAGACGGTGCTGAGAGAAATAAAATTGCTAACCATCTTTCATTCTATAGGAAAAGGTCGAAGACAAACTTCTCAA
This sequence comes from Cnephaeus nilssonii, assembly GCF_951640355.1. Classification (NCBI taxonomy): domain Eukaryota; kingdom Metazoa; phylum Chordata; class Mammalia; order Chiroptera; family Vespertilionidae; genus Cnephaeus; species Cnephaeus nilssonii. The sequence goes on along the minus strand of NC_137091.1, from coordinate 24,375,495 downwards.
CAGTGCTGGAAAAAAATAAAGTGAGGCGTACAGTATATGGTACGATCAAGGCCTTCTCTGATCCCTCACTTACGATTAATATGGTGACAACAAAATCTAGCACCCTCCCCCCGCCCCCCGTTAATAGGGACTCTTTGTTGCCTTTTTAAGACTCAACCCACATATCCTTAGCTATTCAATTGTGGTATTCATGGCTAAAACAAACAAACAAAAAGATAAATAAAGGCAATTCCCAAATCACAGAAAAGAGAAGTAGAAGCCCGTTAAGAGTCCAAATCGAGGCAGTTGGCCAGGCTTTCTCTTGCACTTAAAAGGACTGTGGGGTCAAACAGACCTGTCAGGAAGCTTGGCGGGGCATTCTGAGACCGGCATGTTCGCAACACCCAAGATTGGGGTGATTTCCTTCTTGCCCCCCCACCTGGCATCATCGGCCTGCCGGCATGGCCTCCACGTTCTGCACTATTTCAACTAGAGAGGCACACCGTCCCTGAGCAGATGGGGCGCACCCAGTGCTTGTGACTTCTAAAGCCCCAGATGCTTATATCACTGTCGGTGTCTATAAGCCTGAAACAAGCCCTCAGTACAATGGACGCATGCAAAACCATTTGTCGTTAGCCTGGACACTGTGCATGGGGAAGGAGCAATATACGCTCCTGTCCTCTCCCTCGCAGCCTCCCACCAGAGCGAGCCAGTGCCGTGAATGTCCGGCCCAGTCCCACGCTCCTTGTGTCTCAGAGAACGAGAACCCTCAGATGTGGGAGAGTCTACGCCAAACCTGCTTGACCTGTGTTTTTAGGACGTCCAGGTGCTCACTGCAAGGATGATGTCCTCCTCCCTTGCAAGAAACCTCAACTGTAGGTGACAAGCCTATGGTTATAGGACAGAAGGTGCCAGATTTCAAGTGATTAGAGCAGTTGGGTGTTTAGGAGGTAGTGCCACTTTTACAGTTAACTCTATAATACATAAGAAGGCGAAGGTGCATTTCCTGGGGAAATTAGTCTCTCCTCTTTAATATGAAAAGGATAGATTTGTATATTGAATCGATGTGCCGATAGCAGGTTGACTTTTGCAAAATAACTAACTTTAAAAAGGGCAATTCCTATAGAATTATAGAAAACAAAGCCTCATGTCAGGGAGAAATAGAAAAGGCTGTAAGTTATGGTGAAAATGTCTTCTGAATGAGTGATGGCAAAACGATATCCTGCAGGCTGAATCTGGCCTGCAGATATCTCTTATTTGGCTTATTTCAAGTTGGCTCAGGTAATGAATTCATTGCCAACATTTAAAAATTGGATGATTCTATATTTTAAAAAATATAAACACCTAGGTTCTTTGGGAAAATGGGAAGGGCTGGTAAAACTGGATCTAATTTCCAATTGGCAACATTCAGTTGGAGTTTTTAAAAGGCTGCCCCTCTAGATAAGACATGGAAACAATCCCTAACTCTTCCTTTTGTCTTCCCTACATAAGAGAAGACAATGGCATTGGGGATATGGGTCCAGTGCCATTTATCATTTCATACACAGACAACTTCACTCATTCATTCTATCTGCCTGTACCTACAGGCATCTCCATTGCCATGTTTTATATTACATAATTATTCATTATTAATAGGTGTTATTTCCAAGCTCCTGATGCACGAGTAAGAGATAAGCCAATATGCCACAGTTAGTGCATATGTCCTCATTTGGAAAAATAAGGTTATTGAAGGACAAAGTTCAAAGCTGCTCTTGGGCACTCCCATGGATCTATGGGTTGGAAAAGGACCTCTTCCACCAGTAATAAAAGGAGTTTCCATTTGTAATTTTCAACTATAGGTAGCCTGAGCAGAAGTAGTCTTGGTGAAACAGGACAGTCCTCAGTGAATCACACCTGCGAGTCTTCTCAATTGCCTTAAAATGAGGAGACTAATCAGAGAGAAAAGTCCCTGAGTAGAAAGTATTCCCTTCTTAGGTTCCCATAGCAAGTATAAGTTGGCTCTTTCTTGCCCACATATGTGATTTACTGGTCACTGACAGGTGAAGATCCCTTTTCTAGTGATGTGGATGGGTGGAGAGATGGATGGATGGATCTGAACCCTGTTATCTGAATCCCTCTGTGATCCACAACACCCATTTTGCAAGACAGCTATTGAGTGTAGAACGGACATTCATGCCAAGGGAACTGAGTGGTGTGTATTAAGCAATGTGAGGCCAGGACTGGCAGTCTGGCCTTCTGCCCTAACCCACTGGCTATGGGCCTAAATGCAGTCTGTGGCTGAATGCCAGCTGCGAGAGAAGCACACACTAAAATATAGGCAGGCAGATTATTTATGAGACGTGAAACAAAGTGCTCACTGGTTTTTATGTAGCTCAAGCTGAGCTCCACAGTGGCTAGTGGGGACCCCATAGAGACCAGCCCATGGGTAAGGAGCTATATTCTATTCTCACTCCCTCCTAACCACAAAAATGGAACCCAACCAACAAATATTTACTAAGTATTCTCTCCATGTGAGGCACTCAACTGAAATGGATGTTTGTTGAATAAAAGTCATTGGATGATTAACAAAATATTAGCAAATTGAATCCAACAATGTATAAAAAGACATATATACTATCTGTGGAATTTATGGTATGCGAGGCTGGTTCAACATTCAAAAACCAGTCAATGTAATCTACCATAGCAACAAGCTAGGAAAAAACTCATATGATCATAGCTGTTGACACAGGAAATACATCTGACAGAATCCAACACCCATTCCTAATTAAAAAAACAAACAAAACCAAAAAAAAAACAACACAAAACTCTCAGCAAATTAGAAACAGAGAATCACCTCAACTTGATAAAGCACATCTACAAAAAACCTACAGCTTGCATCACATTTAATGATGAAATCATAAACAATTTCCCCTCTAAGTTCAAGACCAAAGCAAGGATATGTCTTCTCAACACTCTTATTCAACAAAGTACAGAAAATTCTAGCCTCTGCAATAAGGCAAGAAAAAGAAATGAAAGGCGGAAATATTGGAAAGGAAGAAATGAAGCACTCTATTTGTATATGAAACGATTGGCTACTTAGAAACTCCTAAGGAATCTCAAAATACATAAATTAAAAATAAATATAACTCCTAGAACTAATAAGTTAGTTCAGGAAGGTCATAGGATCAAGATAAAACATAAAATGCAATCACATTTCTATATACTAACAATGAACATGTGGAAATTGAAATTGAAACTACAATTGTTCCAAAGAATATTATATACTTAGATATATACTCAACAGCCATATACTAAAAAAATGGAGTGACATACCATATACATGGATTAGGATACTGAACATAGTAAATGTCAATTCTCCCCAAATTGACGCAATTATTATCAAAATTGCAGCAAGATTTTTGGTAGACATAGATAAGCTTATTGAAAAATGTATATGGAGAAGCACAGACCTGAAAATAGCCAAAACAATATTGATAAAAGAGAATAGAATGGGAAGAATCACTCTACTTAATCTCAAGGCTTACTGTACTGGTATAGTAACAACAATCAAGACAGTGTTCAATTGGCAGAGAGACAGACACAGATCAATGGAACAGAACTCAGAAGTAGATCCACACAAATATGCTCAACTGATTTTTAATAAAGGCACAAAAGCAATTCAACGTAGGAAGAATAGCATAACTTTTTCAACAAGTGGTATTAAAGCAATTGGACATCCATAGGCAAAATAAAAAAAAATTTAAAAAAACCTTGACCAACTTCACACCTTACATAAAAATTAACACAAAATGTATCATCAAGATACATGTAAAGTATAGAACTATAAAACTTTGGAAGAACAGAAGAAATTCTTCAGGATCTAAGGCTGGGCAAAGATTTGATAACAAAACTTGATCCATAAAGAAAAAATTGCTACACTGAACCTCATCAAAATTTAAAATGCTTCCTTTGAGAAAGCCAATATGAAGAGGATGAAAAGACAAGCTACAGACTGAAAGAACATATTTTCAAACCACGTGCCCAATGAAGAACTAGTGCCTTAATATATAAAAAAACTCTCAAACTCAAGAGTAATAAAATAAACAATTCAATTAGAAAATGGGAAAATTCATGAATAGACATTTCATTGAAGAGGAGACACAGATGGCAAATAAACACATGAAAACATGTTCAACATCATTAGCCATCAGGAAATTGCAAATTAAAAACCACAATGAGCTATCACTATATACTTACAAGAAGGGCTAAAGTAAAAAATAGCAACAATACCAACTGCTGGTGAGGATATAGAGAGACTGAATTACTTATACATTGCTGATTGGAATGGAAAGTGATACAAAAAGTTTGACAGTTTCTTATAAAACTAAACATGTAATTACTATTCAACTCATCAATTTCACACATGGGCATTTATCTCAGATAAATGAAAACTTGTGTTCATACATAAACATGCACATAAATGTTCATAAGAGTTGTATTCTTAATGGACAAGACTGGAGTCATCCCAGATTTCTTTCAGTGGCGGAATGATTAAATAAACCATGGTTCATGTATAATACACCATGAAATACTACTCAGCCATAAAAATGAAAAAATGGGGGAGAGGGGTGAGAGAGGGCAATGGGGGGGGGAAGGGGACATATGTATTACTTTAAACAATAAACATTTATTTTTTAAAAATGAAGAAACTATTGACACATGCAACACCTAGATGAGCTTCCAGAGAATTATAATGAGTGAAAAAATCAATCCCCAAAATACCTTGGTATGGAATACCTTGCTGCAGTCATAGATAGAGAAATCTGATGAAACTAAATAGACAACAAAAATGTTTCCTCTGTATTATGTTTAAGATAACATAAAACAAGAGCTTACACAACTAAATTCTAAGCCTACTCCCTTTCTATTTCCTTGGAATTGCAAGTTACTGGGAATATATGAGATAAAATATAGCATGTTACTTCAGTTCAGAAATTCAAAGTTCTACCAATGTTTATTTAACAAAAGAATTATGAGTTGGGAAATATACTTACTTTGAACTTTGGTTGACTGGCCCTTATTTTGGCAGATATGTTATGGTCAAATTATTTGGCATCATTGCAGAAAATGAGTGATTTTTTTATATGCCCTTCAATAAATTATATAATCTTCATATAAGTATTAGGTTACTCTTACTAAATTTATTTTTAAATATTTTATAGTTTGTTAATATTTTGTCTAAAGCCTTTTTCTAATACCACCCTAATTACTGCTAGTATAGGGGAAATCACTTAATTTGTGTATATTTACCTTATATCTAGCCAACTCTTCAAATTATCTTATTGCTAATAATTTTTACTATGATACTTTAGTTGCTCTAGGATTACAATTATGTAATCTACAATAATAAAAGCATGATATGCTAATTAGACTGGACAGCCGAATGACCTTCCAGACAACCTTCTGGACGAAGCCGTAGCTGTGAGTGCCAAGCCCCTTGCACAAATTTCGTGCATCGGGCCTCTAGTTTTAAAATAAAGAACATTTTAGTTTTATCCCATTAATTAAGTCTTTCTTCTTGTCTTATTGTATTTGCTGAAACTTTCAAAACAATATGAATATCAATGGACATAGTGAACATTCTTGTCTAGTGTTTTCACTGTTTAAAATATATGCAAAAGGTTTTTAATAACATCAGACTCTATTAGAAGAGTTTCCTTCTTTCTAGTTTACTTAATGGTGTTGTGGTTGTTTAGGTTGATTGGTGATTGGTTCTTGTTGGTTCCTTGGTTGATTGGTTGGCTTTACAGTGACAGCTGAATTTGAACAAATGCTTTTTTGGCATCATAAAGCTATTCTTTAATTTGTTGGTATAATAAATCACATTGATAGAGAATAAACACAATAAGTATATAAAGAAATGACATGAAAATTTAATTAGTTCTAGTAAATAATACATTGATACCCTTGCAATAAGCTCCAATCCATAGCAAGTGACAACTTTTAGCTAAATCTAGAAAAGCTCTCATGTGTAGGCAAATGCATCTAACAAATGTTTTAAAATACTTCCTTTAGTACCTAAATCAATAACATTTTAGTAAGACCCTAGTGGGTATAGTATAAATGAACTTAATATTTAAATTCATAAGTGTCTATTTCTCCTAAGAAACATTCTCTTTCCATTCAACACTTTTAAAAAAAATGCATATAAACATTCAGTAGCCTGGTGTTCAAATCATGTTACAAAATAGAAGCTGAAATAGGCACAGAAGAAAAAAACTAACATCTATGTCCTACCTATGTGGCAAGCATGGTGCTAGGTTCTATCATGTGTATTATCTCACTTGATCACAGAATTTGATCCTTAGTTCTCTCTGCACATGGAAAGGAGCAGCAGCTAGCATTTGAGAAGTGATGGGTTGTGCATAACTCCAAAATAGCCTTCGCAGGCAGTTGCTACGAATTTCTCCCATGTAGTAAGTAAGGAAACTGAACTCTAGAGAGGCTAAACTGGTTATCCCAAACCACAGGGCTGGTAAATGGCACAGGTAGGATGCAGATCCTGTGTGTCTGAGACAAAAAACTGACCCTTTTTTTGATGAAAATTGGGAGTATCTGGGAGCTAAAGCATGGGCTTCCTATCTGCAGAAAGGGACTTGAATAATGAGAAAGGCCCGCAGTAGCTGTGTGCTCTTGGGCCAGTGACTTAAACCCTCTGTGCTCCAGCTTCTCATGTGTATAATTAAGGCAATGCAGAACCTACACTGAGTGGCCAGATTATGATGATCTCTGAACGCATAATAATCTGGCCACTCAGTGTACTTCCCTTGAGTACCTCATTTATTTGATATCAAAGATACTATAAATCGTGCACCTGATCAGTTTTCCCCTTTGCACTGGCTGATAGAAAGCTCAGGGCAAATAGGTGGTTGATCTCCAGCAAAAGTCTAGAATACTTTTAGTACCCATCTGAGATACAAATACACTGAGTGGCCAGATTATTATGCGTTCAGAGATCATAATAACCTGGCCACTCAGTGTATGTTACACGGTTGCTATGCGATTCAAATAGGGTGCCACACACAAAGTTTACGACACGGAACGCTGTAAGCCCTCTATATGTATTGGACAATATTCTATTATTATCATTATTACTACTATTTTTATCATCATCGACATAATTTTTCTAATGGCTGTGAGTAAATCATCACTGACATCAAGAATAAAACTCTAACAGAAGCCACTCAAATGACTCAGTGGCTCAATGTACCACTGTTCAGGTAAGTCATAAAGTCTTCCCTGAAGCTGTTACAATGATTGATCCTCAGGCACAATGAAAACTCAAGCTATGCATTGACATTTGAATAGAACAAATAATTTAAACACATTTAATGGGCGAGGCTATAACAGTTCGTGATAGATACTGACAGATTTGAGAAGTTCCCCCCGCCCAAAAAAAAAGTATAGAGAAAGACTTCATATCATAGGGTGAAGCAGGTATAAAAAACGGGATTCTCATTGTTTGAGAGAAACCATAAACCTGAAGACCAGGCCCTGTGAAATATCTGTGGATTTTCTCTCTCCCTTATTTTTTTTTCCTGTTATCTCCAAAATACTATTGAAAATTACTGATCCAGGTACTTCTTGTACCCTTAACAGAATGTTTTGATATTAGCTGATCAAAGAGGAGAAAGAAAAAAAAAAATATTGACTTCTGATTTTCATGCTGAAACTCAAAATGAAAATGCTTTCCAATAAAAGGGGCGATCAATGTCACCTCCTCCCAGATGTCTTCCAAGGACGTTCTAGTAGCTATTTAATGGTCAGCTCTGATGGGGAGGAGTAAGCCCTGGTTTGTAGCACTTTCCATGGTATAAATACTTGCACTGTGGCTGAGTTCAAAATGATGTCACTGGCCATGGAGGATGGGCTTAATCTGCTTTTGCTCGCATACCATGGATGCCATCTCTACCTCAGCTTTCTATTAGCCTGTTTCTTTATATGTTCTGAGGCACCCATCACTACTAGAAATCACCTTATGCATTTGATACCCCCTGCCTGTCACCTATGACCCCATCAGAATGGGAGCTACATTGGCCTAAGATACCCCTGGTCAACTCCACACTTCTATGCCCTAGACCAGCAGTCACCAACCAGTGGTCGGCGGACCACTGGTGGTCCATGAGGTCCGAAAGGTTGGCGACCGCTGCCTAGACTATGGCCTGACACAGAGCAAGCACTCACTAAAGATTTGAGGGATGAATAAATACATGAGGCAAAGAGAGAAGAGGGGAAAGGCAATGGAGATGAGAAAAAAAAAGCAGAGAAAGAAAAGAAGGAAAATATATGTGTCATCCAGGCCAAATCCTACCCTTGTTGCTCTTCTTAGCATTTGGGATAGCATCATGCGGTCATCTCTTCCCCAGCAGGCAGGCTCATCAAAATAGTCAAGAAGCACTGAAGAATTAACCTCAACAATACTGCCTCTGCATCATTTACAATAGCTAAGATAGGAAAGTAACCCACATGTCCATCAATAGATAAGAGGATAAAAAACAAACAAACAAGCTGTGGTACATACGTATAATGGAATATTACTCGGCCATAAAAAAGAATGAAATTTTACCATTTGCAACAGCATGGATGGACCGAGAGGGCATTATGCTACGTGAAATAAGCCAAAGACAAACTCCATATGATTTCACTTACATGTGGAATCTAGAGAGTGATATAAACAAACAAAAGAGAAACAGACTCAGAGACACAGAGAGCAGACTGATGGTTACCAGAGGGGAGGGGGTTGGGGGTCTGGGTGAAACAGGTGAAGAGATTGAGAAGTACAGGTTGCTAGTTACAAAATAGTCATGGGGAAGTAAAGTACAGCATAGGAAATATAGTCAGTAATATTGTAATAACTATGTATGGTGCCAGGTGGGTACTAGAAATGTCAGGGGAGACACTTTGTAAAGTATATGACTGTCTAACCACTATGTGCTAATACAAAATTATATATATATATGAAATATACTTTTGATTAAACAAACAAACAAAAAATACTACTTCCGCTCAGCTAAATATGGACCAGAAATGTTGTCACTACCTGTATTTTCTTTTAACCCCAAACTTTTCTTATGACTTCTTTTTAAGTGAGGAGCACGTAATCTTCTAAAGCTAACAAACACCTGGTAAAAGTCCGTGCTGATTAACATGACATCATTGATAACTGTCCCGATCACCACTGAGGGTTCATGCTGGTGGGTCCTTTAAACAAAGTGAAGTCCAAGTGCGTGCCTATTCGTTTCTTTCATTTTGATTTCCTGCTGTTCAGAGTCAGAGGCCCAACCAGCTCCCTTCCACATCGCAGGCATCAGCAGCCTGCCCGACGGAGAAATGCAGACAAGCCGCATCAAACTGATCTATGGCAACCATTTGAGTGACAAGAAGAATCTGCGGCTAAATATGAGCTTGCTCCTTTTCAGGCTGATGTAGACAAAGCCGGTGCCCTCAGAAGCATACACGTCAGCAGAATAAAACAGCGTCCGTGGTTGTCTCTGCACGACTCATCTCGGGAACTGATGTTTAATAGACAAAAGATAATGTCCCGCCTCGTGTGAGTGAGCTGTTCTCCGCGCCCACCGGCCTGTAAATGTAGATGTAAAGGACTGCGGGTGGCGCTTCGTAATTACCGCCTGGCCGCACACTGGGAGCGCCCTTAGAGCAGTCACGGCAGGGAGAGATTTGTGAAGTTTGGGGGAAATCAAGACGAGTCTGCATTGTTTTCTGCTGATTTCCCAGAGAGAGGGAGTCTGCTGAACTCCAAAAAGGACTGCGGCTCTCAGGTGCCAGGGCTGCAGGGTGCGGGAGAAAGCAGTTTAAAAACTCGCATCATCAGAGAGCAAGTGATTCTAAGAGCAGGGAAACTGCGGGGGGGGGGGGGGCGGGGGGGGCGGGCGGGTTGGAGGGGGGCAGGTGGCCTCTGAGTCCCCAGGCACCAGTTCACAGAGGGGCCGCCGGCTGCCACGTCACGCATGTCACTTCTCAGAGAATCTCACAGGTCCAAGAAACCATCAGCCGCCCACTCCACTCCATAGCCCGATTAGAACGTGCGTCTGGGGGAAGCGTCCGAAATGCCACTGTTGGTCTAGCCGCTGGCGACAATGTGTTAGGGGGCAGGATTGACACACTTTGTCATTTTTCTTATGACTTCAGGTAAAGTTCTTTACCAAAAGCAACCAAACACACACACACACACACACACACACACACACACAAAAAAAAAAAAAAAAAAAACCACAAAACTCCGCCCAGGTAAGAAGCTTAATGTTTCCAACAGAGTGGGGACCGTGGGGCATGGTGAGTATGAAAAATCCAAAACGCTTTATCAGGCCCCATGGTGCTGACAGCGCAGCACAGCCCAGCTGGCACCGCGGTCAGCTGCCAGGGCCGAGATCAATGTCGGTGCTAAAATGGTCAGAAATGGCAAAGCCTGTGTGTGGGGAACGGCCACCTTGCCTCTTTCAAGGGGTGTGTGGGGAGGGTCCTAGGTGGGTGCCATGAGAGGCAGCGGAATTGGTACCAGTTTTAGACACGGTCTCTAAAGTCACCCAGGTGAAGGCCAGGGACGTTTTTTCAAGGGCCCGCCTACCTCTTTGATGTCACCCGCCCCCCCCCCCCCCTGCGATGGGTGCAAATCATTCCAGTGAAAGGCAGCTTTCATAAGCAGGCACCCCGAACCTGCTTTATTACTTGGAGAAGTTTAAAACATTTTAACAAACCATCCTGATGGGTTGTTGTTTTTTTCCTGTGATCCTTTTAAAAGAAAAAAGAAAAAAAATAAGGGAGAGCCCACATGATTTTGGCACCGAGGTTCCAAGGAGGCTAGAGAGACCGTGTTGGGCCATCGGGGAAAACCCTGCACCTGGCTCGCCTTGGAAAACAGGCAGGCGCTCTCTGGCACCACACGTTAGGCTAATTGCAGGCAAAGGGTCTGACAGTAATTCGCTTGGCAGTTTAAGCAAAACCCAGAGAACAGCATTAAAACGGACCCCTGTGCCAGCGGGGCGCCCAGGCTTTGCTCTAGCTGATCAAATTTGACTGTAATCCCCTCCTGCCTTCACGTCATCCGCAGCAGCACAAAGCTCTCTCCTCTCTGCATCGGGCAGAACGGCTCATTGGCTCTCTTAGGGTGCATGCTGATAGAGACATCCCAGTATGATTACTGTTATTTAGGAGTGTTGTTAGGAGTTCCTTTCCCGAGACAGTGGGAATGGGGCATGGGGCCAGGTAGATGAGATGGGTGAAGGAAGCAGACGTGAATGCCGAAGGGGGACCACCTGTCTTTGTTCAGGGCCGTTTCTGGAAGAATTCCGGAGAGAGAGGTTTTCGATGCCAAAGGGAGCTCAGTGCGTAGATGGGGACAACTGTGCCCGTTACTGGTCCTTGGTTGAATGCCCCTCGCCACCCAGCCTGCTTTGTGCATAGCTCTTGGGGATGAATACCTTTGAGGCCTCTATGAAAAGTCATTCACTGCTGTATTTGCTGAGTACCTACTGTGTGCCTAGGTCTTTGCTGGCACAAGATTCAAACAAGAACAAGATGGGAGTTCGCCTTGCAGAGGCTCCTGGTCTAACCGGCGCTGGGGGAGCAATGTCTGACCAGGTACATGCAAGCAAGTCCCCAGGACACCAGGCCAGAACTCTGTGACGGCCGCTCCCATCCGGGGGCCTCTTGTCGAGTTTGTTGTAGGCCCTGCGCAGAAGGGTCTCGGGAAACTCACTCGATCAGCTCACACTCACTGGGGCAGAGCCAGGATTCTCAGCCAGGCCTGTCTCAGGCTGGGCCCCCGATCTGTCTAATGCAGAGTGGGGCTCAAAGGCGGAGGGAGGCAAGTCTTCCGACAGGAGGGTGAGAAGAGCTCAGGAAAGCCTTCACAGGGAGGTGACACTCCACTGCTCCCTCGAAATGGAAAGGCACCCTGGAGAAGGCGGGGCTGCAAGAGTCCCCCTGCGAATCTTTTAGAGGCTCCCAGGAGGAGAAGTGGACCATTGCCACCCTCTCCAAGCAAAAAGATCCTGACTAATTACACATTTTCCTATGAGGACAGCACCTTGCTCTTAGGACATAAAACCTTCCCAAATTTTAACGACTCCCTGAAACAACTTCTGGCCTTTGAAAGTGGGGCATCCAAGAAAAACACTCAAGGACCATTTGAAGGCACACGCAGTGTTCTCGGAGAATTATTTCTGGCTGTGGTCTCTGCTGTGGATCACAGGCCTTCGGCTTTCAATCACAAGGTTGAAAGGTATTAACAAGAGCCCATGCGGGCCAGGGCGACCGTTTGCGTAAAACATTTTCCTTTCTTGGAATGTACACGGGTCTGTCTTCATCTAGAATTATTTTTACCAATTTCATCCTCAAAACTTCAAAGTCATCCCCCCCCCCCGCCCCGATGTTGTACTTATGCTGTGCCCACCCCCAACTTTGCCTTGTGTTTGTGGAGGCACAGACCCAGCATCCCCAGGATGGGGGCCAGGAGCTTGACCCACAGGCACACCTGGAAGTCATTAAGGATGCTCCAGGAGGAGGGGGAGGGGGAGGAGGAGAAGGGAGGAGGGAAGGGGGGGAGGGGGAGGAGAACACCATTTCTTTCCCAACACACAGACACTCTCTTTCCATTATGGAAAATCTGAGCCAAAGGTGAAGAAGATGTTCAAAACAAACAGCTAACAGTCAAACAAATACTTTCTAAAAATTCCACAGTGTTACCTTGGGATAAAGTCAGGGGTCAAACATGTCATTCTGAGTGACAGAAAGCAAACAACCTGAAGAGTGACCTAGACTTTCTGATATTCTAGCGCATTCTTAAGTGAATTATACCTGTAAATGCTCAATTACCAAATCTCTGTCAACTATGACAAAACAATTCAAATAAAACTCATCCTAATTGACGGCTGACATACACGGATTTTCTTTCGAAAAGTCTTGCCAAGATTGTCAAGCTCCTTAGCTCCTGCTTGATGCGACGCCCTCATTTCTTCTAAAGGGAAGCGTGGTGATTCTCACTGTGCCTGTCTAGGAAGTAGAGGGCATCAGTATTAACGCTATGGGACGCAGTATCAAAGTAGCTCATTACTAGAAGGGAAACATTCCATGTTGCATGTGCCTACCACAAAGATCCATAAAATTCAAGGAATTTCCCTCCGGACGCTTGAGGATGCTCATATGAATGAAACTGGAATTGGTTGGGAGAGGGAGAATTGCTACTAACCCTTGGCTGTTTATGGTAATAAAATATCACGATAGTCTCTACTCAGTGGCCTGCCCCCAACCTCGGAGCTCTGTTTCCCTACCTATTATCTTTAAAATTGGGGAAAGGATTAACTTAATTGATTTATGTAATATTTCTTACAGTTTGGACAGTTGACATATATAGTTCAATATTACATATAAATATCATGACACATATTCTGGAAATGTCAAGAAGTTCCTGGCATGTCATAGGCATGTGCCTGGCATTTGCCTGTTGAACCGTTTGCTGTAAGAGATATAATTATTCTCATCGTAAATCAGGAAGCTGAGGCTCAGCCGAGTTAGTCGCCCACCCGTCACACCCAGGAGAGGACTGGAGGGTGGTCTCTGGCCTGTCTTTGGAGTCCATGCTCTGGCCACCCATCAGGGGGCAGAAGGCTACCTTGCCATGGCTTGCTCCAGGGCCCTGTTACTTTTGATCTCAGAGAGTTTCACCTAAAAGTGAGTGAGGAGCGGCATAGCTATGCTGATCACATCCCTGGCTCTCCCGACTCTGACTTGGATACTTTCAGGTACAAATAGTTCCTGTTCAGGTAAGATTGCTTGGTTTTCAAGTCAGACTTGGTTTTCACTTGCTTTTGAAAACACCAGACCTAAAAGCTTCCTCACTTTTCTGCTTGTTTGTTCAGTCTGGATTAATATAAGACTTTGAAAATACAATTGAAATAATTTTTTTTTTCTAAAAGAAAACATACACACACACACACACACACACACACACACACACACACACACACACGACCCAAATAGTTTCCCAAATAGTTTCCCCCAAAACTCACTGTAGAGTCAAACACATAAAATTAAAATTTCTCCTTGGAAAAAAATTACAAATTTGAAAATAAATGACAAACAGAAAAAAAAAATTATTTGAATCCACTGCCTCCCATATGCTCCCCTCCCGGGGATCGAACCTGTGACTCTTTGGTGCACTGAGTGACGCTCAACCAACTGAGCCACACTGGCCAGGGCTCAGCCTATGCTTTGTAATGAACAGATTTCCTTCCTTCCTAGTGACAACCAAATCTCTGTGGCTATGGTGGACATGGTCGGGATGGGACGAACTCTTCCTCCAATGCTTAGCCATTGGCATCAAACCCCAGCTTGTTCATCTGCTTCTAAAATTTTCTTCTTGAAGACTTATCCAAATTGGTGCCTTTTTCTATTAATCCCCTCCCTGGCAGATGCCAAAAACCCACCTCTGTGATTTTGCACTTTTTGGTTTCAAGGTTTTGGAAAGAAACATCTGAAGAAAATTGACCAATGCCACTTCATTAATTCCCGTGTTTCACTTCGATTCTATCTGCCTAGTTAAATAATACGTGTGACCAGCTACCGTTAGGAAAACTTCATGAACTGGTAAAACGCGTGCCGGCTTCTTGAGTCACTGGCACAATATACAGCTCCCCAGCGCGGGCCATGGGCGAGGACAGCAGAACCATATAGTAGCACTTAGCTTTTATAAGCCCACATTCCACACCATCAAAAAGACTGCACCTCGCACTCCATTAAAATCCAAAGTAGAAGGAAGGGGAAAGAAAGGCATATTGAAGGAGCTGAGGTTTAAATATCCTGAAATGAGAACCACCTGTTCGTGCCTCGCCCTGGAACCCACACCCCTTCTCTTCAAGGACTTCTCATCCCTCCCACCATTTGTGCTGGGGTCATGGTTCTCTGTCCACTGCCATCTTTGCATCCATTCCAGAAGCAGATGTTAGGGTTCCCTACTCATTTTGAGGGGACCTCCAATTTAGAAAAGGGAAAAGTTGTTAAGTGGTTAAAAGCTAAGACCATTTAACATCTATCAAAAAAGTTGTTAAATGGTTAAATGCTAAGACCATTTAATATCTACAAAAGCCAAAAAAAAAAAAAAAAGGGGAGGGGGAGGTTTATGATCTGAAGGGCAAGGTCAGAGATGAAGGGCAGTAGAAATCATAAAATGCGTTTCATTAGATCAATAAAATGAATGACTTCACTCACTTAATTGCATAAATAAAGTTGTTTAAAAAATAAACTCAGGCACGTACCATGCTGAATTAGCAGGGGCTTTATGTAAGGCCAAGGAACTCGAAGCAACCCCCGGAAAGGTCACTTGCGTGTATGAGGTTTCTTTGCGAAAGCTTCAGGCAAAGCCAAGAGGAAAATCTCGCAAGATCCAGGCCTTAGGAGAGACCCAGGCAGTACCCAGGGGGCCGGGACCTGGGATCAGCCGAGATGCCCCACACTCATCCAGCCCTCTGCCCATCTGTTTTGAATCATGGCTGGAGGCATATTTATGTGATGAAGCATTAGCGCTGTTGCTCTTGGCCATCCAAATAACTGGGACACTCTCTCTTGGAAAGCCATGGACATCAGTACAACAAGCAGATTCAAAACCCAATTTAGGATTCAAGAGGCTCAAGTGTGCTTAATTTTGTGAAAGCATGCCAGAGACTCTTTCCAAAGTTGTGTGTTTTTTTTTCAAGACAATATAAGTAATAACCTAGCAAAGGGCTTAAAAGATTTTTTTTTTTAAAGAGAAAATGGATGTTTAAGGGATAAAGAAAGACAGGGAAACTAGAAACAAGTGAATATGAGAGAAGCTAATGAAACTACAAAACCAATGGAGAACACTCCTGGAAAGACCCCCTCCCTATCTCCAAATCATGTGAGATATGGCCAGTACCGTCCCGAATGAATACTATTATTTTGATAATAAAATACCAGTTACTTAACACCCACTGTGGTTTTATCTCTTTGGCTTAGCTCTCATAAACAGTTCTTCAAGGAGGGATTCATTCCTGAGCAGAGTCCCCCAACTAGAAGTCTCAACCCTGGGGCCTCACATAACCGCGCCCGAATCCAAGGCCCGCGCTTGCTCTTTCAACCTTCCCATGCTGCCCGCCACAAAGTGTGACCGATGAAGCCGCCTGGAGCCCTTCAGAAAAGAGCAGCGACTTAGAGAAGGACTGCTTCCTGAACTGAGGAGCGCAGGCGCACAGGCGGGTTTCCCCAGGGTTGGGGTCGGGGAGCAGAAGGAGATACTGTGGCTTGATCACCCACCCGTGCCCTGTTTTTGAAAAGCTAAGACACCCAGAATTAATTCATTGATGCCGAGACCATGAAAAGAACAAAACCTCAATATATCCTTCCAGTGTGACTTTAAATCTGACAAGGTTATCATTTCACACAGCGCCATTCAGGAACTGATTTATGGGCTTCTGGGTGTCCCCTCTTGTAGTCTACTCTAAGCTCACCTGGAATTATGGCGTTCGGGGATATTCCTTAAAATTGCATGAACTGAATCCAAGTATTGGCTGCATCTAATTTCCGTGGAGGAACACAAACAACATTTTAATTCTTTCATCGGAGACTCGGGTTCTTGAACTTTTTCTCCTCCTCAGTTGCAAGCCAATATCTTTTCCAAACATGTATTTCATCCAAAGGCCCGTAACTCTTAGAAGAGTATTGCGTCTTCCTTTGCTGCTGCTATTTTGTGTCTCCCCCTCACAAACAGACCTTGAATAAGGCAGCGGCCAGCAGCGGGCTTGCTCAATCATCTTCCTGGCTGTCTGCGAAGGAGGTATCAGCCCCATGGGGGATCCCATCCTCTTGGGAAGAAAGACGTAGGAGGAGGGAGGGGTGGCTTGGAGGTGGGCCGACTCTCCCTGAAGCCCGGACTGAGAGCAAATGGGAAGGCAAGCCTGGGAGCCACTGTGGGTTCTGTTTGTAACATTATCTTGTCCAAAAAAGGATTATGTGAATGTCCTTGTCACGATATCCTGCACATCTCCGTAGTTTTCATGTATGGCCAAGAATGCAGTGTCTCCTTTGGTTGGCACGCAGCCTCTTCCCCCTCTTCTGTTTCAAGGGCAACAGGTCTTCCTTGGCCAACACACCCGCAGGAGCTCCTCTGAGTGCAGAGAACGTGGGAATCCCGAAGAGCAGCGTACGGACTCGATCGCAGCCCAGCGAGATCCAGACCGCGCCTGCTCGGCGGCGGTGATTACACGGCCGGTTGGGAAGTGCACCCAGCCAGGAGCACCTCATCATGGTCGAATCGGTCGTCCTTTCTTGCCGCGTTGGGTTAATGTGTTCTTTTGCTTCCTAAACGGTGAGCCACTGAAGCATAAACTGGGTGAAGGCCGGGCCAGTGTCTGAGGGCTCTGAACGTGTTGGAGCACTAGTACACGATGGGCATTTGCTCGGCAGCCCTGACTCACCCCATGGGTCTCGAGACTCAGGCCAAGGACACCTTCTCTGGAACGCCTGTCATCAGAACAGGCCCCGGGCTCCTTGAGACCGGTCCTGTTTTGTACCTCAGAGTCTTTCCTAGCTACAGCAGGAATGCACTTATTCATTAGTAGTATGAACTAGAGTGTTTTCCATCATTTACTATTTAATTATCCAATGGAAATTCTATCTTTTGAGGACTTAGTAGCAGGCCTTGTGCTAAGCACGTCCTGTGAATCATCTCCTTTGGTTCCTCTGCAGTGGGTGCTGGGGGAGGAATAGATGAGAACACAGGTGCCGGAATCAGACTCTGGGCTTGAGATCCTGAGTCCACAAGCCAGTGACCGTGAGCTTGCACAGATTCACTTTCTACGCCTCTTGTGGGGATGACAATAAAAATGGCAACTGTATAGGGTTCTTCTGAGAAATATATTGACTAAGTCATGGGAAGTGCTAATACAGAGTAAGTGTGCAATAGATATTAGCTGATTTGAAAAAATCTTTATTCTACAGATGAGGGAATGGAGACGCAAAAAGTCTAAGTGGCCCGTCTGGTGTGGCTCAGTGGAACTGTGACTATCTTTGAATCACAGAGCCAAGCATGTGGCCTGACACATTAAGGGAGCTAGATAACAATTTAAGTCATTAATTAATGAATAGATTTAGATCTTAATCAATAGTAAATACAGTGCCAGGCACAGAAAACAACCTATAAAGAAATATTGGGATGCAATCAGTCTAAAATAAATTGCCTTTAAGAATTTATTTGCAATGCAAGCGTTGAAATGTCCCTAAAATTCTCCCAGGTGGAAGTCATCCTAATTATTTAAGCATAAATATAGCAGCCTTTAAAAATAAAGTGCCATTTTCTCCAATATACACCTAATGTTTGTAGCTTTTAAAACACAATTATGCACTCACTTTATCATTTACAAATTTTTCACTCTAAGTGATTTTCTCCTCTGTTTTTGATCTACTGAGAAGGTTCCATATGAGACAGACTGCACAGTAATTGAATTTTAAGGCACTGCCAGTCACGTGCCTATGTACATAACCAATATACCGAGAGCATGCGCCTCTCATTGGACGATCCTTTAAGACTGGTGAGCACCCTGCAGCTAAATCTTCCTTTGGCACTGGCGATGTTTGCAAGCCCAGGGTCTGCTCCTTTCTTTCTGTTAGAGCTGTCTGGACACTTTTGAAAGCTTCATGGTAGAACAGTCCCTGGTGTGAGCAATGTACTTGGCCACATTGTGTAACCGGCATTGTTCGGAGACATTCCTATCAAGATCCTCAGTTGCAAACTCTCAGCATAAAAGAAGAAACAGCGTTTTTTTTCGGGATGATGTACTTGGACTGTTGTTTACCAGTGAATGGAAACAACATTTCTAACCCAGAGAAGGGACACTCGGCCTGGTTTGGTGTCACCCCGGCTCCCTTCACGCAGGGTAACAATGGCGCCTCTGTGTGGGGTTGTCAGAGCCTCCACCAGAGTCAGGCTTTGCCGCTCAGGCAACTGAATGACCACCTTCATGCTTCCTGGCTTTCCCAGTTCCTCTGCGAACAGAGCATGGAAGGAGACCGAGCCTCCACCATGGGCTCCATTATCTCCAACTTCAAATGGAATCCCACTGACTCACAAGTGCACTTTTCAAAATTTGGCAAATTTGCCCCGACATTTGAGAAATAAATAGGATGCCGTTTAAAGATTAGAATTCCACAGTCAAGTGAAATCAGCCTTTGGAAATAAATGCTGGGACCATTCTGCCTTACAGTATTTGCTACTGAAGTCACTGAATTATAAAGCCGGAGATTTAAAGTTAACCTGGATCCACATCTTGGCGCCATTGCTTCATAGCTATGTGACCTTGGCCAAGCTACTTAACCTCTCTGGGCCTCGGTTTTCTTCCCTATAACAGGAGAATAATAATGACTTTACAGGGCTTCTGGGTGGCAGTGTTAAAAAGGCATTTTTAAGCATCTAAACTCTTTTTTTAAAAATTCTTTTTGGCTGTTAGGTGATTTGGAACAAAATTAGGTGCCTCCCAAATCAACATGGATTGTGAGTGATAGCAAAGATTTGTGAGTGGGATCAGGGAAAAGTGAAGTTGCCACAAGGAGCTTTGAGCACCTGTCAAATGCTCCAGGTGGGTGGAAACCGCTTCATCAAGCCAAAACCAATGTCTTCTTCCTAAAAAATAACCCCCCTCGTTTCCCTTGGTCCCTATGGGCTGATGGCATCAGAGGTGTCAAAGTCATCCTTAGTATTTCCCTGCCTGATTCCTCATATCCAGTCACTCACCAATGACGCTTCTTCCCTGGGCCTTTTATCTTTCTTGTTCCCCTAGCAGCCCAGGACCTTATATTCTTGCTCCTAGGGCCATGGTAGGCAAACTGTGGCTCGCGAGCCACATGTGGCTCTTTGGCCCCTTGAGTGTGGCTCTTCCACAAAATACCATGGCCTGGGCCAGTCTATTTTGAAGAAGTGGCGTTAGAAGAAGTTTAAGTTTAAAAAATTTGGCTCTCAAAATAAATTTCAATCGTTGTACTGTTGATGTTTGGCTCTGTTGACTAATGAGTTTGCCAACCACTGTCCTAGGATATTGCAAGCTGCACTCAATTAATGCATGGAATCTAATCTTCTTCATCTTACAGCCCAACTTCTGTGCTCCCACCAAAACATTTCTCCATAAAGTCCATCTGGGAAAATTCACTGGCAGCTTCCCTTCCCCATGTCCTCTCAGTCCACCCCTCTACCCAACCATAGAGTATTTAGTCAGGAAATACCACCCAAATGTAAAGCGGAACAACCTCCAGGGAGGGCACATGGCAATATCTGTGGCAATGACAACACTGTTACTTCTAGGACTCTCTCCTGCAAATATACTCATGCACACAGGGAAAGACGTCAGTGCAAGGTTACACACTGCGGCACGATTTGTAACAGCAGGAGACTGGGAGCAACCCAGATGTCCATCAGTAGGGAATTGGTTCAATGAATTATGAAGCATCTACACTCAGTGGTTGTTAAAAAATGAAGAAATCATTTATATGCTGATTTGGAACCATCTCTGAGACATACTGTCAAGTGAAAAGAGCAAGGTGTGGGTGAAGTAGTGAATAGGAAGGTGAAAGAATATATAAACACATTGTCTCATAAATGCATAAAAATGTCTGGAAGGCCTCACAAGGAAATGATAGCACTGGTTCAGTAGAGAAATTAGGTGCCAAGGGAAATGGGTCAAGGGAGATTTAAAAATATATAAAGAGAATATATATGTGTGTGTGTGTATGTGGAATTGAGATATACATAAATATATACACATACACACATATTTTCTATCCTCTACTTTTGACTTTGAGGCATGTAAATGTACTACCCATTCAAAAGTAAATAGCATATATTTGTTACTCTGCCATATAACTCAGGCGTCATTTTCTGTTTTCCCTAGACAATGGCAACACATAAGTGGCTTCCCCACCCCCAGTCTTCTCTCCATCTTACACACAGAGGCCATGCTGGCCTCCCAGGAACACAGCTGTGAGCACATCCACTTCCTGTTCAAGCTCCCCCTGGCTTCACATCTCCCACGGGACAGAGTCCAGCTTTCTGGCCTGCTCGACCATCGAGTGTTCCATGCCCGTCTCCTTATGGTGACCTGTGTGTTTCCACATCTGCTTCTGTCATTTTGTCCTTCCACTCGTATGTTCTCCCACCACCCCAAATCTCTATCTGTACTTGATTCCAAACCTCAATTCAAACCTTTCTCCATCAACTCATTCCAGAATCCACCGCTCACTTCCATCCCTAGCTGGGAGAAATCCCCTTCTCAGAAACCCCAGCCCACGCTTTTGCTATCTCCTTATACTACCTGTCACCTTACAGGGGGTCATAGTTCATTTTGTACACATTTATCGATTCAGTCAGTAAACATTTATTTACTAACCACCTACTACATGCTATGTCCTGAAAGGGTGATGGGGACACATTAAGAAAAAGCCATGGCAGCTCAAGGAGATAACAGTCTTATGGGGGAAGCCAGGCAACTAACAAAACACCAAACCTTTGATGCTAATTGTCTATCATTTCAATGTGGAGAGATTTTAAACGCAACGTGGTGACTGTTGGCCCAAAGCAACACCGCCATGTTGTAAAGGTTAACGGGCCAATATTTACATCCCAACACTGTCCCCAAATTATGATTCTCTGGGTCAGGGTTTTCCAACCTCACTGCTATGGATATTTGGAGCCAGCTACCTCCTTGTGGTGGGGCCATCCTGCACATTGTAGGGTGCTCAGCAGCACCCCTGGCCTCGACCCACTAGATGCCAGTAGCGAGGTCTTCGCTTTACTAAATGTCCCCTGGGGTGGGGGTGCAAAAGCCACCCTCCCCCCTTTTGAGAAGCACTGCTCCAGGCAAATTCCTTAACATTTCTGTGTTTCAGTTTCTTTGGTGCCTGGGTTCTTTTTAGAAAACCCAGCAAGCATTTGCAAAGTGAAAAACAAACTTATAAAACAGGGAGCATACTACCTGCTTCAAAAGATTATGATAGGAATTAACAGCAAAAAAAAAAACAAATGTGAAAATGTGTTTAAAATGCTTATCAATGCTTTTATCAAAGAGAATAACAACACAAATTTGACTGATGTGTTTCCCCTGGTGCCCTTAGAAAAATGGACAAGATCTCCTGCCAGGACCTGCCCGGTCTAAACTAGTGTTAAGTCCAGGAACTGCCCAGATTGTGAACATGACTTTGGCTTGTGTTCAAGGGCTGTAGAATTACGTACTGCCCTGAACTTGACTCCTTGGGAGGCTGCAGGAAAGGTCTTGTCAGGCTACATCTGCAAGATAAATTCAACTCCAGTCAAAGTCTGGGCTCCTTGCACATGGATATAGGAGCTGAAATATACATAATCTGAGGCTGGGGGTTCTGGATCCCATAAAAGTGTCACATAAAAGGTGGCAGGATTACCTCGCTGTTTACAAAGCCAGGCTTTGGTTCGCCCTCTTGTCCAAAGCTTTATTTGCACATCCCCAGTCATCCTTGTAAACCATTTATTTTCTCACGCTGCTGGACACTGTGAGCCTTCAGAAGTGTTCTCAGGGTGTTTGAAATCAACAAGGCAATTAGGGAGGTTTTAAAGGAATCAAAAATACAATCAACAGTGCTTTGCAAATGTCAATAGAATTCTTGGCATGGCTGACCATGTCTGTACTGTGCATTCGTAAGGAAATTTGCAGATGATCTTAAAATAAATATGCATCATTCCGAATTCCAGAATTTATTTTCAAACTGGGAAACGGATAAAGTGATGAGCAGTCTCTGGCAGGATCCCTGTATGCTTTGGGGAGAAGTCTTTCCTTGAAGAAAAGATGGGAAGACAGGTTTTGGAGTCAGACAGACGTGGCTTATAATCCTGGCTGTGTGACAGAAACTGGGTGACTTGGGGAAAATCATTCATTTTCTCAGAGCTTGGTTTCTTCAGCTTTAAAATGAGGACAGTGTTGGGCACCTCAAATTAAAAGATATTAAGTCCAGCAGAGTGTCTTTGCAAACCTTTATTTTCCATCCTCCTTCCCTTTAGGGAACAGAGTATGGACTCATTGGTTTATATTTTTCTAACACCTGCAAAATTGCACACTTTCTAACCAATTTACTCTCTCTTGACCAAAATGCCTTAAGACACAAATGTTCCACATCTGTTTTACTCAGCTAAATAACATACGCCCAACCCATCACCTTTTCCTTCTTGCCACAAACAGTTTCCTTTCACTTTCTCATCATTCCACAAGAAGTCTCCCTTGCAAATCCTTGCAAATCAAGGCATTGCTTTCTGGGGTGGGGGGAGGGCTCAGGAATGAACTGTCGCTTATGTAGCAGGTCAGACAGAGTTATCTTTGTGCAGCAGCAGGCTCCCAGCCATCATCTTTCCTGTTCTTAACATATCATGATAAGAAAACTCAGTTGTGTTTTTAAAAGCATACTAATTACTTATAGTTCTCTATGGTTTCCAATAAACTAGTAATTTTTTTTTCCAAAAAGTCCATGAATAAAACAAACCCCGTCACCATTGGAGATGCATTTCCATGCCAGCGCGGATGCTTTTAAGACCATTTGCTGAGCGCTCTGCACCGTTTGACCAGTTCTGGGGCAGGGGGCATGCTCTAATTACTGATTGTGAAGTTCCGTATCTATAGCAACAGGCAGAATGGACAACAGGAAGCTTCACCTTCTGGGGCACCATCCGAAGTTTATAAAATCAACTTGAGGCCAAGGCAATAGTTAATCAGGAGGGCTTTCAGAGCGCGAGTACTCTGAGTCCACACTTAAGAGGCAAAGAAATCATTTAATAAGACAATCACGGGCTCGAGAAGGCAGAGTTTATTTAGCTTGGCTTCGCCGTGCCTGCTGTAGTAATTTATCCTAATGGCACCAACTCGCCTGTGATTTGATACAGCAGGAGACGGGGGGTGGGGGGGTATCGGTTTAATCAAACCTCAGCCGAGGCTGCCTGTTTCTTAACTATGGTTGCTGTGTATCAATCAGTTTCAACTAATCGGATGGCACAAGGATATGAATTTTCCCAGGATCCAGGGAATCGGGTCGACATCACTCTTTCTAATGTGCCTGCTTTCAAATGGCATGATTTCACCCCGCTCACATTATTTCCTGTTCTTAGAGCTGATGATAGGTGAAGGGGCTGGATTCTGGTCAGCCGTGGATGAGAGGTATAGCAGGAAAAAAGCTGGGAGCATTGAGGTCAAACTGTTTTGATTGCTGGCCCTGCCTCCTGTTAGATGTGACCACAGGCAAGTTATAAAACCTCTGGGTCTTCAATTCCTTACTCATTATAACAGGACCAGAATTTACCAAGTCATAGAGCGATAATGAGGATTGATGAACTAGTATCTGAATGAGCCTAGAACAGTGCCTGGGAAACAGGAAACAGAATCTCAACAGAAGTTAGTTTCGCTCTGGCCAGCCCTCATCTCCATCCCCAAGGAAGGGACAGGGTGGGGGATGTGGCTGTATTGTTTTTAAAGGGCCAGAGTCTAAGCTTTACAGTATTTTACAGACCTGGTCACACATGCTTGATAATCCAGGGATGGCATCTAAACTCAGATCCACATTCTCGGTTCTTCTGTCCCCCTGAGGCCAGGGAGTTCCCACATGCTTTATGCCTTTGGTGCTGGCCTGGCCGTTGGGAAGGGTGACTAACCAAGGGGCAGAGCTCTCCCGTCTCCCTTCTTTTTTATACAGCATAAAATCTGATTTCAAACACTGTCCAGGTACAGGTGAGAAATAAGATCAGGCCTTTTCCTCTTGGCGAGCAGAGAGTGCAGAAAGGAGCGAATGCTCATCTTGACCTATTGTTTAAGAGGAAAGAAGAGCCAAAACCGGTTTGGCTCAGTGGATTGAGCGTCGGCCTGCGGACTCAAGGGTCCCAGGTTCGATTCCGGTCAAGGGCATGTGCCTTGGTTGTGGGCACATCCCCAGTGGGGGGTGTGCAGGAGGCAGCTGATCGATGTTTCTCTCTCATCGATGTTTCTAGCTCTCTATCCCTTTCTCTTCCTCTCTGTAAAAAATCAATAAAATATATTAAAAAAAAAAAGAGGAAAGAAGAAAAAAGGGCAGTGGAATCCCAGAGTGTGAGGCGATGACCATGTGGACAGCGAGACCACAGGACTCGTTCAGTCTTTGCCTGTGACACTGACTAGGGGAGTGGGGCCAATGCAAGCTTCATTACAGTGGGCCTCGGCTGCTGCTTCTATAAAATGGGTACAGGAAGAGTTACTTCACTGGGTTGTCATGACAATGAAACAGGCTAATCCAGTTGCCTCCACACTGAAACTGAAATATTGGTAGCTAACTTCCTAGGTGAGAAAGGGCAAGGTGTTATGGGCCTTTTCCCAAACGGAGACCTGAATCCAAGCCTTTTACCACTCAGCACAATCATTCACATTTTATTTTATTTTCAACATATTTTATTGATTTTTTTTACAGAGAGGAAAGGAGAGGGATAGAGAGTTAGAAAAACCAATGAGAGAGAAACATCGATCAGCTGCCTCCTGCACACCTCCTACTGGGGATGTGCCCGAAACCAAGGTACATGCCCTTGACCGGAATCGAACCTGGGACCCTTCAGTCCCCAGGTCAACGCTCTATCCACTGAGCCAAACCGGTTAGGGCCCAATCGTTCACATTTTAACTCAGTTGCCTCAGCTCCTGGGTTTCCCGCAGAGAGACCTGACCACTAACTGAGTGAGTGAGAATACAACCAGGGAGAGGGAGGGAAGAAGAAAAGAGGAGGGGGAAGGAAGGATGGAGGCAGGAAGGAGAGAGAAGGAAGGAGAGGGAAGGAAGGGAGACAGGGAGATAGACAAGAGACGGAAAATGGAAAGAAAGAAAAAGATGAAGAAAAAAAGAGAAAGGGCAAAGGGGGAAGAGAAAGAAGGAAGAAAATAGAAAAAAGAGAAAAAAGGAAGAAGGGAAAGGAAAGAAAAAAAGAGAAGAGCAAAAAGGAATAAGGAAGGGAAGAAGGGGAAAGGAAGGAAGAAAGAACGGAAAGAAGGAAGGGGAAGGGAAGGAAGGAAAGAAAAAGGAAGAAAGGAGAGCAGTTCATGCCCTGCTCCTTCCCCACTCTCCATTCTTAAAGCTGCGGATGTTGTGTGGCGTGTAGGCGCTTTATGGTCTCCATAGCCGGGGTATCGAGGTTAATGCCACCTTAACAAGGGGCTCATTTCTTCCTCCCTCCCACCTTCTCCCTTTTCTTTTTTGGCTCAGCCTAAGTTTCTAACACTAGCCGATGAAATGTAGTCTACAGCTTTTAATTGTGCCCAGAGGCAGTACAACTTCATAGAGGTTTTTAAGCAAGTGGCGGAGGATTTGAGAAACAGCTGTGTTGTGGGCACATGTGCTCCGAGGTGGAACAGCCCCGTCAGCACCTGTACCCGCTGAGCACACACCCTCACACCCTCCCTGCGTGTGCACAGCTGGGACCCATCAGGGTTGTAAGGAATTAATACTTTTAACTTGGCATTTTATGGCACCTCGAGGAGCCTGACGCTATATTAAATCCGGAGTACATAAGTAGGATTTTGTTCAATCTTGGAGTTCCTGGGGTGGGGGCTGGGTGGGCTGGGTGGGATATTAAAAATGCACACACAAACACACGCGCGCGCACACACACGACCTCTTTTCCGATGCCGAGAACGAATTGTTTTAATATCCCCGTGTTTGGTTTATTTATTATTAGAGATGAGTGGCCGCTTTTAAGGAGTAATGGGCTTTTCCCCGCCACTAACCTAGTATTCCCAACTGAGTCTCGCTCAGACTCCCAGCAACTGTGGAAAGCTGCCAATGCGGACCGTTTTCTCCAAATCTCTCTTCCCAAAGCCTGGCTTCCCTTGGTACAGGCCCCCATGACACTCCTCCCACCTTTTAGACTCTGAATTAGATCTTCGACATCCTACTTGCCCTCTGCCATCCACAAAACTCTGTCACACGCGATCCCCTTGGATTCCCACCTCTTCCCTGGAAATTCAACAAGGCCCGTGCCTGTGTGCCCAGTTTACAGTCATGCAAAAAGAGGTCCGGAGAAGTTACCTGCCCAAGTCAAGGCAAAACCAACCTCAGACCTTAAAATTCACTTTTTTCTCTAAGGCACTGCAGACACAACATGAGAAGTGGATGGTAGCTGGTACTCGCTGAGTACTCACCGTGGGACAGGTAACACGCAGGAGTTTTCACAGACGTTAAACTCATGTGACCAGCAGTGAACGTGAGGGCCCAGGGGAGGCAGAAAAACGACCCTGCCAAAGATACCCGTGTCAACCATGGAACCTGTGAATGTGACCTTATTTGGGAAAAGGGTCTATGCAGGTGTGATTAAGCTAAAGATCTTGAAATGAGACGCTATTCCTGACTTTCTGGGTGGGCCCTAAATCCAATGCCAAGTGTCCTATAAGAGAGAAGCAGAAGGAGATGTCAGACAAACAGGAGGAGGCCACGTGACCACAGAGGCAGAGAAAATCCCGACAGCCACGGAACTGGGAGGGATAAAGAACAGTTTCTCCCTGCAAGCTCCAGAGGCGGGTGGCCCGCAGACACCACCATTTCAGACCTCTGGCCTCCAGAACTGAGTGAACGAATATCTGCTGTTTTAAACCACCAAGTCTGTGGGAATTTGTTACAGTAATCCTGGGAAACTAATACAGAGTATTTTGCTCTGGGCACCGCAGTAAATGTTGCATGAGAGGACCTTCTACTTTGGGCACTGTTAACATGCAGGAAGGACGCTGCCCCTGGGAAGGGTGGCGCTGCCCGAGGGTGTCCAGTCCGCCCACTTGCTAGGAAACCGAAGTTCAGCCCAAGGGAAGCCAGGCCCTGGGATCCTGACTGATACCCGGTAAGGGAGGCAGGAAGCCTTGTGTATCTTAGGCAAGTCACTGAATCCAGGGCTCGGGTACCTTGTTGGTCAAATGAGCTTCTTGATGAGAAACACGTTCTGAAAATCTGCGCAGCATTGCATGGGTGTTGGTCATTCGCTTCAATACATATTTGCAAAGCCTCCACGCAGCCTGAGACTCCTGCGGTGTGGATGGCTCTGGCGTGGACAGGGCAGCGCTCAGTAGGTGTTACTGTGAAGCTCTCCAAGTGCGCTTTCTCTTAAGTAGCCACTTATCATCCATTAATATCCCGAAACCTCTTTAGAAACCATCCAGCCCAGAATGCTAGGCTAATGTAGCCCAAACATTTAATTTCTGCAAAGTTTCTTTGGATTCTCCAAATTTGCCTCTTTTGAGCACTGAACAATAAGATTCCAAACCCACAATAACACACCATTTGTTTAGCAGATCGGTAGTGATTTTTTTTTTTTTTTTTTTTTTTTTTAATGAGCACTCAATCCTGGTTAGGAGGAGACTGCATCTCAAGCACTGTGTCTGATCATTTAAAATGCTCCAAACCTTTTGGAGAGGAATTTGGCGATATGTCTCAGGGACCTTTAAAAATTGTGTTTAACCTTTGACCCAGTAATTCCATTTCTGGGAAACTATCCTAAAGACATAATGGGAAGGATGGAAACTGCTTTATGCACGAAGATGTTTATCAGAACACTCCTTCAGTCAGCAAAAGTAGTTAAAACCATCTCAATGCCCAATGACACAGAAGTGGATGAATATGATAGTGTGTCCCTCCGTGGACTAGCCACCGCTAAGAACTGTAGTTAAGAAGCATTTATGACGACATGCTGAAATGGATAATGTTAGGGAAAAATAAGAGGCAGCGCTCCAAACGGATATATGGCAGTGACCTCAATGTGTGACGCAAACATAGTGTAACCCAGAAAAAAGAAAAACGGAAAAGCAGGGAGTAGTTATTGTTACCTATAGCCAGCAAAATGGGAGTGAGTTTTTTCCTTTTGAAAGACTTCAGGATTTTCTCCACTGAACTCTGTTACCATTAAATAGAAAAACTCACTTGAGATTAAGAACCCCCACTTTCTAACACATCATAGTTGGGGACGGGGGGGGGGGGGAGTTTATGACATGTCCTCCATTTCCTTCCTGATTCGATGCCTTGGATCTTTCGCCATCTTTTCCTTATGGCTTAAAAAATCCATGCCATTCAAAGCAGTCCTCCAGGGCAGTCTTATCATTCATGTTAAACATGGGAGAAGAACGGAGGCTGGGAGAGGCCTCACACAGCTCATCGCCAGCCCAGGAGCCACCTCTGGGCACCCATCTTCATGTCACAGCCTTTGTGGGAAGAGCTGGGCTCTTTTTGGATCGCTGGCTTGTTTCATGTGCATAGATCCTGTAGATTGCGTAACTGATGGTCTTTCCAAGTTTGCGGGAGGCTGTAGGAGGCTCAGGGACCAATCGCTGGCTTGCTGGTAACAAGAGCACAGAGGTTTTGGGATCCTGGCCTCATGCTGAGCTCTGTGTTCATTTTCCTACTCTTGAGTTTCTTTCCTACTTACTGATCCCCTGCACCCAATTAAGTCTTGATGGGCTGTTTTTTTAAATAGTTGTTCGAATGAGTCAAGGTAGTAACTGTTTTTGTTTTTTCCCATGAAAGATGGGCTGCGTGTACTGCCATGAGTTAGAGAGAATTTCAGTAAAGGCGAGGCCCAATCAAATACAACCACCCCATTTGAATCCAAGCTGCAGCAACTTGACGGGCTATTGAAGAGCCTGGGGGCAGGAAGGAGTTAAACCTTGTGGCAGCAGAGGGGGCGAGCTGCAGCACTGAGGGGCCTGGCCCCTTCCTGCACTGGGGGAACACAGGGCCATTAGAGCAGGCAGGAACTTGCACTTGGCTTTGCTGGGAAAGCAAATATTGTGCATATTGCAGTGTTCCTGTGGGCGAGCTAATTGTCGAACTGCCCTTGAGATGTATATAATTTTGTCTGCAGCCCCTGCTCCTCCCTCTGTGTCATCACCAATGGGCCAGGAAATTTGAAACATCTACACCCATTAAAGGGAGGAAGCGGGCCATCTCTGATACCCACGGCCCCTAGGTGAGCCATCTGGCTGCCTGGAGTGGCTGGCTGAGTGGGATAAGGGCATGACTTTATGTGCTCTTCGGTAAGTTGAGAAGGGATGCTATAATACATTCCTGGGGCTGCCGTCACAGAATGCCAACCTTCCCTTTCTTCTCTCCTCTAAAGACATCACATCCCTCGTTGGATTTAGGTCCTATCCTAATCCAGTATAACCTCATTTTAAAACAGTTTTTAAAATATTTTTTCATTGATTTCAAAGAGAAGGGCGAGGGAGAGAGAAATAGAAACATCAATGATGAGAGAGAATCATTGATCAGCTGCCTCCTGGGGAATGAGCCCAAACACTGGGTATGTGCCCTGACCGGGAATCAAACCCGGACCTCCTGGTTCATAGATCAACGCTCAGCCAATGAGCCACGTTGGACGGGTTATAACCTCATTTTTAAAAGTTTTATATTATTTCGGTAAGAACTCTTGAGATTTGCCTTCTTAACAAAATTTTAAGTATACAATGCATTATTGTTGACTACAGAACACTATTGTACAGAAGCTCTCTAGAGTTTATTCCTCTTGCTTAACTGTGTTGTCTTACTTTGATTACGACAAAGACTTAATTGTCAAATAGGTCATATTCACAGATACTGGGGGTTAGGACATCAATGTATTCTCTTGGAGAACACAATTCTACTCCTAACAGATGTCTGATGATCATGCCTCATTGGGAGCCGTCTGGATTCAAATCCTGTCTCTGCCCCTCACCAGGCAGGTTACCTAACCTCAGCTCCCTCAGTTTGGAAAATGGGTCAGATGCACCACCTGCCTCCTGGGGCTGTTGGGTAGATTAAATGGGACCTTGTGTGATGCAAGCATACTGCGCACACATAGACATGCCCATTAAGAAGGAGTTGTGACTCAGCCTTCGGATTGTCACCCATCTCTGTGACTCGAACTCAGACTTCACTTCTAAATGCTGAGACACTCTGGTTTAAGATAACAGAGAGCAAATAATCATCAAGTGGACCTAGCTCTTTACAACAGAGGTTCACTCTGCCTGGAAGTCTTTCCGCTGCCTCCTCCCACCCTCCTTCCCAGCCTTCGGGCCTTGGCCTTGCCCGGTGCAGCTCCTGCTCAGCCCTTCCTTCCACAAGCAATGGCCATGCTCACACCTTCTCTGGCTGCAGATGCTGCTGGACCCATCGAAGGGGCGATCAAGGGAGGGGCCCAGGATTGCCCAATAAAATACAGAATGCCCAGTTAAAATTAATTTTCAGATAAATTCAAATTTTAGTCTAAGCATGTTCCAAATATTGCAAATATCGGAGCAGGGTGCAGACCAGAAGTGCTTGGAATTACTGCCCTGAGAATAGTTCTCAACCTGTGGCCGATGGGAGCTTGTGGGTAAGTACCCCAGTTTGTTTGCCCCTGCTAGGGGGTACCTCAGAGGACTGTGCTCCACACTGACCCCAGAATTCCCCAGCGGCGTCTGCACCACGTGTCCACTGCAACAACCGCTGGCGAACACACTGTGCTGGCTCACTCAGTCTCTCGTCCCACCTCCCAGGAAAGCACAGTATCAGTCCCCTGCCCAGCCCCACCCTCCTGCTGTAGACTGAAAGTTTGTGTCTCCTCCCAATTCATATGTTGAGATCCTAACCCCCACTGTGATGGCATTAGGAGGTGGGGACTTTGGGAGGTGATTAGATCATGAAGGAAGAGTCTCATTAGTGCCCTTCTAAAAGGGATTGCAGAGAGCTCCCTAGCTCCTTCCACCATGTGAGGACACAGTGAGAAGTCAGCAGTCTGCAACAGAGAGAGGGTTCTCACCAGAAGCCGACCAAGCAGGGACCCCTGATTTCAGACCTCCAGCCTCCAGAACTGCAAGAAATCAATTTCTGTAGCTTACAAGCCACCCAGTCATGGTGCTTTGGTATAGCAGCCCCACAAAGACACCGCCCACCACTGTTCCCCACACAAACCTTGTTTATTTCCTTCAGAGCCCTTATCACAATTTGTAATCACACGTGCATACGTTGGTCTATTTGCTTAGCCTCTTTGCCTGCTAGACTGTGAGTGCCATCACCATGATGGTGTCATTCATGGCTGTTCTCAAGCACCCAGCACTGAGCTGGCACTCAACGGGCACCTGCTCGATGGTGGAGAAACTAGATAATGATTTCGGAGAAGGCTCTCTGCGCAGGAAGAGTGAGATGGTTTTTAGCATCGCAGAGCTGCATTCAACAGAAGCTTGACGGTTGAGACTTGACTTTGTGTCTCTCATTCAGAATTTGACCTTGATCAGTCGCCTGAGCCCTCCTCACCTCAGTTTCCTCATCTGCACAATGAGGAGGTGGGGCTAGATGATTTCTCTCGTGTCCTATGGCTCTAAAACGCTATGACTCTATATTGTGGGTAATAAACTTTACAGCTATGAATAAATTAATGGAGATGAATATTTAAGTGATGTGCAAACATTCACGCAAGTGCTGTCTTAGTCTTTTGCATAGTGTTAGAAAGAGAAATAAAACTGAGATACAAATGATCAGAAACATTTGTGTTGGTCACAATGGGGTGCCTTAGCTCCTGTTTTTCTGGAAAATGTGTGTGGAAGAGTTGTCCTTAAATAACTTGCTGGGGAAAGGATTGAGAGAAAAGCAGGCATTCTGGAAGCTGGAAGCCCCCACAAAGACGGATGTTTCGGGTTTGGATATTCCTGGAAACGGTTCTAGGGCTCAGAGAAGCAGCAACGAAAATGAGACCAAATATGCGCTCCATCTCTCTTAGTGTGACTGGGCTGCCACAGATCACATGGCTTATAAACAACAGACGCTTATTTCTCGCAGCTCTGGGGCTGGCAGTCTGAGATCGGGTGTCAGCATGATCAGTTGAGGGCCCTCTCTGGGTGGCAGACGTCTTGTGTCCTCAGATGGTGGAAGAGGGAACAGAGCTCTCTTGGGCCTGTTTTATAAGAGCATTAATCTCATTCATGAGGGCTCCACCCTCACCACTAAATCACCTCCCCAAAGCCCCGCCTGCTAATTCCATCACATTAGAGAGTAGGGTTTCGACATATGAATTTTGTAGGGGATGCAGCATTCAACCATATCACCATCTCTCTCCCTCCTGCGGTCTATTGCGAGCGTCAACAATACTCAGCATAAGAGAATGATGACTTGACATGTGGGTCCTTCATGTACTTGTGAACCTCATCTCCTCTCTCTAAATCAAGTGGAGAACCCTTTTGACAGGACAGTAGACTTGAACAAAAATCTTGACTTTCATAGGTACACATACAAGGGGTAAAAATAGGCTTATCGTTGTAGGTACCCAAAACACAGAGTTTATTCTTACATTCTTATTTATTAACTAGAGGCTGATGCAGGAAGATTCGTGCAAGAATGGGCCTTCCTTCCCCTGGCTACCGGCACCGCCTTCGCTCCGGCCAGAGCTGCCTTTCTGCTTTCTCATGCTGCCCAGAGGCCCGGAGCTGCTGGGGAACACCTGCGTCCCACCCCACCCCGGACATTTGGCGCCTGTGTATGCAAATTAACTTGCCATCTTTGTTGGGTTAATTTGCATACTCACTTCTGATTGGCTGGTGGGCATTGCAAAGGTATGGTCAATTTGCATATTTCTCTTTTATTCGTGTAGATTATTGTATTATTTTCCATTAGAACAACTATAAACCTACTTTTGCCCACCCCTGTATTTAAGAGGAAAAATGAAACCACCTAGCTTCCCATGTTGTTAGCAAGTTGGGGAGGAGGAACAGAAGGGTAAGATTCTCTGACTGAGCGTGGACTGTGTCCAGTCCTGGGGATCAGACAGGTGTGGGCATCAGGTATGGCCGGGAGCTCTTTGGGGCACCCACCAGAAAGAATCACATTTGTGGGAGGTGCCCAGCAGGGTCCTGGGAGACAGCTCATCCTCAAGGAGGAGACATGCCTGATCAGCCTGACCCTGCTGCAAAGCTTGAGTGCATGGGAGAACTAGAATTTGAATTCAGGATGGAGGCTGTTACACAAATCTGTCTCCTACTAGACCCGGTGGACACACATCTGGGTTCATGGCAGGACATGGCCGATAAATCAAAACCAACTGTTCTTTGGACAAAACTCTGTAATATAATGAGCCTGAGCACTTGTACCGCTGTGACACCCTGATCCTTTCCTATCGCCCTTGCTTACACATTACTCGTGCCAATTTGTCCCCGAAATTTCCTCCTGCCTTTCTTTTAGAACGTTTCAGTCTCTTGCCAAATGCAGTTTTGTGGGGTTTTTGTTGTTGTTGTTGTTGTTGTTTTAAACTTTTTGGCTTTTATTTTTCATCTTAATCCTTCAGAGGAGTACATAAAGAAAGTGGAACCATAACATCATTGATTACTGAACTAAAAGTAATATAGAATACTGAGGACATGATTTCAATTAGGTTTAAGTTTTCATTGCTAAATAATGCAGGAAATAGAATGTCCTCTTGCCAAAAAATAATGACTAGGCTGAACACCCCCTGAATAAGGAGCTACTGCAAAGCCAGGAGTCTGTCGACACACATGTTGGATTTCCTGCTGTTTTCAGAAATGAAAATGAAACATGACAGAGAAACAATGACCGAGAAAACAATCTGCAGGTAGAGTCACTTCTAGCCAGCGTCTCGGTGCCGGGCTGCTTGTCAATCGCCGGCCTTGCTCATGTCACAGAGACATACAACCCAGCAGGGACTCAGCCCCTCTAGTTTTGCGGGGTATGTACACGACCCACCCCATTTATTCACATATCTGGGATGTCCTCCCAGGGTCACCGTGTCTATGACCCTGAGTGCCAGAGGTACAAATGCACTCTTTCGGTCAATTCAGTTCTAGGCACATTTGCTGAGAATCTATGATGTACAAGGGTGGGGGTTCCAGGGGCGGAGCTATCATTTAAGACCAGGTAGAAGAAGGTAGGCAATGTGCCAGGTGCTTCTCAATATCTCATTTCTCATAACAGTCCTCAAAGACCTATCACAATAGCATTCTCTTGTTATTGTGAGAAAATTCAGAGAGGTTAGGTCACTTGCCCCACGCAGCACCCAGATGATCAAAGGTAGAGCTGGGATTGGATCTGGCGGCTGTCAGACTCCAGAAACCCTTGCCTTTCCATGCTACCTTCCCTCCCAAAGCAAAACATCCCGTTTCTTCCTCAGAGTTGTTGAAGTGGCCCTTCGCTTTCCCGCCGCCAAGAAAATGAAAGACGAGCATTACAGCAATGAAAAGAAGTGACAGAGGCGAGGGGGACAGAGTGGGACGGGAGTGTGTGTCTTTGGTGGAGAGAAAGGCCTGCTTCTCCCCTTCTCACAGGCACAAGAATGACTTGGGGTACCAACTAGGAAGCCTCTGCGCCAGTCAGAACTGGGTCAGATATTCTAGCAGCGAGCACAGCCTGTTCTCTGCTCCAGCTGTTATCTGAGCTACACAGCTGGGGGGAGGACTCCAACCTGCTTCTTGGGCTCAGAGCTCAAGGCTTCAGCAGCTCTCCAAGCAGCACGTGCTGGCCTCTCCCTGCGGGAATGAGGAGAGTGGGAAGGGAAGCAAGGAAGAAGGGGGGAAGGAAGAGGAGGGATGGGAGGGACATTCTTGTGTCTGGTGGAGCAACTAATTATCATGCGAGATGAATCTGCCTGCCTTCTGGTTGTCAATTGGGGAAAATTTTCCTGCCAGTTGTTCATGGGTGAAAAGCTAAATTCTTTCAAAGTGAACTCTGTAAACAGCCTAGGGGGTGCTGATAAAATGGGGGTCCTGGGTGCAATGAGATTGCTTGATAAAAGGCCTATCATAGGGTCACCTCTCTACTCAGCATCTACCAGGCCGGCAGTACGCTGGGACTTCCCAAAGCCCTCGAGACCCAATGCGCCCTGGCATGGGAGGACTGGCACTTTCATTTCTGTGGAACCGAGGTTGTAAGCTCACATCCCACTTCCAAGTCCTGTTTCTAAACTATCCCAACGTGTATGACCCCAAATCTTGGACCTCACCCACATGCATGCTTGGAACACTTCCATCTCCATGCATGTACCACTGAGCCTGTCTTAGAAGCAGTGGAGGGAAAAAAAAAAATTACTGATCGCCTCCTACTTATCCGGATGCTATCATTCGCTATTTCTAGGTTCTTGGTGAAAAAACAAGCAGTTGTTATATGAATTTCATAATTTAGAGATAAATAATGAACACCGAACTCAGAGCGAAATACCCTAGTGTTCATTTTATTTAATATTCTCCATTGGTGGAAATAAATTAAAAATGAACAAGGCTTGTTTATGCCTGCCTCACATTGCTCTCCACTTTTGAATAGCAACCGCATATTAATTTGCCAAGATCCCATAAATTATAATTAGCCCGGAGGATTAACAGCATAAATCCTTGAATTTAAAACCAACCTGCCTGGCTCTCTCTTCCCCGTGCCCTAAAGTGAAAAAGAGCCATAAAACCTATCACCGCTACTTGATCCATTAAACTCGGGAGACGTTCTTATTTCAGCTTAGCTAGTGGAGGTAGACTTTGTTCAATCTTTTTAAAGTGACAGTGGCTCCATGTGACCTGGGAGGTGGGAGACTCCCCCCGTCGGCACCCGGCCCGGTGCACACTCTCTCGTGGGAGGAGAGTGGAGAGGGGCCGCTGGAGGCATACGTTTTGGCTTGGCACCGTTTTGCACAGGATCCCGGCACAGATCTGAGGTTAAAAGTGCCCCCCTGACTCTATCTTGTAGGTCACATGTTGTTGAGAGTCCCAGAGTACTTGGAAGATGCCCACAGCCCACGTACACGTGCACACACACACACACACACACAGACACGGACACACGATCTGAACTTGTATCCAGAGAAGTTCATGCCAGATGGATTTCCTCATTTTCTGAAGTATTCACTGCACATAAAGTACATTTATTTGTGCTCAGATCGGCCTGGACAATCTCTCTCCTGTGTACCGCAGGCACATGCTTTCCCATCCCCTCTTCCCTTAGGGCTGGCTGCTCCCTTGTAGCAGTGGCCACGTGTGTTGAGAGATGAAGTCCAGAGCAATATGTGGGTGTGCAGCTAGCTATGCTTTTGACGTGTGACTCTGCTGTGCAGGTGGCCTCCCTGTACCATGACTTGTAAAAGGGAAGGGTGGACAACTATAAAGAAATCCTTGGCTTCCTTCCCTTGGGTTCTTCAGCCTCACTCTGCTCCCTTCTGCTTTCCTCGTCTTTACTTGGGCTCCTAATCTGTGGCCCCGGCTCCAAGCCTGGATGCTGCTCTCCTGCTGCTTCCTTTCCTGCTTGTTGGAGGACACCTCCTCCGTGCCCGGGTGACTCCCTCTGTCCCTCCGTCCCCTGGTGTCCCACTAGTCTGGGAGCTTGCTGAGAAGAGAAAGAGCATCTGATTCATCTGCTGACACGTCCCACCTTGACTGCTCCCTGATGCTCAGAAGATATCTGTGGAGTCTATGTGATCATAAAAAGGGAGAAAGATTTACACACAACTCAAAAAAACGAAATGCCTATCTCGGGCCTCCAACACTTCTGAGACTTCTTACATGTGGAGAAGTTTGATTCCATGAGCAGAGATTGAAAGGAGCCTCCCTGGTCTTCTTTATACAGACACAATCGAAGGCAACTAATATTTTTTTGAGCATTTGAATTTGACAGGCACTGGGCAAGGTGCTTATATTGATTATCTTGTTAGTTCTCATAACCAATGGTAAGATGAGTCATGATCCCATTTCACAGATGACAACGTGGAGACTCGGGGATGTCAAATGCTCGCTGTGACAGCCCAGGCACTGACGAGTCTAGGGAGGAATGCCCTCTGGTCAGGCGGTGCTTCCTGACGGCGTTCCCCTTCCTCCTGCAGCATGTCCCCTGGAAGACGCCCACCCACTTCCAGAGGAGTCCCAGGGCTCACAGGGCCCCCGGAGCTTTGCTACCAGTATAACGGCATCACTTAGGAGGCATGCCCGAAACAAAAGAAAGTGGGGGTGATGTCATCATAACTACTCTTGTTTACAGTTCTTAAAGCCATATGCAAATCTCGACATTGCTTCTGCAACTAGAAAAAGTGCTTGTGAAAATTCCCGCCCGGGGTCAGGTGGCAGCAGCCACACATCGACTATCACGCTTGTTGGTTGAATGCCTGTCTCCTGCTGGGACTGTGGGCTCCAGAGACCACTGCAGGGTCTGGTTGCTCACCACACCACTTCTAGAAAGCCATAGCCCACCTGGTGCAAGGGAGATATACCATCCTTATTTGTTGAATGAGTGATTGAACTTTGCAAACTAACCAACTGTCGTTGAGTATCATGGGTACAACTAAGCTTCCCAAAACATGTGGACACTGCTAAGGAAAGATGAATCAAGTTTGTTCTACAAACAGGCATAGCAAGAGGTGCGACATCATATAAACTGATAGATGTCCCTTTGAGTTCCAGTCACCCCAATGTGACATTACAGGAAGCAGTCAGTCAAGGGCTGGCCTCAGCAATGACTTCCATTTACACGCAGGCCAATTCAAAGGGGGTTCTGGACCCCAGAACATCCCAGGCTCTGAAGAGGGAGACTGCATCAAGGCAAATCAGCATGTTACCCTCAGTCACATCAGCTCATCACTCTCCTGATCCTTATCTCTAGAGAGGAAACTGGAACTTCTGCCAGGAGCAAGCCGAGCTCACTGACAGACACCATGAAATTAGGCTCTGGGTTCAGCTCTGCTCCCAGAAAGTAAGTAAATGGGCCTAGGTCTGTCCCGAAGGCGTGGTCTGGCCTGTTGAGTGACACCTTTGGAGAGGAAATGCTCTCCCTCATAGGAGGGTCTAGTTAGAACCAGAATTATAAAGCTAAAGTCCATGTGACACTCAGACAGTGGATGGTGGGCTTCCTCACCACAACAGAGCCTAATTTATTTCACATAGATTTTCCTGATTATAAACCAATGTGTCAATCTTAGAAAATCTTGATAAGTGAGAATGTGCACAAACATGTTTCATTCTTCCCAGATATTTTTTTACATGGACATTGAATTGGGCTAAATATGTTCTAAACTATATTTAACCCAATTCAATTAATATTCACTTCATATTGTTGCATGATTCTTTTATGCCTCTAATAATTTTTCAAAAAACCCAATTTTACTAACTGTTTAACGTTCCACCCCATGACTTTATTTACCATATAATCTCTGTAACTAATGTTTACTGTTAGGCACTTGGGCTATTTTAATTTTCTATTACAAATAATTTTATGGTAATCACTTTGCACACCAACGTTCATGGGTATCTAAATATTTTCTTGGTATAAAGACGTAGATCTAGAATTTCTGGGTGATAAACTGTAAAAGATTCAAGAAAGATTCTAATTTCACTTGGGGCCTCAAAATGTGCACACCACATCCTACACAGGGTCAGGGTGGGGCTTAGCTGGAGATCTGCAGAATGCAAATTGCCTGCCCCAGGAGAGGAAAGGAAGGCCAGTCTTTAGAAAGAAAAGGAAGGCTAGTCTTGGGACAACTTAACGATGAAGAGTGAAATGGTTACCATTCCACATGTTGCTCGGGCACTGTGCCCAATAGACCCCTGGGAAGATTTCTTCTTTTTTTTTTTTTCTTTTTAAAATACTGGGAAGAACAGAGCAACAAGCATAGAAACAAAAATAACAAATAAAAAGTCATCTTTGGGTCATGGTCTGTTTGAAATCTAATAGGTGTACTTTCCCCAGAAAACTGTACTCAAATTCCAAATTTTTCCCATCATTTCAAGGATTTCACAGATGCCCCGACTTTATCTTTGGTTCCCTTAATCCAGAATTCAGAGGCGAAGAGGAATTGTACTTTCCTGGAAATATTCCTTTGCCTGAACTTAGTGAGCACAGGTAAGCGTTTGAGGTTCTAGGTCAAACATGTAGAATGTTCTCCCCTAAGAACTGTTAGGGGAGGGACTAAGTATGTAGCCATGCTTGCTTAAAGAAGTGGTTCTCAAATTTCAGCATTCCTCAGGATCACGTGGTCAGCTGTTTAAATGCAGATTGTGGTCCCAACCCCAGATTTGGCAGGTCTTAGGTGAGGCCTGAGAATTCGCATTTCTAACAAATTCCCAGGTGGTGCTGATGCTGCTGGTCCGGGGACCACACTGTGAGAACCATTCCTTTCAACTTGTAACTGAAGCCATATAATGGGATACCTTGGAGCCCCTGGAGATGATGTAGAATAAGATGAATGGTATAGAAAGATATTCACAATATCCTGATAGCAAAATAAATCAGATTATATAATAAAGTGGGAATTGCATCTTGTTTCTGTAATTTAAAAAAAAAGCAAGAATAGCTATATGTACATTTACATAAATGTCTAAGTGATAAATTTAAATGTATGAATGGATTTGGGAATAGGTAAAGATGGGATATGGGCCTGAATATAGAGTTAAGCATCCTTTTCTCTGAGTTATGAGATTAGGACTGTTCTGACTTCGTTATTTTTGTTTACATATATGTTCTACCTTTTAAACACTGACCATAAATTTTTTTCACTCTAAGGAGAAAGAAGCTTCTTTTAATTTTCAGAAGTGATAGTAGATTGCTGTTACTTTAGCCCGTGGCACCTGACATGGCTTCTGGGGTGTTTGTTCTAATCCTGGCAAAATGGGGACTGCATGTAAATGAAACACATGAACATCCTAAATTCCCCAATGAATCGGCAGCATGTATTTGGGTCTTTTTTTTTTTTTTTTTTTTAGTGGGTCCTAAAATGACTCCCTGCGAACTCCTCATGCTGGGCAGTGACCTTGTTTTTACAGATAAAAAAGGAATGGGCATTAAAATCTGTGACATGCAGTTTTAAATGCATAAAGACATATATGCACATGCTCGTATATATGTGTGCCTATAAACATGAACACTTACATAGGTGCATGTACATTAATGGATATTTAAATGTGTATCAGTTGATGTCAAGTTGTCCATGGACTTTTATTGGAAATTCTGTCTTCTATATGAGATTATTTCCTTTCTATTTTTTTGACATTGAAATAGCATTTGTTTTATTAAAAGATGATAAATGGATCAATATATACTAAAACAATCAGAGTAAAGTGTTAATGGTAGCTCATGGTAATTTTTTTCAAGG
Organism: Cnephaeus nilssonii; assembly: GCF_951640355.1. Lineage (NCBI taxonomy): Eukaryota > Metazoa > Chordata > Mammalia > Chiroptera > Vespertilionidae > Cnephaeus > Cnephaeus nilssonii. Next base: position 24,334,388 of record NC_137091.1, on the reverse strand, counting down.
TTGAGGTTTATTTGTAAATTTCCATAATGTTGGAGAAAATTGTTTACCTTATGAAATAATGGTTTTAACAGGTGATAATTGATATTTTATAAAAATTATTCATGTCTTTAGGGATCAAAATAAAAAGTGGGCCACCCTATGTTACCTCCTTTTTTTTAATTACACGCTGTTTCAGGGCTTAGAAACCAATGCCCTGGAGTAGCTCCCATTTTGCGGGCTTGGGCTTTCTCTCCGTCAGCTCTGGCGACTCCCGGGAGTGAAGCAGTAAAATTGCTGACGTTTTGGGCAAGGTCCTTAGTAAGTATTAAGCCAAAATGGTGCCACCACCAAGCTGCCCCTCCCCTTTCCCGGGCTGGGATATTAAAGCCTAAATCACCCCATTCGGGGACTTCACTGGGATTCACACGATTGGAATTCCACACATCATTTTCGATTAGGAAGCCCCTGCCTGCAGGACAGGGCCGTCTGGCACGTCCTACAAAGCGCGTCTGCAGGCACGTGTGTGGACCTGTGCCTCCTGTCATTAACAAGCTCCCCTGGACAGGGGGCTCCAACTTGCAGCTCACCTTACCATTCCTGATCACACCGAAACCAAAGGCCTGTGATGGGTTTAATGGTTTAAAACACCTATCTGGCATTAATTTTAAAAACCACTTGTGCAAATAGTTACTCTGAAGTCAGACCGTCCAGGTAAGCTTAAATGTTACTAGATTTGTTAAGACCTTAAAAATTAACTCCATTAGCAAAGTTGAATGGCATACTGAACCAGAAAGTCCAGAATGAATTGGAACTGGGCCGCCGCCTTTTCCCTGCGCACCATAATGCAGCTGGTGTGCTCCAGCCAGGGTTTCCCAGGTGGGGCCCTGGGAAATGGGAAGAGGACCCCAAATCCAAGCAGGGGGCAAAGCCAGTGGTTTCCCATTGAGCACTTTCCCCCAATGCCTTTGCTTTGTGACATTCTCAGCATTTTTCCTTACAGAGGAGTTCAGCTGCCGGATTCCCCTAAAGGTACTTTAATACCTGTGCTGGGAGGAGAGCAGTCACTTCGTACAGAAATTAAATACATAAATTAATAGACGCCTCTTCGGAAAACCTTTCAAACAGGGAGTCCAGCTGCTTCGGGGACTCGGCAGTCAATAGGTCGCGGCCTTGGTTAATGTGCGGGGGGAAGGCAGAGTGGGGACTGAAATGGTCCGAGAGATGCAGCAGAGATCAACAAATATGTCCTGAGGTTTAACCACTTAGGTGAATGTGCTTGCCTTTGTCAGGAAATGCCTGAGAGGGTTATGCTGAGAACTTGCCAAACCCAAGCAGCAAGTGAAAAAAAGGCCAGTCCTGCTCTCCTGCTTGCTCTCTGTCAATGGCTGGCTGGTCAGCTCAGATAGAAGAAGAGGAGAGGGAGAGGAGGAAGAAGAGGAGGAGGAGGAAGAGGGGGAGGATGAAGAGGGGAAGGAGGAAGAAAGGGAAGAGGAGAAGAGGAAGGAGGAGGAAGAAGAAGGAGGAGGAAGAAGGAAGAGGTGAAGAAAGAGGAGGAGGAGAAGGAGGAGGAGAGGAGGGAGGAGGAAGACGAGGAGGGGGAAGAGGAAGAGGGGAAAGAGGAGGAAGAGGAAGAGGGGAGGAAGGGGAGGAGAGGGAGGAGGAGGAAGAGGAGGAGGGGAAGGAGGAGGAAGAGGAGGAGGGGAAGGAGGAGGGAAGGAAGGGGAGGAGAGGAAGAGGAGGAGGGGAAGGAGGAGGAAGAGGAGGAGGGGAAGGAGGAGGAGGAGGGAAGGAAGGGGAGGAGAGGAAGGAGGAGGAAGAGGAGGAGGAGAGGAAGGAGGAGGAAGAGAAGGAAGAGGTGGAGAGGCAGAAAGAGGAGGAGATGGAAGAGGAAGAAGAAGAAGAGGGCCACATTTTAATGTTACCATTAAAAAAACACTCCCCACATGATCCTCAGCATAAAGTAAGTGGGGGGAATTGACCAAATTTCCATCTGCTGAAGGGGCCTTGCCTGAGAAACCAAATCTCTCTAAACCTTAGAAATGATTTTGTTTTAGTAGCACTGGCAGTAGAGTTGTCGGGTGGGGACAGAGGGGTACACAGCATGAAGGTCATTTCACAACCCTGGGCTGTCCCACACTTTCTGTGCCGACAGTGGAGTAAAATCCTTGCTAACATCTCTAAGGCTCTCTCTTCCTACGAGACCCTTTGAGAGGAGGACAATTTCCAGGTCCTCTTCCCCATTTATCTTCCCTGCACAGAATTTAGGATGAAGGACATTTCTGACGTGCGTGTAGAATGGACGGCTCCTACACATGGTCTTTGCCAAACTGCCATCCCTGTTCCCTTGCTCTACCCGCCCCCCGCCACCCCCCGCACCATGACCTTTCCACAGGTGCCAAGTCTACTGAAAAAATTATGTTCAACCACTGTGGAGAAAACCCCGTTGGGTGTAACATGCAAATCGAGCCACTTCTTTCGAGTCGACATCTTGTTAATAAATTCCGCTGCCCTCCACTCTAAAAGGGCGGTCCTGAGTCTGCTCGGCGGGGGGACTGGGAAATGCACCGTGCGTTCCAGAGGGAGGAAGGCCTCTTTCTGCAAGCCCAGCCCCGGCGCTGAATTATTTTAATTGCAGCCGGTGATGCCAAGGTGCCGAAGCACCCCCTTAGGCTGAGTGCTTAGCCAAGAGGTACTGAATTAAACTGTCAGAACAGGCAGAAAAATTGCAACGCGGCCTGTCAACAACATTTGTTAAGAGACACGGGTGAGGCTGGTGACTTGTGGAGAAAAAGAGCTGCCTGTGCAGAGCCATCAAAGCACAGCCTGGAACTAATGGGGTATTCGCAGGCCCTGTTCTACTTCATTGGTCAAAGCCAACACAAGCCTGTAAGACTTGGGCCGGTTTGCTGTTTATTACTATGGTAATAAAGGCCACTTAAAGATACAAACCCATCCTGTATTGGCGAGAACTCGGGCCTTCTCTTCCAAATTGGATCACTAGGCCTACCTTAATTTCTTAGGCTGTTTGACACAATCTCCTTTTTTTAAGGGGGAAAAAAAAACACCTAGAAAAATGTAAGGCCCTTGTCAAAGGATGGTAGAGGGGTCTTGTCAAAGGATGGTATAGGGGTCTTGATCTTATTTATCCTTGGCTGACTTTCTTTAAACATGGACCCTGGGATGCTCAGTTTCATGTGCCCTCTTGGTGTTCCCAGTTATGTAGGCAATTCAATGCTAATCAAGCTGTCCTTGGAAGCATGTTTAGTAGATGAGATTAAAGCTCATAGTCGATTTCCAGTAAAGGAGATTATCCTAGATAATCGGGGTGAGTTTGACCCAGCCAGTTGAGAGATCCTAAGTGGAGAACTGAGCCTTCTCTGGAAAAGAAATCATGCCCTTGGTGAGCAGCTTCCGCCCATGGCGACGCCTCCAGGCCACATCTCCTGAGTGACACAGTATGGATTTGGGACTTCCCTAGGCAACTCCCAGAACCACATAAGCCAATTCCTTGCAATGAAACTCAACATATATCTCCTACTGGTTTCACTTTTCTGATTGAATCCTGACTAATCCATACCCCCAGTTAGTTCCTTTCACTTCTACTTCAACTAAATACCTTTCCATCAAAATTCTCAAAATGAAGATCTGAAGGCTGCAAAGTGTTTACGTTTTGTCCCACACCTCTGTATTTGGTGCAACGTTAAAAATAAAAATCAACTAAATTAGTTGCATTCAGTTTTCCAACAAGGGTTATTCAACATGTATTTGAACTCATTCATTTATATGGCCTTCCTGGTAAACATTTACTATTTGTAATTCCTGCTTACAATGAGAATATTTTAGGAGGAAAAAACCCACTATGAAACTTTTTTTTTTTTACTCTTCAACAAAAGAAAACCTGGAGATGGTAAGAGTAGTTTGCTCAACACATAGGGACATTATGATAATTACCTTTGGAAAAATTTATTGAAATGCAACCATAGGCCCCAGGAAAGGGGTGCGGAAGGCAAGCGGATCCCAATTTCTCTCTTTCCAGGCAAGTCTTACATGCAGTCTTTGCCCACGAGAATCCTTGAGACAAGCTTTGAGTGAATTAGTGAATTAGGCTCCTCCTGGTTAAGAGCCCGGAAGTTTGTGTTCAGTCCCACACTGTCTACCTCACTCACTGAAACACAGTTTCCCCTCTGGGAAATCACAGGGCTTCCCAAATGTATTCTGCCCCTGCCTGGAGCTTCCTGGGTCCAATCCCACATCTCTCTGTAGAGGGAGGCTCAGAAATCCATCTGTTTTGCAGCTCCCAGGTGATTCTGATGAGTGGACAGGGTTGGAATTCGCTGGACTAGAGACTGTCTCAGGTTTCTTTCAGCTCAAAAACTTGATGTACCCAGGAATCAAATTCTGCAGGCACCTCTCTAAACACTGGACAGGCAACGTTCCAAATGTATGCATGCTTCTGGGCCACTGGGATATGGGTTTAAAGACCTGAAGCATTGCCACGCTGCCTTAGTCACCTGGCAGGACCTGACTTATCATTTTGTCTGTAATTTCTGTTGCCTGGTGGTTTGGATATTTGCTTGAGGTTCAGATCCGAGGTAAGATTCAGTGGTCAATATCAATACATTTGAACTGTGATTGCTGGATGAAAGACTCAGGCCTCCTCCAGTCCCATTGGGAACCACCCTACCCTCTTGCGTCTGGTACCCACAGCTTAGGCTGGGGCACTTACAGGGGAAAGATGATCCCCTCTCCTAAATGAAGGGAAGACAGTGCCCTGTACTTTCCAAGGATCATTTGGAAATAGAATCAAATTGCACAGGAACCTCACACAAACTTAACCAGCCCCCAGTACATTTTTTACTGTCACAGTAGAACCTGAGGGGCTCTCTCTGGTTCTCAGTGGGAGAGGGTTATGTTTTTTCCCCAATGCAAACAAAAGACATTAGAAAGCACACGGAGCGTATGATAGCACTGTGGTGCCACGGCAGGAAAAAAAATATGGATTTTGCTCTTGTAATGTGTGACTATTAGATCACAGTGTTGGTTGCAATAAATTATCACTTTCAGTTACTGCTAATTGCTAGAATCTTCTGCCATGGGCTGCAGTGATGTGGGCCAAAAAAAAAGTTTGCAGCCAGATACAAATATGCATCCTGCCTGACTGAAGAATGGCATCAGACCTTGAATACATGCCTAAGGAGACAGCTGGGGATGAGACCCTGGGAATCAAAGACGTCATTATGCAATTATTAAGAAAAGTGGACTCTTAATAAAAGAAAATTCTAACTTCTCTATGAATCCACTGACCCAGGACAGCCTCGGCCCTCCATCTATCCTTGTCAATAACAAGTTCCTCCAGGGTATGACATAACCACATAGGTTAACTCCTAATTCAGGTCAAAAAGAAAGTTAAAAAAAAAAAATAGAAAAAGAAAAATTTAACCTGGCCCTTTAAATAAAGAGACCCTTCTAGGCCTCTGCCAAAAAAGGGCAAAACCCACAAAGGGTGGTGGGCCCAGTCCCAGCCTCCTCCCAGGACTCCTCTCAATGCCCCTACAACCACAGAGAACCCCCATAGGTGTCCCCACCCATCATGATCCTTTCTCCTGAGGTTATTGTGCTTATTCTGTGATGGTCAAGTTCTCCCTTAAAGAGACCAAATATTTGTTGAGCACCTACTAGTTTTCTGGTAATGCAGCACTGAACAAAACCGATGAAATCCCTACCCTCCTGGAATCTGCATTCTCGCCGAAGGAGATAGAAAACAAAATGAATGGGTGGCAAAGACAGACTGTAGCTTACATCACATGTCTAACAGGTGGAGTGAGGAAGGGGTGAGTGAACTCTGTGGGCTGTGGAAGGACTCTGAGTGAGGCCAGGGCGGGAAAGGCTTCCAGGCAGAGTGCGCCTGACGGGAACAGCAAGGAGGCCAGTGCAGCTGGAACAGAGAGAGCGAGGAGGGAAGCCCAGGAGGTGAGAACAGAGTGCTTGGGAGAGGGAAGAGCAGGAGGTCCCACAGGCGATCCTCAATACCAGCTTTGACTGACACCCAGAGCCTTTTGAAGGCTTTGTTTTCAAACGAGACTCTAGTTCTCTGTGGAGCAAAAACCCAACATGATAAAAGAGGGGGTGCGAGGTGACCCATTAGGAGAATGGGGCTGTCATCCAAGCGTAGGTGAGGGCAGTGTGGGGGCGAGGGAGGGGGAAGTAGTGCTTTCTTAGGTCTGCATTCCTGCCTGTGAGGCTTGTCATAAGCTCCTCCCACATATTAACTCCATTGAGCAAGGAGGTCTGTGGTACCCTTGAGCCCAGTACAGTGCCTGGTACACAGAACACTTGTAGCAAATAAGGGTCCCACCCTGAAAAACCTGGCAGCTAATAGTTTCCTTATTCACCAAGAAGACTGATGTCTATTAGATGAGTGATAACTAATTCTAGTCCATTTGTTTCATCATCTCCGCAGTTTGAGCCCCTCCCCCCCTTACTTAAAGAGGACAGCCTGATGGATGGCCGGGGACAGATGCCAGGCCCCGCACACTCCCCCACGTCTTCCACTGCCAGGCTCTCTGACCTTCTATGTGCCATTTATTTTCTCTGTGCCTCAATTTCTCCAGCCCGAAAATAAGAATAAGACTGCTGAGGGAACATTAGGAGGATTAATGAGGTAATAAGGACATGCCTGAAAGCAGTGTGAGCTCCTTGAAGAAACAGCTATAAAATAGGGGTCCGTTTTCCATCTCTCCTCTCCTCTCCTGCTGAATAAAACTGCCAGGGGAAAGCAGGGATCCCTGATAGGGCAGAGAGGAAAACAAAAGGCAGACAATGGCCACAGGCATTTCTGAAGCCAGGATCGCCTTCAGTCGATTCTAAGGCATCATGAAGCCTCTTAGAGGCGTCCCTTTCCCACAGAGGGGGTGGGAGACGAGGAGAGAATGTCCAAGGAATTGTGAGGATTATTTGGCCTCGATTTGGGGACCAGAAGTGGCCTCCAAGGCACTTAGTAATAAGCCAGAACCATGTCACCCCCTCCCGTGTGCCCAAAGAATTTAGAAGCTGACAAGGCGATTGGGCAAATCCCCTCGGCAGTAATGTGAGAAAAAATTGCCCAAGACGCCCATCTGGTTTGGGCTGATGGCACTCCTGGGTATGCACAGTGTAAACCTATTGGATCAATAAATATCGGGCTCCTTTTAATGAAAGAACACTATTATTTTCCTCTGATTGCTTCTTTACAGCTCCTTTAAATGAGGGAGATTTTTGTTATTCCCTATTCGAGGTGTGTCTTCAGATGGTCACTGAGTTTATACCTTAGCTTTTTGTGCATTATTTTATACCCAAACTTTTAAAACCTGTTAACTCTTTTTTAATAAAAATATCTTAGGTGAATTTTTTTTTAAAGGGATACTGGAATGCAGTGTGTGGCTGCTTGTTTGATTTTTGTTATTTGCCCTTTAGAATTCAGGAAATAGAGACCAGAGTTCTGGCAAAAATGACAAGGAAATGCCCACAGGCCTCTGCGCTTACAAGCAGTCCCCGTGGCAAGCTTGTCTGTAAATGAGGAAACTGATTTCAGTGTTCACAGAACCAAGGCATGAGGACAAGATACATGTGGACAATTTGCTTGTCTATATTATGACAGTATTTTTGAGTGACTCTTTGATATCCATTCATTCATTCATTCACCCATTCATTTGTCAAAGTCCTCCTCTATTATTCCAGAATGCTCTAGGCTTCCTCCCCTTCCTCTCATGGAAGAAGAGAGCGAGGAGGGTGGCCAGGAAGCTGTGGTGAGGCGTGCTCTTGGCTGAGTCACCTGTTTCCCTTTCCCCTTTTGACACGGATCCTGTCACTCTCTGTCACAGGGCGTGGGGGAGGGGAGGCAGGCGAGGAATCTATCAATGGTCTGAGAAAGAGGAACTGGACTAATATCTGACTGTCCTTTTCGCGTTCATTCAAGTTACTAACTGGGCTGCATCCTCTCCCTGGCCTCTGACAGGAAGTCTGTGGTAAAATTACTGCCCTCGTGTATGTTGTGGGTGTCACCTGGCTGCCATGGCACTGGGCGCTGGAGGCTGGTGTGGTTGCTGAGCTGCTGGGATGGTAAAATGGCTCCTTTTCATGAAAAGAAAAAGTCATCCTATGCATGGCAAGCATAATTTTTATGCAAACAAAAGCTCCATCAAAATTAAATGGAAAACATACTGGGTCAAAATAGCCACTGAATGTTTCTTTTTGATCTCATAATCAGAAGTACTCTTTTTTTTTTTTTTAATGAAAATACAAAGAAAAACAAATCCTGAACCTCATCCCTCAAATGCAACTATTATAATCTAGTGGCCCTGTGCATGAAATTCATGCACATTAAAAGGGAATTAATTAGAAGAAATATTTTAATACTGCTATTTGCCCTTTCTCTATAATAGAAGTGTCTGAGATGAAAGAAAATTAGTAAAATGTATATGAAAATCTTCCTCCTGTCAGCGTCTGGGGCATGCCGTGGGACCAGAGTCAAGTCCCCACCCACCCACTCGCACCTTGAAATTGTAGGAGACCCAGACCTGGCCAGTCCCACCCATGTCAAGCCCCGCCGGGCGGGGCGGAGTTGCAGTCTCAGGTCCCCCAGCCTGGCACCAGGCAGGGGGGCACAGCCTCAGGTCCCCTGTCAAGCCCTGCCAGGCGGGGGGTGCAGACTGAGGTCCCCCGCCCTGGCCCGGCACCACAAAGCCTCAGGTCCCTGCTGATCGCTTGTTATGGGAACCTTACCTCCGCTGTGGGCGCAGCCATCTTGTGACAGTATGAGGATTAATTTGCATATTACCTCTTTATTATATAGGATAAGTTGGTATTCAGTGTTTTGGTATCTCTCCCCCCGCCCCAACTCCAATAGCTACCTCTCTGCCTCTCCTCCTACCCCTCCCAAACCTATGAACCACACCATGGCATTTTGCTTTTATCATAGACTGGAGGCCTGATGCATGAAATTCATGCAAAAGTAGGCTTTCCTTCCCCCAGCTGCCAGCATCGGCTTCCCTCTGGCACCTGAGACCTGGGTTTCCCTCACAGCCCTGGCTTCGTCTGGAAGGTCATCTGGAAGAACGTCCAGTCTAATTAGCATATTATGCTTTTATTATTATAGATGTAAACATAGAATTTTTTGCCTTGATTATTTTTTTAGAAGTGTCAGACAGTCTAATGAATGACTACATTATGGTTATTTAACCAATATCCCAGCATCTTTCTTTATAGCTGATGAATTGCAAAGTATTAAATATAGAGTAGAATACATATTTACATTGCACTTAGGGCCACAAGTTGTACATCCACCAGTGAGGATGGGAGCTGTATTGGGTTGAAACCCATATTTCACTCCTATGGGACCAAGAAGCCACAGAAGAATGTGTTTTAAACATTTACATCAATTCCAGAGAGATTTCCCAAAACCCTCATCTTTGTGCCCAGTCCTGGGGAAATCATGTTTCTGAAAGGTACATCAATCTGTCTCTGTTTCCATCCCAAGTCATTCCCTGCCAACCACTTCTTCTACTGGTCAGAGGACACACCAGATTGAATTGGATCAGGCTAAAGGCCACTTATACCAAACAGTAACCAGCATGCAGCCTGCCTCTTCCCTTACCTGCACTGAAACTCATGGACCCGTTCCAGCGGAAAGAGAGCTGCCTCCTGGGAGGCCTAGGGGTCTGTGTGCTGGTAAGATGTTGGTGAACAGAGGTTGGCATCCCAATCAGACGGTGAACTGGTCATTTTGAAACAACTACGTACCATTGCCTCCTGCTTTATTCATCCTATATAATAAAAGGCTAATATGCAAATCAACCAAAGTGAGGAACAACCGGTCACTATGACGCACACTGACCACCAGGGGGCAGATGCTCAACGCAGGAGCTGCCCCCGGGTGATCAGTGCGCTCCCAAAGGGGGAACGCCGCTCATCCAGAAGCTGGGCTCACAGCTGGCAAGCACAGCGGCGGTGGTGGGAGCCTCTCCTGCCTCCGTGGCAGTGCTAAGGATGTCTGACTAGCGGCTTAGGCCCACTCCCCCATGGGAGCGGGCCAGTCGGACATCCTCCGAGGGCTCCCAGACTGCTAAAGGGGGCAGGCCCGGCTGAGGGGCCACCCCTCCCCCGTGTACGAATGTCATGCACTGGGCCTCTAGTGTTAAATAAAGGACAGCACAGGCGGCCGCCATCATGCTGTTCTGTTTTCCAGCAAGCTGGCACAATGGATTCTTGGCTCCCAAAGGCTTCCTTCTCTGTTATCTCTTTGGATTTTAATATTGTTAAAGCCTTAATAATAGGTAGGCTGAACACACATGTAATGAAGCCCATTAGTCACAAGTAGCTCCCTGCACCCACGAAAACGAAGGAGGGAAATGCTCTCACACACGGCAACCCTCCCTCATTCCTGGAAGGGAAGCTGATCTGAATTATGAATTTTCGTTAAAAAAAAAAAAAAAAAACATGCTGTCACGTCTGTGCAGAAACCCTCTTAAGAAAACCAACTTTTATCTAGCGAAGTCCTTAGGTGAGCCACTTAAATAGGACAGAGTATCCTTGAGTTAGTAGGAACTTCTGAAATGCACCAGGGTGTTTTACAATTGCTTTCTCGCAAAGGGTACACTTCTCCAGGTAGTTCCAGAGTATTCTTTGCTTAGTGTGCCCTTTCTCCCAGGTGAGTACAGAGGTAAACCTCCAGCCAAGTCCTGGATCTGAAGGGTCATCGATCCCAAATTCCTGAAGTCCACATTAGTGAAGATTGGTATAAAGGGGACCATGGGGCGGGGGGAGGGGGAGAAGTGTATGTTGCTGCTGCCTGTCAGCTATCAAGTTCATTGACACTCATAAAAGCAACGGAAGGGCTTCAAAGCAGGAATGAGATCGCAAAAATTTCTAACAGTGAGGTCAGCATAGAGCAAGAGGTGAGCAAAAAAAGAAAGAAAAAAAAAGTCATAGCATTATTTAAAAACAAAAGCCCTGTCTACTACTTTCTCTGGGGGAATTTTCAATTTTACTTTTGGTCTTTGCATTGTTTTGTTTTATCCTTTGGGGGAAGGATATTGTTATAGAATTGGTGGCTGGTCATTTGGCAAAACCAAGTAAAACCCTGTTAGGCCTTCTGTCTCACTCGGAGCACCATGAATCCACAGTTCCTCCAGAGTTCTCCTGAGCAGGACTCCTCTCTCTCTCTCTCTCTCTCTCTCTCTCTCTCTCTCACTCACTCACTCCCACTGGCCTCCTGGGCAGAGCTCCAGGGCCCCACTGAGAATGCCTCTGCCTCGGGACCTTGGCATGTGCGTGCTGTCTCCATTGCCCCACACCCAACCCCGTGTCTATACACAGGCCTCTGCTCTCCAGAGTCTCACAGCCTCTCGCCCTTCTGTGCTCTCTCTGTCCTCTTAACAGCTGCAGGTTACCTTTACAGCACTCCCTCTCCTTGTGATGTCCTGATTTGTTTAACATCTATTTCCCCAAACAGAACAAAAGCTTCCTGAGGGCAGGAGTTTCCCTGATTCACTGCCGAATCACCAGGGCTTGCACACAGAGGACCTCGATAGCCATTAGTGAACTGAATGAACGAATGAATGAACGGACCATGTAAATACATACTGAGAATACTTTTAGACACCTGTACTGCCCTTCAGATCACACACACACACACACACACACACACACACACATGCGCGCGCTCTGTAGGGACAGTGTCCCAGGAGGAGAGAACCTTAACCTGACCCTGCCCCGTTCAGACCCACCAAGTCAAGAAACGACTCTTTATGTGCCTTCCAGTAACATTAATTGTTGGTCATAAAACTTCAAAGAAACAGATATTTATAGCACGATTAAAGCCCTTTTTTCCACACACACTCACCACAGCACTTTCCAACTCCGTTCCCATGAGCACACTGAAAACAGCATTCTGCCCACTTCCTGCCGAAGCCAGGCCTTAACCGCTTCGGTCCTGAGGCTCTTTTTTTCTCCCGTGTTCAGGTCTTTCGGTTTCTCTTGGGTTTTCTCACCTGGGTTTTTCACTCCTTTTCTCAAACCCCCACGGAGCCGCCCTCACATCCAACACCATAGGGGCCCCTGAACAAACCAGAAGCCCCGAAGGTGGTGGCGATGGCATAGAAACGAAAATCTTTCCTCCTGGAAACCTCCTTCTCAGGTAAACCAGCCCAGGCTGTGACGTTCCCAAAGTCAGCGGCGACTAAAACAGTCGCCCGTCTACCCGGGCCTGCACATTGGAGGAGCTGGGAGTAGACAGTAAGTGCACCGATCCAAAGGAATTCCTGTTTTTAAATATCGGTGCCTTGAATACGAGTGCTAATGATAATTTATTATCCATCATTTGCCTAAAACTTTATAAGCATTATTTTTAGTCATTACAAACTCTCGCAGGATAGGTGACTAATGTCTCCGTGTTACACAGGAGTCAATAGCCGGAGACAGTTTGCGATGTCACAGCTGGAAAATGGCCGAGCCGGCCTCTGGATCTGCCATCCTGGTAACAGCTGCACTGATGTTCTCCTATGGGTATTGGGAGCACGGGAATCATGTGAATGATAACAAGAAAGGACACCTAAGGGCCCTAAATCAGGTACAATGGAATTGGTTCCATTCCTGATTAGAGCTGCATTCAATGTACATGACATTAATCATATGTTCCCTCATTACATAGAACATCAGGACAAAAACCATTACAGCGTATATTCCAACAGGAAGCATCCTTTGGAAAAGGAGAGATCAATAAGCAGGTCCAGCTTCAAAAGATGGAGGCCAGCTTGCTCCCTGGATTTCTATGACACTGCTGTTGGGTGGGCTGAGTATTAGAACATCTGAGGTGGTCTGAGCGCCCACAGTAAGCACTAACTGTGGTAAGTAATAAGCATCATGTGGTTCTAAGGTGGACCGCATATTTGAGAAATGATGTATCCACAGTGAAAGGAGCCCCTCTGTAGATGTTATCATCTGAGAAAAATGGAAACTAAAGTGGTCTCCACAGGATCAAGTCAGAAAAACCCCTTTTACTTTCAGAAAGAAACCCCCAAAGAAAGCACTGCACTTCTTTAGGTTGTCATTTTCTCTGACTGCATCCGTGCACTGGCCCAGGCAATGCTGGCTCAGGACCATGAGGTTAGCCTTTGCATCATTCCCAATGGAAGACGAGGCAGCTCACTGATGCTGTCTACCTCAGAGCCAGACCCACAGTGCTTTGCAAACCTTGTCCTTAACTTACCTAGACCTAAAACTGAGGCTGCTCATGGGGGCAACCCCAGCTGCAGAATGCCCGCCACTGTATGGCTTTTCGCAATGCTGTGCTGGCAAAAAACATCCAGTGGAATGCAAAGCCCTGCTTCCTTTTTACCGTAAAGTGTCCCATCCACAGGCTATGCATAGGACTGCAAGTTCTTTGTGCCCAGCTAGTCCACAGCCTGGCTGGGGACCACCAGTGTGGCCTGGTAAGATGAGTTGACCCCATCAGAGCTTTCTCTTTCAGGAACCTGAAGAAGTCAATAGTACCAGATGATGCCATTATATACAGAGGAGTCAAAGAAGCCAAGATTGGGATGCATATGTCACATTTAAGAGCAAGCAGAAGTGATGAGTAAGAGGAAGAAGAATGGGAGAGAGAAGCCAAAGGGAGCTGGGACACATTGTGGTGCAGATTTGGACAAAAGATTCATGCATACCTCCCGCTGAGGGTACCTAGGTCTCCTTGGAACCAGAATATCCCACCATTTCCTGTCCTTTCCAAGGCCTGGCGGTTCAGCATCTTTTGGTGTCCATGCATGTTTACAAAGAGATGCATGTTATGTGAGGTGGCTTGAGTGATTTCCTCCCAACCACAAGAGCAGGGAAATTTCCAAATTCCAGAGAAAGTGCTTGTGTAAATATTTAAGTCTCCCCTGTCAGTGGGGCCAAGGACCAGAGGACCCTGTCATGGGTCAACAGCCAGCTGCAGATAGTTCTTCTCTTCTCCCCAAATGAAGTTGAGTCCCCATTACTCAGAACTTCTTGTCCAGCAATGAGTCTTGTTCTGGCTTCTTGCCTCTTGGCCAACTTTTCCCCAAGCTTGTGCTCCCATCACAGGGGTGAGAGGAGGAATCAAACCAGTTATTCCAGGCCTGGCCCAAAGGGCTCTGAAAATCGAAAGCTGCCTTCTGAATCCCTTCTCACTACAAGGAAACTGTTATTATTAAGTACTGAAATATAGACTAGAATACATTTTCTAAGTGTAAGCAGTTGCTATAAAGATGATATAACCATGTAATCAAAATTTTAAAAAAACAATTTGACTGTGGAACACAGAGATGTTCGCTGAGAAAAGCTCTCTTTGACATGTAAGTGGCTTTCTTCTCCCCTGTCCAGCTTTTCCTGAGAACATTCCAGATATCTGTCTATATGCTTCATATGCTTAGGTTGGGAGAAAGAAGCCCCAGCCTGTGTCATTTCTGAAGATTCAACTGAAGGACTTGGAATCATGGAATTTCCCCAGGCTGTTCTGTAAAGCTCATGAATTCACATCTCACCAGGACCTGCTCTCTCTCTCCAATGTGCTACTCTCCTCCCTTCCTACTCCATCCAAGGCCTAGTAGAAGGTCTCAGGGCTGTTTGTCAGGATGCCAGCCTGCCCCAGGGATCTACCTTTCCTGTGCTGTATCTCTCACCACCCTCCCTGTCACACATGGGGCTTCCCAGTGCTCTGAAGAGTATGTAGTGAGAGAGATGTCTTCTATTATCTTCACAGAAACTCCTTACCTGCACCCTCATGTCAGGCCCCTAAACCCAGAGGAGAGACTAACTCATTAGCTTAGAATTTGGATAGCACTACCAACATGTCCTAATTTTGCCACAAATTTTGATAAGTTCATTTTCTTTCAAGTAAACTTTGGTGAATGTGAGCTCCATATTCTTGGAACATGTGAAGAGCCAGGCTAGCAGAAGACTTTCCCTCCTACTCTAAGTTTGCATTTCTTACACAAATTTGACCTTTGAATACTGATCAAATTTAAATAACAACAACAATAATTTGTAATTAAAAACTAAGACTTGCATTTTTGCTATTTACTCTTGGAGTTCTGCAAGTAAAATTTGAACAGTGGACAGTTGCCTTGCTTTCTTGGAGAAGGGCACTAACATTTATTGAGCATCTGCTATGTGCTGGGAATTTCCACATTCACAAAGGAAAATAAAATGGCCATATGATCATTTCAAAGAATGTTGAGAATCGTCACAATATAGGATGTTAGTTTATTTTCTTTCTCACTGACAATATTTCTGCTGCTGCTTCTGAATCCCTTCTCACTACTGGGGAACTGTTATTATTAAATACTGAAATGTAGAAAATATACTACATTTTCTAAGTATAAGCTATTATTATAAAGATGATATAACTGTGTAATCAAAATTTTAAAAAATCTATTTGGATCATTTTTACCTTGAGTAGAAGTCTTGAGTAGAATCAACTTACGAAGAGAAAGCTATATTTCCAATGGAATTTCCGCTGTAGAGAGTTAGATTTCTATGTGGTGAGGCAGAGAAGGAGAAAAACAGACAACCTGAGCCTGTGCCCACATCTGCCCGGCGAGCTGGGAAGCTGAGAAGCTCTTTTGCAGAGCTCAGCAATGCAGACCCCGCAATGGGAAGCGCCCAGACCAGCGAAAAGCATCCTTTGTATACCAAACACTAGGGCAGGGCCTCCAGCTCACATCACTTCCTTGGCCACCGTGGTCACCATAATGACCCAGACAGTGGCCTGTGGGTGCTGGTCACTGGGAAAATCTGAGAGACCTGCAGAATGTGGTTTTCAAAGAGCAGAGAACAACATAGCTCCCGAGAGAACTCAGAAAGAGAGGGCACGTCCATGCTTTTGTTCTTAAATGTGTACATCCAGACATATGTATATCGAAAAAATTTCTCATATCTGTATATGAGCAAAATAAATAGCTGAATGATTCAATGAAAGCATGTTCTATTTTATATCACTTAATAGGCTCATTTCTTCCTTGTATAAAAAGCATCAAAGCCTAACTCATGGGGTTTGTGTGAGCATTAAGAGATAATATTTACAAATTGCTTAATATAAGCTGGTGGTGCTATTTATTTTATGAATGATTTGTTTTTATTATGTATTTTGGTAGTATTTATTTTTACTTCTTTATGGTAATATTTATTGATTTTTACATATTATCTATGCTTAGATTTTCCCTCTACATGTACATTTCCTAACACAGGGACTCGGTGTCTGTCCCAGGCTCTCCCCTGGGAACAGAACACCAGTGAAAAATATGCCCGGCCTCCTTCAAGCTGGCCTTCTGCGAGCCCAGCTCTCCCTGGGACTCCTGCAAAAGCTCCTTCCTGTTTCTCTCCGGCTTCTCAGACACACCCCACCACAGTGTAAATCAAGAAGTTCATGATGGTCTGGTTCTGCCGGTGGCGCCTTCACACTGAAGCGAGCGGTTAACCAATGCGGCCCCCACAGAAACTACAGGGTGGGCTCCTGAAGGGGAGTCAGAAATTCTTTCTATGAAAATGCAAAGCACGACCTCATAAAAGAAACCCACTGCGGGAAGATGAAGAAATGTCAGTTTGCATTAAAACAAAATAGGAGCATGAACATTTTAACCATCTGGCAAAAGACCTTCCCTTACAAATGCACAAAATTGCCAGGAAGTTTGACAAGAACTCCACACAGAAATCTTTGTGCTCTAGTGAAAACTTTGAGTAAATCTAGGGCCAGGTGTTAGTAACTGGTTTGCTCCAGCAGCCCATCCCTTTTGTGCCAAGCAATCGTCTTTGTTTTACTTTCAACCGAATTGTCTTAGCATACAGCAGAGCCTGTAATACCATCAGAGGGAGATTGAAATAATAAGCATGCATAAGCTGGTGAATAAAATAATACTGGTATGAAGTTTTTGTGAGAAAGCAAAGCTTTGTGTTGGGCTACGTAGACTAGGTTCTGCTGCAGTAACAAATAATTCCAAGATCTTAGTGACGTAACGTAACAAAGATTTGCTCCTCACTCCCTCACACATTCAATAGGGAAGCTCTGTTGATGGTGGTCACTCAGGGCCCTAGGAGGAGAATGCCTCCATCAAGACATTGCCCCAGTGATTACTACAGCATGGGAAGGAGTCAGGATGAATACACTGGCTGGAAGTGACACAGGTCTCTCTCACTCTCATTTATTTCATTGGCCAAAGCAAATCACAGGACAAGGTCCATTGTCAAGGGAAGCAAAGAAGGGCACCCTTATCCTGTGCCCTCCAATAGGGGAACCTCAATGTTTGAGACTGGCCATAACACATGGGGCTCCCAACTCTTGAGTGCCTAATATGTGCTTCACTCAACATCTGGTCTAAACCCTTAACAAAGATTAAACAGCCAAGAGCAACAGGCCCTGAATTCTAGTGTTCTGTCTTTGGTAAGAGCTGAAGGAACCTCTCTGACACAGTACTCTCTGACATTGATTTAAAAAAATTAAGAGGTGTCTTCTTGTATTCCTGGTCTCCCCAAAGGAGCCCCCTCTTGAGCTTCTTATTATGTACATCTGCTGTCTACTGTGTGAGCCACGCTGGGCAATTCACTTACCTCTATAAGCTGCAATTGCAAGGATAAGGTGTAAAGATGAAAGCTCAAAGAAAAAGCTCAATAAATATCAGTCCCCTATTTCCACACCTGCCTTCTTAAGTCTGTATCATATGAACAAATCCGCACTTGTCATACTGGCTGCAGAGGTGTCCACATGCGCTGGTAGAGCTCTAAAAGACTAACCTGTGGATCTGAAATAGCTTATATTCATGTCAAAATCAGAAGATTGGGGCCTTTGCAGTTTGCTACAGTTTATGACAAGTTATATGAATCACAGTGACACAATTTTCGAAGATGACAGGCCTCAGCTCTTTTGGGCAACTTTTGACATCTCCAAGATCTAGAAAATGCCCCAAAAAGGAGCCATTTTTGAACACTTGCTTCCCCCAGCCCTGTTCAGGGTGGCCACGTGGCCCTCTCCTTTTTGGGTTTAATTTTCTTAACAAATCCATGCCATTGATATTACCTGCATCTTACAAATAAGGAGATGGAAGCTTTGGAAGTCAATTGGTGTCTCCAGTAAGAAGCTGAACTGAGTCTGAAACAGAAGTCCATCTGACTCTTGAGTCCTGGCTTTTCTACCCTTGCCTCCATTTTTCTGAGATGACATGCTTTAATATTGCTTTTGATTGTGCTTAGTATTGTTTCAGATGATTGTCAGAGAACCAGATTGGTCACAACCTCCCACCCCCAACACTAAGCTGGTGCTGAGTTAAGATGTTCCAAGACCCGAGGATTCTAGACAATGATGCTATATTTCCACCTGGCATCAAATGGCTTCATTCCAAACAGGCTGATTTTGACATAAACCACACTCCTGTGCTCACAAAATTTCTCACGAGTGGTCTTCTGGTTCTGGAGCATGAATCTGATATCAACCTCCTCCTTGCAGTTAAGCCAAACCTTGAGGTTTTGCTAAGGTTTCACTCTGAGTAAACTTGCCAATCAGAGTGAAACTAGGCTAGAGAAAGGGGTCCTAAGCCACAGAAGTGGGAGGAAACAATCTGCTTTGTCACTCAAGCACAGCAGAGCTTCTGTCTTAGGCCAGAGGGAGCCGAAGGAGGAGAGAAGCTAATCAAAGTCTTCACTTAGTCTACACTTAGCATTGTCTAAATTCCTGCAGCTTGGTCTGTGGGCTATTCCTCACTTTAGGAATTGCCAGGAATTTCAAGTCATTGATACAGGCCCATTCAGATGTAATGTGGTGAGAAAAGCCTTGACCATTGAGGAAATTAAACCTCAGAGAGATTAAGATTCTTCTCCAGGGCTCCACTAATAGCAAATAGAATTGGGAAAGTCCAGGGTCTGTCCCATTATACCATATCGTCATGAAGATGACAGTCAGAAGCAGGAAACTCAATGGTAATAACCAACTTAGAGTTGGAAGAAATAGGCTAGTCCTAGTGAGTACTCCACCGGGCATAAACTCTTATCCCTACACAGGGGATGGGAACATAAACCCTGGGAACCAGACCCCAAAAATTCTATAATAGTTGTGCTCAAATCTATGAGCCAGAAACAAAGAAAAGTCTGTAAGAGCGTTTTTTTGTGTTTGTGTGCGTATGTATTTGGAGTTGCAAAAATATTTTTCATCAGTATACTGGAGGAGTTCACTTGTAAAATAGTGATCTTAAAGAGAGTTGGTGATTGACCCAACTCATAAAGCCCTCCTTTCCCTTAAAATACAAGCCATGATTGTTCAACAAGACACTGGTCCTGGATACAGATGGTTGGACCAAAGGTTGAAAGCAGGTTCAGGTTGAGCCTATGAAATTCTCTCCTAGGAATCTGGAATTGGGATTCAGTGTTGAACAATCTGGTTTTAGGTACAGTTAGGAATCTAATGTTCAATTTCCTGATCTTGTGCTATGTGTCGAGTAGGAAAAGCTGGTCAGTGGCAAAAGAGGAATCAATCAAAACAGATGTACAGAGAAAAGCAAAAGTGAGAGAGAGAGAAAGGGCGTCCTGTTGGATTTCTTATGCTGCCCTACTGCTGGGTTACCCTCCTGAGACCTGGGTATATTATTACAGGATTCCCTGGGACTCTCCTGCATTCTGATAGGTCATCATACCCTGTGCTTCTGCCCCTCCCCAACTTGTTTTCTTAAGTTAGCTCAAAGTATTTCTAATAGTTGCAACCAACCGAATCCATGAGGGCAATGGGTTTTTCTGTTTTGTACCCTGATGCCTCCTTGGTGCCTAGAACAGTGCCTAGTAAACTGAGGAATAAATGCTCAACAAATATCTGTGAAAGAAATTAAATCAGAAACTAACCTAATCAACATCCCTGGGGGGTAGAGGGAACAGCTTGAGCATCTCTTTCAGCTCTTTTTCAGCTTGCCAAATTTTCTGTATTCGTGCAATGGGGCGAAGCTATGTCCAAAGAGGCATATGTTGTAATCGTGTTGGTGTCCACCCCCTACGCCCTCATCCCAAGGATACATGCTTGCAGAATTTGTTGTGTCTGCAAAATAATGATCTACTTCCCTGTTGCAAAGACTGTTTTAGACATAAAGAAATGTGTTGCAATCACAATTACTATCATTAAATGTATGAAATGCCACAAAATAAGGAAGGAAGATGAGTGAAGGATGGTGAAAGAGTAAGTGAGTGTTTAAGAAAAATTAAGAGGTCAAGTCTGAGTGTTTAAGAAAAATTTCAGATGACTACAGGCAAAAACTGGTTACAAGAAGCACCAGGTGACAAGAAGAAGTAGGAATATGGGAATAATATGGCTCAAGGATGCAGCAGGGGGAAAGGCAAATAAGCTAGAAGGAGAATAGCTAAATCTAAGAGTCACAGGGATTCGGCACCTGGGATGGATGGGTAGTGGATGGATGAATGGATTAGTGAATAAATAGACAGGTGAATGGGTAGAGGAGTAGAGGGAAGGATGGATGGATGGATGGATGAATGGATGATAGATGTATGAATAAATGAAATTTCTGCCATATTTTCTTGGACAGCTAAATAAAAAAGAGATGCAACAGTTAGACTGGCATGAAACAATTACCTAAACTGGTAAGTGGAAGTAGGTTGGGTTATGCTGCTGGAAGAAGAATCGCATGATATGGAGTCTAAGTAATGTGTGCTAGAGAACAATGACTAAATGACCGCTCAATCTGCCACACCCTAAACATTTGTTCGTATTTATGGACTCATAATCACAAACCGCTTGGCATAATCAAAGAGTATTTCATGGCAAAAAAAAAAAATAGTATCAGTAAGATTAATGGTTTGTGACCACCAATACTCATGTGGAAAGAGAAAGGAACTACTTTGCTTTTCAAAAAACAGTCACAATTGCTCCTATGCCAGAGATGGCCAGTGGACTACCAAGGTGACATAACTAATAGGTCACTGTATGGTGATCAGAAGTGATATGAGTCACTTCTTGGATGAGCTGATTAAGTACTCACTGTCATTTCTCCACTCTCTTCTATTTTTGCTGAGACTACGAAGGACCAAAATAAAGATGGCTGTGATTGAAGATAGAAGGAGCCCGTGTACCTGAATCTCTATTTGGAAGGGAGCCTCACAACTAGACACATTCATATTGGAAACTATATGTACAATAAATAGTATTATATTACGGTAATGCACACATTTTAGAGCTGTTTCTTATACCTTGATCAATGCTAGTCAAATGTAGCTAATTTAAGCATCTCCATTGGTTTCTTGGTCAAATTTTGGAGAATAAGTAACTCTAAAGCCAAACCTCTTTGATCTCTGGTTGGGAGAGGAAAAGAATAAAAGAATATTTATTGAGCACCTACTATGTGCCAGCATTGGGATTAAGCACTTTCTATAGGACATATCATTTAATTTTAACTTAGGGTTAGGGCTCGTTTTCACCATTTGAGATGAAATGAAGGTCAAGGGAGATTAAATGACTTACTCAAGAAATCACAGCTTACTGATGGGGGTTTAGAAGTCATGGTTGAAGCAGAAACTAAGGCTTCCATGTTGGATGAAATAACCTACTCTGGTTTGATTCTATGAGATGAGTCAGGAATCATCGTAATTGGGTTTGACTGAGCTATAAACTCTTCAACACGTCTTCATCGATGAAGTCCTTTAAATATTTTCAAGAAATTCAATCCAATACAACTAATACTTATGAGGATTTTACTCAAGGCCAGGAACTGTGCTAAATGCTGGGGATTGTACTTCTTGAGAAAGCAAATCCTACCTTCCAAGTTGCTCAGAGTCTCCTATTGAGTGATGGTTAATGGATGTGCATGATACTGCAGAGTCAAGGTTAAAAACACAGCTCTGTACAGTGTGCAGAGGGAGCCTATAGGAAAAAATGCTGGTGTGCACTCCTGGGATGCTCCTCCCACTGTTTCTGCCCTGACATCACCATGCCCACATTTGCACCCCATACCAGCACACCCCACAGGTACATCTTCCTTCCTGAGACATGAGAATCAGAAAGCATTTCCAAAGCCAGGAATGGCCAGGAGAAGACCTGCCAATGATGGTTGGTTTGCCAATGACAAAAACCCAACCTCAATGGAGAGGAAGTTGTCCACCTATGGCATGCAAGGAAGAATCCTGTAAACAAATCGTGAAGTCAGGGAGGCTCTACAGCAGCGGTTCTCAACCTGTGGGTCACAGCCCACAGGTTGAGAACCGTTAGCAGGGTCGCCTAAGACCATCGGAAAACACAGATATTTACATTATGATTCATTAACAGTAGCAAAATTACAGTTATGAAGTAGCAACGAGAAAAATTTTATGGTTGGGGGTCACCACAACATGAGGAACTGTAGTAAAGGGTCGTGGCATTAGAAAGGTTGAGAACCACTGCCAGAACATGTGTGACCATTTCTTGCACAGGGCTTCCTTTTAGGTATTCAGGAGCGTGCAAACTTCAATCTTTGAAAAAAAATTAAGAGCCCTATTAGAAAATGATCCTTCATAATAAAAAGGCAATATGCAAATAACCATCACTCCGCTAAGCCCACGATTGGGCGGTGGGAGGCTGGGGGGCGGGACTCGGGGTGGCATATCTGGCCATTGAGAGACACGGGACTCCCGCCCCCCCCCCCCCCCCCCCCCCGCCTCTCAACGGCTGGATTGGCGGCCGCTGAGGGGGGCTGCCTCGGACACCCTGGACACCCAGCTCTGCTGCCATCGGAGGCGGGGAGCCGGTTGTCCGCACCCGGATCCCCTGCCATGCTCCCCTTCGTCAGCGCCTCAAGCCCCAGCAGCAGCGGCAGCGGCTGGGGATGAGCTGGTGATCCCAACAGCCTGGCAGCTCAGTGGCGGCGGCGGAGGCAGCATTGGGCCTGGGGACTGGCAAACAGGCAGAAGATGGCCCTGATCGCAGGAGGCTAGGCCTAGGGACCCTACCCGCACGATTGAATCGTGCGCTGGGCCTCTAGTAATAAAATAAAAAGAATTTGGGAACATCATTACTTCTTATTCCTTAATATGCTATTCTTATTGATATTTCATTATATGCTGTAAAAATATGAATTCTGTGGGTTTTTTTTTTAAAAAAACTGGGACCATGTAAGGACACTGGGCGAGGCCCTTTCGGCAACAATGGAGCTTTAAGTACTTGACAATTTGTATGCTGTCGGTATGGAAGCACTGAGCCGCACAAACCCCACAGCTGCATGTTTATAGTTCAGACCATCTCTGTGAATTGCATCCTTATGTTCTGTATTTTAAAAGGCCATTTCAGCTCCTACTTAGCTTCCACTCAGAAATACCATTCAAATCAGGTCTGCGTGCCTGGGTGTGTTTTTTCAATCCACACATTGTCGGGACTGGCCAGGGCAATTTTCCCCATTGTGCTTGCTCTGGATACCCTGCTCAACGGTGAAATGCAGAATGCTGATTGTCAAAATGCAGGGCCCTGTGTGAGCTGACGACTTCAGTCCCTTTTAATGGTGAGCAAGGGTGGGCAAAAAGAAAACCAAAGACACCATCAGGTTTTATGTCTCTGATTTCTGCAAGGCATAGGCGGTGCCAAGTGCTGCAGAGTTTAGCCTCATGGGACAAATACCGGCTCAGATGCTGGACAGCAGTGGGTTACAATCCTGGTTTTGCTACCTTTTCTCTAGGCAATGTGGGCAAACTATCAGGTCGAACCATATGGAATTGATGACAGTTGACTATTTTTACCCACAACATGGAAATTTCACACAGTTCACCCGAACAGCTCACCTCTCTGAGCCTCATCAACAAAATGGAACGAATAACACCCACCTTAGGATAAGGATGAGGATGACACTGGATGATCTGTGTAAAGTCATAAACACCGATCTTGGCACATGAGAAGCCTCTGAAACAAGTTAGCCATTCTTGTGGCTGCTGTGATTTACATACGTGAAATATTTCATCTTCATAACAACTCTGCATGATGGGTAGTGTTGTACCCATTTGGCAGATAGGGAAATTGAAGCAGAAAGTTATAAATAACTTGACCACAGTCACACAACAGATAGACAGTAGAACCAAGCATTTGATCTGATGTGCCTGACTCTTAATTAGTGCTCTTTCCATGGCACCCAGCATGTCGGGTGTGCAGATAGAATGGTTGTGACTTAGAGTCATGAAGAGGCGTGGGAGGGCATGGGCCTAGAGGCCAGAGCACATGGGAGTTAGCATAGTCAGGTCTAGGACACGGGGGCTGGCCTGGAGGGTGGGCTGGACAGTGAGTAAGCCAGTGGTGTTATTCTGAATCTCTGGAAAAGATGTTTTCTTGAGCCTTCCATAGATTCACAGTTGGCTTCATGGCATTCCGACGCAGGAGAGGGTGAGAACAAACCTTTTGTGAATGATGAAAGGGCTGCATTTCTGAGTTTCCAAGAAGGCCCACTAGATTGTAGAAACCAAGTCATCCAGTTACTAGGAAAAAGTGATTCTTTTACTTAGATGTCTGTAAAGGGAGCAAACACGAAACTGTGTGGTTATAAATAACCCACAAATTTCACTAAAATGTGACAGTTTGTCCCCTAATATGAAGTCGGGATGTGTTTCATAATGTCCCTTTGAGAAAATTAAACTCAATATATGTTGGTGGGACTCTTTTAGAAATGTCACAATATATCAGTGGCTCAAATCTTTTGACCAAAGATTCAATATTTAGGAAAAACTTTCAAGAAAATAGTTTTCTCTACAGAAAGAAAGAAAGAAAAAAAAAACCTCACTTCGACAAATTTATAATGTTAAAAATTAGAAACACCATACTTGACCCAGCATTAGAGCTAAAATTAACTAAATTAAAGCCTGCCATTTATCATCCAAGCAACAAGAAAAATACAATTATGAAAAATAATATATCTTTTGCTCTAGTTGTAAAGGAAAGAAGGAGGCTGCCCAGGTGTATGTAACCTATGCATGTAAAACCCTTCTTGCCTCAGTTTCCTGACCTACAAAATGGGTATAATAATGCCTATTACACAGAGTTGTTATGAAGATGAAATTATTTAACACGTAAACAATAACGATATAACAACAAGGATAGCTAAAACCACATTAGAAATAAAACCTTAAGTATAGGGCATAAAAAAGACTGAAAGGAAATGTTTTAAAGTCCTGAAAGTTTTAGGTGGGGGTAGTAAAAAGAATATATTTCCCTCCCTATTACTTGCTAATGTCTTGAATGTGCATGTATTAATTTTATAACAGACAAAACAGATTTGGAGTAACTCCACTGTCCAATGGTTCTCAAAGTGCAGGGTTGAGAAGAATCACCTGGGATGCAGATTCCTGGGCTGTACCCCCAGAGATTCTAACTCACTTGGCTTCAATCTCCCAAGTGGCTCAGGAACTATATTTTGAGAAATGTTGTTAAAGTGAATTTCAGACACAGGAAGAACTATTGCACTTGGTGATTTTCAGGTGGAGTTTCTCTGGAGTCTTGGGGGTCCCCCAGGGATGAAGAAGAGTCCAAATGAACAGAAGTTGGGAGGGTTGGAGCTTCTCACTGAAAACAATGCCCTTCACTCATATCCGTTATATGTGTTAGATTTTGGTTAAATATTTAGTGTTGTGTGTGTTTTTTTAAGATTGTGCTTCTAAAAACCAAAATCAAAGGCCTTAAAAACCATTTAGTTCTATTTTCTAAGTTCAGAATGGAAAGGGTTACATCACCATTTGCTTTTGTACATAACTTGAGGGGTGGCGGGGGAGATCTGCTCAAGTGTTTTTTATTTTTTTGTTAAGAAGTTAAAATCAATGGGTTTTAAAGATGGTGGTGGCGCAGAGGGTTGCTTCTAATTTTCTCATTTTGGGTTAGAAACCACCACTCTGCCTTGACGGGTGCTGGCTTAACCGTAGCTGAAAGTGTCCTGTTAACTGAGCATCATTTCGGCCCAAATTCATGCAGAAAACAGAGACACATATTCCGGTTCTGAGGACATGCATTTGCAAACAAGAAATCAAAACCTCAGCATGCACTAAATACTAGAATTATGTTGTAAGATAAATACACAGGCAGGCTCCAAGGGTGGCTGGGAGACTCAAGAGAAAAGAGAAGCTGCTCTTGCGCCTGTGACAATGATGGTATACAAAAAGCTTTGGTGATTTTTATCATGAATAATGATAGTTTCAATAATAATAAGAAGAATACTGATTCCTGTAAAGCACTTCATTAAATAAAAAAGTTCAACTTTAGAAAAGCATGTCAAAATGACAGCAGGTTCATGAGATCTAGATGAACAGCCTAGCTCTCCTCTCCCCAGAAAGGAATCTTATTCTGTTTCCTGCATGAACCCTGAAGTCAGCGTCATGATGGAGCCCAGCGAGGAATATGCCCACAGAACATTCTCTGTACTGAGGCCCTGCTGCTGTAGGAGGCAGAGTGACTCTGCAAAAAATATGACCAAAGAATCTCCAAGACGGTTCAAAATGTATATAATAAGTAATGAGTGAATGGGTAAACGAATGATTGTTAAACTAGTAGTTCAAGCAGGGCCTGGCCACTTTACCCCACAACGAGACCATCTGGGACACCAGACGTGGATTGGGCTACCATGCCACTGACCACTGTCTCCAGGGAAGCGGACCTCCCACCAACATAGGTGTCCCTGGGCAGAATCTGGTTTAGCTCCCACCCCTGCAACAGAACCACTCGTTTTCAGGCCAGCAGACCCATTCCTTGAAGCAGTCAGGGGACCAACTTAAAGAGCTACGTTTATGAAGTGAAGGGGAATGTGGGGCTGGAGGCCAAGAAGGACCAAGCGTGGTTTAGGAAAACCAGCAGGGGCGGAAGGCAAGCCCGAGCCGCCATGGGACGGGAGGCTGGCGGGGAGCCAGGGGGGCCTTGCTTAGGGCTTCAAGGACCTGAAACAGCTCGCTTTGAACAGACAAGGAGAGACTGAGCAATAAAGCTCCCAGGTATCAAATGGGAGAGAAAACAAAATGAAACTAGGTTGGGGTAACTATTGATCTCTCTGGGGTCACAGGGCTCTGAGAGGTGAGGGGAACCACACAGTCTCTTAACACCTCAAAGGGCTGAGATGACTTTTCTGGCTTCTTTTAGGAGCACCACCTCCCAAACCGAACTGTTTCCTCCAAATTAAGAAGAGAGGGCTGCTGTCAGGCCGTCAGCGTGCGTGTAGGAAGTAAGAATCAATGCACTTAGGGGCTGTGGCCAATGTAATCCTGACGTTGAATTACAAAGCCCTTTGCCTGCCCGCTTCAGGACAGAGGACAGCACACGAGGTGAAAACCTGTTAGCCTGGAAATGTGTGCGCATTTGCCAATCTGGGAAATAAATGGGTGTTGTACAAAGAAAGGGCCAGGGGTTCTCAGTCACACCCACAGGCGGGTCGCACCCCTGAGCAGTCCACTCAGTGACCTCTGATTGTCTCAAGGGAAGCAGGGTGGCAGGACAGTCAGGGCTGAGCTGCTCTGGAGGGTCGTTGTGGGAATTTCATGCCAAGGATGCTATGTGTAAAAGTTCCCATGGAGATGATGTTGACCACACCCACAGATCTCCCCCACTCTCTGACCGATGTAGAATCACCAGTTTAACAAGATGAGAAAAGCTTGGGTGGTGCTGCTTAAAAGAAACCAAACTGGAAAAAAATGTTTTAAATGATGCATTTTGAATGATCAGTCTGAATATGGCCTTGTTGACTAATGGCACGAGCCAGTTCCTTGGATTATTGATGTCTTTTGCTATCATGAACTTTCCCCCACAGCAACAGCCTTACTGCTGCACTCGTCCAGACCTATCTGCCTGGTGCCACCCTCCGTGCCAAGGAGCTTTGCTCATCGGTGTTCAACTGTGATTGAGCCCAGAAGCACTGCTCTTCCAGACTATGGGGATTTTCTGCTGGGGGTAAGGGAAAATTCTAGCAGTCTGTCAAGAGCTCGTATATTACAAGCATCTGGACTAATATGTTAACTCCACAGACCCATTTTTCTAGAGGACATGTTATAGGGACAGTTCGATTCTGCAAAGTTATTCTAACTTAGGGCCCTTCCCAGTTGGTTTCTGACATTTACTCTCTCTCTCTCTCTCTCTCTCTCTCTCTCTCTCTCTCTCTCTCTGCCAAGAACTGATTGGAGCACAGTGTTCTCCTGGAACAGTTGTTGGTTTCAACGTTTATGAATTTTCTAAACACCAGGCACTGCACGGACCCCCCTGCCTCAGCTCTGGGACGGAGCTTAACTTGCCTCTTTGGAGTCAACTTGCTCAATCTTGGAAAGGTAACTCCGTAGAAGAACAATAATAAGGTATCAGAAACATACTGCATCTATTTGGGGCTAGGAATCAGATTTGTTCCATAGATGTTTCAAGATAACTCTAGATGCTTGAATACTGATACTAGCATTAGTATGCCTTGAATACTGTCACATAAAGGCTTGGGTAACTTTTTGTTCATTTGAGGGAGGGAGGGTCTCCAAAGCAGAGGTTTTTGATCGAGTGATTTGGGCCAAAGTGTTACTAGAGCTCCTCCCTAAGGCTCACTCGCTAGCACTGCTTATCCAAACTTTGGGTGACCTGAGATAACTCCCCCTCTTCCAGCTCCTGTGCTTGCCCCAACAGCATGGACATGGGCTATCTTTGCTGACCACACACCGTCTCCTTTAATTAGCTGCTGCTTTCTACTTGCAGGTTGACATTCAGAAGCTTTTTTCCTTTTCTTGTTATTTTTTTCAGTTCAGAAGCCCGTTCATTTACTTCAATAATGTTGATAACAATGTCATTCCCATTAGCACTGTTTAATAGCCTTAAAATTTTTTTCCAAATGAAGATTCTTTTTTTTTTGGGACCCTTTTCCTGCCAATAGGTTGTGATAAATAAGCCAACTCTTAAGTTCCTCGGTTTACATAAATATGAATGACTACAGTAACGTGTGAACGAGACAGAGATGTAAAAGCTTTTTAAACCGGAGTTTAACAAAAAGGTCCTGTCTGTCAATGAAATAAAGCTGTTTTGAATTTGTTCCCAATCATTTGGCTCTTTCGCTGGAAGCCGGCGTTGGCTTGGTGGTGATTAATGCGAAGCGTGCGCGGCCTTCGCTGAGTGCGTAAAAGAACTGGCAACTCCAAATAGCATTCATCATACTCAGGATCCGGCAGGTGCTCCGCGCCGAAGCTTTCTGTATTTTCCGCGTTCCAGGTCACGAGGAGACCTCGCTGCATTCCCCTGCGCCAAGTTCAGTGCGGCGAGCCCCCTTTCCTGAGCGGGGTGTCACACAGGGTGGGGAATCGGGGTGCCCTTTCGGTTGAGCTGAGCTGCTCTGCCCTTTACTGATGAAATAGCTCTGAAACCTACCAAGACCAGTGGTGAAATGTACAGGTAACTGCATGTGGGCACATGTGCATACAGATGCAGGTCCCACAATAGGGAAAATCTACTGAAATGTGCGGGTGGGAATTGGTTATGTGTGGGCATCTGGTCCAAGGAACGCCTTTTCAACATCACCCCCCAACACACACACACACACACACACACACACACACACACACACACACTCCACTCCTTTCTCTTGAGCTTCCTAGGCATGAGTGCTACCCGAGGACCGTGTGTGGCAGGCTGACTCCACATTCAAGAGGAGAGAAAGGGCAGGGCAGTGGGCAGCTACTCTCAGGGTCACTAGATTTGGTTCACGTTCTGACGTACTCCTTGTCACTGAAGGACTCTAGCAAATACACATGCCTCAGTTTCCCCATGTGAATCATGGGAAAACATCATCATGCTCCCCCTCAAGATGGTTATAGGTTTCCAGTGAGCTAAGTGATGAGAAGCACTTGGCACGGTCCTGGCATTCTTAGGCACTTCATAAATGTCAGCGATGACTGCAGCTACTATTTTTACGAGGATGACAGTGACGTTCGCCCAGTGCTGTCTCCTCAGTCACCCGGATCAGATTCCACTAACACGAATGGCGAGTCTGCGCTGGGTTGCTGGGTTAAGAAATCTTTCACTGCCACCCTCCCCATCCCCGGGTGCTTGCACAGACAGAGACCGATCGTGGCCAATGCAAAGGCAGGAAGATCAATTAGCCGATCTGTGGATTCTGCTTTTGTGTAGCTTCTGATCTCAAGGCTAATTATTTATTGGCTTACGTAACGTCCTTTGCCTGGGTTGTAGGAACTCCCAGGAGAGGCTATCTGAGGAGGCTGGCCTCCTTGGGACGCAGCACAAGGAAAGAGAAGGAAGGACTTTCCATTTGCAGATGCCCTGCAACCCTAAGTCAGCGCCACATGCACGCCACCCAACCAACCAAGTGTTCACTTAGCACTTCCCGTGTTTGGCAGGGGCTTGTAGATAAGGGGGATGCCGCTGTGAATGAGTTTCCCTTTTAGTAGGGAATATCAACCATACATAAACAAAAATAGACTATGTCTTCAAAGAAAACTAACAAACAGGTAGGGGGAGAGAGAGCATGAAGATGATGCTCAGAGAAGGTCCCTCCAGTGAGGAGACTTCGAGCAGAGACCTGGAGTCCTTGCAGGCGTCTAGAAGAGCATCCCAGGAGGAGGGATGTGCACAGTGGAGCATTTATGGCGAGTGTTTAAGAAAGAGCGGGAGGTCATAGTGGCTGAAACAGAGTGAGTGAGAGGGCAAACACAGCAGATGGGGTCAAGGGCTAGCAGGAACTCCAGCCATGCAGGACCTTGTCAAGAGCTGGAGCTTTCACTCTGAGGTTTAGGAAGCTTTCATCTGGCTTATGTGTTAAAAACAATGGTTCTCAGATTGGGGTGCGTACTACCTGAAGGGAACACAGAGGCACGGACGTCTTGACAGTGGATGGGCACTGGCTCTTGGTTGTTGTGCCCTAGTTGATTCTGATACCCGCCAAACTTTCAGACCCACCGTTTTTAAAAAACTGGCCACTGGAGGGAGAAGGGACCCTACGTGGCCCACCACAGAAGCCATGTGTCCAGATGTCGGCTGCTGCAATAATCCAGCCAATGCAACTGACCCATAGCCAGGACATAGGTGGTAGCAGCGAAGGTGGTAATAAATGCTCAGAAGCTGGATATATTTTGAAAGTAGAGTCAACAGAAGTGGCTAATGAACTGGATGGAAGATGGAGGAAACAAAAAGCAGGAGGGATGTCTCCAGGGTTGCTGTCCTGAGCAGCTGGGGGATTCCCATTGGGATGGGAAAGATGGGGATGAGAGAGAGTTTGCGGGGGGGGGGGGGGGTGGCCGCAGATCAAGAGTTTGATTTGGACAAGAGTTTGGTTTTGTGGCTTGGGAAGCCTATTGGACAAGTACATGAAGAGATTAAATAGATATAAGTTGGAAGGTCAGGAGAGGTCCGAGATGGAATACCCATTTGGAAATTATCAGCATAAAGATGGTGTGTGAAGTCATGAGGCCGGATGAGATTGCCCAGAAAGTGGTTATAAAAAGAGAAGGGAAGTGGGCAGAGGTGGAGGAATGGGCCCTGGGGTACCCCCAGACATAGAGGTCAACTGGATGGGGACAATCCTGCCAAGTGGTGTCCCAAGAGACAAATGGGGAAAAGGTTTCTGGGAGGGAATATGGATGGACGGACAGAAATCACAGCCTGATTGGTTTGCATTCAGGATGGGAGCAGGAGATGGAACAAAGGCAGAAAATGTAGATCCCTCATTCCAGGAGGTCTGCTTCACGGGGCCCATAGAAACAGAACAGGATTTTACATAGAACCACAACCAGTGGGTGGCTAACTGCCTATCTATGATGAAGTCTTTGATCAGACTCATGGAATCTCCAATAGAAGACCTGCCAGTCACTGTGGGCAGAGAGAACTAGCTAGCCTGTGCAGGGAGTGGACACTCGCGGCAGGCATCATCACAACCACCTTCTTACTCATTTTCCTGAGACACACGCTACCCTCCTTTCCACTGCCTTCCATAACAGGAACACACAACTGTGGTGGGCAGGAGGAAAATGACATTTCACATGGATGCTGACCTATCAACGAGCCAGCCTCGTCTGCCTGTAACCTGAATCGTGACCTTTATAGCTGCAGTGGTAGTCCAAGATCAAATCAAAGCAGCTAAGACTTGGGGAAGTTAACCTGGAAAATGCTGTCAAGCCACATTTATATGGGACCTTGTGGGACCTGGACAGTTTCCAGAGGGTGATGCTCCAGGGATAAGGTTCTCCTGCAGGGATAAGGGCCAGGTGGCCCCTTCAGGGCGGCAGGCACCTGTGGCACAGAATCCACAGGATGCAAATTCCCCTGTTGAAACAAGTGGGCACCTGAGAGCCTGCTAATCTAGTGTCATTGTTCATCTCTGCTGACAGGGCAGCGGCAAAGAGGTCAGCCTCCAGGAAGGGGAAAATAAAGCCAATGAGGTTTCCTGGAAGTCATTCATTCACTCATTCATTCTTTCATTCAACAAATCCTATGTTGAGCACAACTGTGTGCCTGATCCCACTGTTGATACTGATGTTAAAATAAGGGCCAACATATATTCCTTCTCAGCCCTGACAGAGCCCATGATGTTTCAGAGGGCATCAGAGATAATAAACAAGTAAATAACTAAAACAATTACTACCTATGATCAAACACGACAGAGGAAAGGGGGTCCAGTGATTGAGAGCAATCAACAGGGCTATGGAAGATGGGGTGCTGAGAGGCCTCTCTGAGAAGGAACCAGCCACGTGTAGGAGGCGGGTAGAGGAAGTGTTTCAGGAAGGGAAGGTGGCAAGCTCGAAGGTTATTGGGTGAAAGGGACCTTGGCCAGTTCAAGGGAAGAAAAGGCAGGAGATGGGTCTGAAGGGAAAGCTGGGTGGAACTATCAAAGGCTCCTCGATCATGATGATGAGTCTGGATTTTAACGTCTAGCACAGCAGGGAAATATGGGAAGGTGATACTCAGGGGAAGAGTCATGAACTAATGAAACCTTTTGTGGGCTTTAAGAACAATGTTCAGCAACAATGGTCACGAGAATTCAGGAGCATTCTGGAACCTTTATAACTCCACCAAGATTTTACAGTTATACATCTTCCCATAGCGATGAGACGCAGAAACACTAATAAAAATGTAAGGTGGCAACTGGGGAGATAGACAGGGGGAGACATACATACATCCATCCAAGTGCTTGCCTAAACACCCTGTCACCTTCTGGCCACCCATTAGCCCTTAGTGCCCTTGCACACACGCACACACACGTGTGCAGCTCTTCCACCTATAAAGACACAGATCCCTGATGTCATTTGCATTGGCCGCCAAAACCTCTGATCTCACTCTCCATTATAAACTAAATGTTCTCTCAGCACACCCTTGTCTCTCCATCCACACCACATTAGAGTGTCATTTGAGGGTCAGGAATTAATACACAAGTTAGACTTGTTTTTATCCCTCATTACACCTGTGCCATGAATACCTTAGTGATCACTTATATGTCACAATGGCCCATGAATTGCACCCTCCTTGCTCAGTGCTGGCTTCCTGCTGTCACTTTTCCTCATTTAATCCTCACACGAAAACGGAGAGGTTGGTAGTGCTCAATTGACAGCTAAATAATTGCCTGGCTCAGTCTTTGCAGGAAAACCATTTCCTGTGCATGTCAAGTCCTGTAAGAATTAGGAGCTAAAGCTCCCAAAGATGTTCCTGGTGTTGCCACATGTGTGTTCCAAGGCACAGCTCAAGTCCATCAACAAATGTGATGACGATGACGGTGCCATTTCTGCAGCTGCTTTTCATATGTTATCTCATTTAACCCTCAAAACGACCTTTAGGACTAGGTATTATTCCTATTTTACAGATGAGAAAACTGAGGTTCAGAAGAACCCACTGACCTCCTCCAAGCTCTGCCCTGTACCATTATCTTATGTCCTTCCTCAATCACATTATCTTCCTAAATGACTAAGGGTGTGTTTCAGAGAGAGAGAGAGAGAGAGAGAGAGAGAGAGAGAGAGAGAGAGAGAGAGTTAGTTTCCCCCTCATCAGGACACTTAGCATTTGTCAATGAATGGGCCCAATACTTTTTCCAAATTGCATCTAGACCCAAAGCTTTGCCTCCTATGAAATAAACCTCTTTTCAGCGAGAGCATTCATACAGATCATTTACACAAGCATCAGACCTGTTTTTGTCCAGCCTCGTTGGGAACTAGGAAACTCTGAGACTTCTAAAATACACAGGTATTTGGCTATGTGGCCTCTAGGGGCCTGGCTGTAGTCATCTCCAGTAAGTCCATCCTCCCAGCATTCTGGTTAACTGGAAATCACCATGTGTTTGCTCCTGTACCAGCCGCATTACCTTTGAAATTCCTGCTTAAAAACTGATTTCAGCCTGTGAGGCAACCACCACCACCCTGCCCCTTCGCCTTCCAGCTCCTCGGATCCCCAGAAATGGAAGCTGGCTTTATCGAAGAGCTATTTTTACTCAGTTTTCTTCTGGCTCTCACAGGCCTGTGGATTTTTCACAGAGGTTTTTTGAGGTGCTGGTATGCCAGTCAAGGAGGGAGGGGAAAAACACCATTCCAGTGGGCAAGAGTCGATTTTTCTAGTGATGGCTTAAAGGCCAAAGCAGACCCACGCCTGCTTCTAAATCAATTCTTGGAATTCTCCACTTGGTTTTCCAGATGTGCCTGAGAGGGCACAAACCCTTCAGGCTTTTGTTTGGTGTTACTGCTTGCTTTTATTACATTGCCATTGTCCCTCCTTCTAGTCCTGGGGCCAAGTTAATGTGCACAAATTGGACTGGCATTCCATATCCCCACCGGCAGCCTGGGGAAGGAATTCCACCTGATGTGAAGTGAGGGAGCCACAATACTTACACTGGGAAATATCCAGCTTTTGGGACCCAACATAAAGAACGTTCTTTGAAAACATTGTTAAAAAGAGCAGAGGCGGCTTGGGCTGGGTAACTCTATCTGAAACGCGAATGCTGCTTCTTGTCCAAAATACCTTGAGGCCCACTCCACATAATGCGAGCAATGTGAATGTTTCCGACCCTGCTCCCTTTGCCAAAATGAAGCCTCCTTCATCAGAAACAGGGAAGCAGCCCAGCAGCGCCTTA
The DNA here is from genome assembly GCF_951640355.1 of Cnephaeus nilssonii. Classification (NCBI taxonomy): domain Eukaryota; kingdom Metazoa; phylum Chordata; class Mammalia; order Chiroptera; family Vespertilionidae; genus Cnephaeus; species Cnephaeus nilssonii. The sequence continues at coordinate 24,299,367 of NC_137091.1, read as the reverse complement.
CGGATTTGCTGGGGGCTTTGGCGCGCACCACCCTTAAAACGGCGTAATGGTTTACCCACCTCCCCCGCTTTCCCCTTGGTTGCCTGCGCATTCAACAAGCAGCTTACCTGCCAAAATCCGGCTAAAAATAGCCTCCGCATCTGCAGCCCATCAGCCATCTCGGGCTGATCTGGGGAGGTAATTGACCTTTCGAGCAGGTGGAGAGCCAGGAATTTATTTTTTTCCTGGATTGAGTCTACATTGACTTAAAACAGATGTTCCCCCATCGCTGATCTGATGTTTCTAATGGAAATACTATTGAGCGCAGTTGAAGGGACGGTTCAGGCCCCGCCCGGGGCTGAAGGAGTTAAGTCAGGCACCTTTCTCCTCGGGCTGAAACCCAGGAGGGGCCTCTGGCAGGGCACATGGGAAAGGAAGCTGTCAGTTCCTATTTTCAGGTTTGCAGAAAAGCCTTTTTTTTTTTTTTCAATGTAAACATTCATTAAACTAATTTGAAGTTGTCATTACTCTCCACCCCTGCTGTTTTATATCAGATTATTCCTAAGTGCTTGGAGAAGAACCCCATAAAGCCACACTCGATTCCTCTGCAGGGGATAATCGCATAGTTTGCGCTGTGATTTACACCGCGTGGCACTGGGAAGTGTCCTCAACTTTGAAAGGCCTTGGCTCCCTGGCAAACAGTCGCTGCCTTCCCCACGGAAATAAAACGCCAATGGTCCCTCCACGACTATTATGAGGTCCCCATTACCTTTTCTCCATCCAACTGAAGATAATTAAAAGCAGTTCAAAGCACACGCCAGAAGGTACTGGGCATTTTATTAATAAATGAAGAAGCAAGAAAGCGGGATGTTCCGTTATGGTTTTAAACCATAGGACACGCGTATGCTCCTTCCTGGCTTTCCTGATCGCCCCCACTCCTTCAGTTCGGGGCAGCCAGGCATGCCCGCTCTGAGACCAAATGAAGCAGGAGGGGTATCTCGCTTTTGCGCTTTCTGTCTGAAGCCCAGGCTCAAAGGGCACCCAGAACCTTCCTCCTCTCTTTGGAGAAAATAGCTCTAAGGCCGGAGGTGCTGTGAAAAGGATGTGGGCACCAGAGGCAGAGGCCAGAGTTTCAATTCCAGCTTTGCGAGTAACAGGACAGGCGAGGCTACCAATGGGACAGCGACCCTCCATCACCATACATCCAGCGGTGGGGGTGGGAGAATCAATGCCTGCCATGGAAGGCTGCTCTGAGCTGACATGAGGCGGGGACATCCCGCAGAACCAGCACAGTGCCTGCTATCGGCGTATTAGCTATGATCCACGCTATCAATACGATCAAAACCACGATAATGACCCTAAGGGAAGTAGCCCTGCGTAAAATTAGGGTGTGGACAGTTTGCCGTCAGTGCGGCCATCACTTGTGTTTCTGTTGTTTTCCTCCCACGGCGGGCTCCTCACTCCCGGGAACCAATGCCGTCCCGGATTAGTGCCCACAAGCCCAAGACTTACCTGTCCTCTGCCCTGACCTCTGCAGCCTCTCGCTTTCTAAACAAACTAACTCTTGACTGAGCATCAACAGCCACTCGTCGCTGAACGTGTATCCCCACAGGTAAAATGTGCATCTCTTCAGAGGTCCAAATGCTTTAACCCAGGGATGGCAAATGCTTGGTACATACACCCCTCCCACGCTTAGTTCCCACATTCCAGATTGATCCTGGGACACAAGCCCTTGGAAGGCAGACAGGATTCCAGAGTCCTTGTTAACATTTCTGGCAGTCAAGGCAGGCTTTGCACTTGGCGCACCAAAGAAAATCTAGTTATCATTTCGGCCTTAACCCACAGCAATAACGAAAGGTCCCGAATACCATGGCAACTCGGGGTACTTCCCTTCCACCCAGGAGGCACATGCCCAGAGAGGCGGGGTGGTGTAAGAGTGTATGTCTGAATGCCAGGGCTCTGCCATTTCCTAGCTGTGTGACCTTCAGCAGGCTCCTGAGCCTCTCTGCTTGTTTTCCATCAGGACAATAATAAGGCCTATTTCACAATGTTTTTGAGTGGATGGAAGTTCTTAGGATGGTCCTCGTCAGACAATAAGCTTTGACAAACCAGTGTTTATTGTGATCATTTTTGGCCACCATACTTCGAATCCCAGCCCACACCCAGCTCCCTAAAGGCACCTACAGAGAGACTGAGAACCTGAAACAGAAATGACACAGACTGAACAGTGCCCACGGCCTCATCAGTTACATTAGACAAAGCACAAACTGAAGTCATCCAGGCTGCCCCAGCTATAAGCTGAGCCTCCCATCCAATTGCGGGGGCAACACAAGGCAGAGGGCATCCACGACCCGTACCGTCGCTTTCAGTTCTCAAGATCCTCACACATGACAGGCAGGGACCCAAAGTCTCAGCGGAGAGGGAAGTGCGTGGTGAAATTCACACCCGTCTACTCACCACGCAGCCGGCTGAATTAGCACTGCGGTTTTCTGCATTTTCCAAAACTATTTTTGGAAATTACTGCAGCTAGAATCTCACCAAGTTCAAGGAAATGAACCTGCAGAGAAATCAGGGTGGTTTTGTTGTTTTTCCAAGTATAGGTGAGGATGGGGATAGTTGACACAGGAACAATGATGGATTAGCCACACATCTGGTTTGTATCGAGAAATATAATCAGTTTGAGTCTGTTTGGTCTCAGCTATTTATCAGCTTTGTATTAAAAAAAAATAAAATAAAGTGGAACCTGTTCAATAAAGAATTGCCAAGGACAAACTTTAAATGAATGAACTCTCAGTGTACCCAAAGCGAACATTATGGAAGAAAAGAAACTGATCATGATAAATTACTAACATTGCTAATAAAGCTATTTGTGTGTGTGTGTGTGTGTGTGTGTGTGTGTGTGTGCACGCGCCAGTCAAAACTATTTTTGAGTAGCAAAAAGATAACATCTTCGATAAATGTGGTAGAATTATTAAGAGAACAACTTTTTAAAAATTTCAAGCTTACTCATTTTTCAAGGTCTCCATAGCTTTGCTTGATAAAATTACTGGGATGCAATGGGAAACTCTCCAAATACCACTGAGTTTCTACTTTTTATATTGCAGATGGCAAGCTCAGACCCATGCTGGAGAGCTGGTAGCTCAGGTATTTGAGAACAGATAGTTGACAATATAGTTGATGTTCTTACTTAAGCAATTACACACTAGATTAAAGATTTCAACATGAGGGTGTCTTTTACACTGCATTTTATGGTTAAACAGTGCATTTCAGGATGACAACAAACTAATGTCATATTCATGCAATTTTAAAATGAAATCAATTTCTCGCAAACACAATTATTTTTACATAATTCTACCACCTGGGTACCATTCCCCAGGAATTGAATTAAATTTAAATGCAATTTTACGTTAATTCAAAATGTAGCTTTCAAAAGAAGGCATTTCCAAAAAAAGCGAAAGACTGATAACAATCTCCAGAAATCAGACTATTACTGACCAGAAACTACAAATCTGCTCCCTAGTCATTGTTTTCCTTTGAAATCAGATTTAAGGTGCCTCCTTTAGCGCGCGGTGTTTCCAGGTTTTGACATGTCCAAAGAGTGCGGAGCCTTTCTCCATTTGGTCCAGAACCGGCCATCAAAAATACAGAATCCCCAGTGAAATCTGCATTTCAGGTACACATGAACAATTTTTAGTAGACAACAAAACCATTTTTTTTAGTATTATGCGTGTCCCATGCATTATTTGGCAAATACCTTTGCTAAAAAAAAAAGGTTCCATCATGTACTGAAATTCAAATTGCACTTGGTATCCAATATTTTCATTTGCAAAACCCGGCAACCCTTTCTAACCCTTCATCAGAATGGCATGGAAAGGCAGGGGCATTCTTTGGGATCTATACCTCTGCCTCCCAATCCAGTGATCTCCTAGTATGCCCACAGATGCTGGTGGGCAAAGCCAGGGATGCAAGGGAAGCGCAACCAAAATACGATCTAATGGACTGGTTACATAAATCACATGCCCAAGGACAATTTTCCTTCCACGGGTCAGTTCCAATGTGCAGAGGTAGTTACTTTCATTCACCATAAAGAGATGTGAATTTCCTATCAATTCCACATATATCAAGGCTGATAACGCCTCCCTCCTTCCCTTCCTTCCTTCTTTCTTTCCACCCATCTTTCCTGTCTTCTTTCCCTCACTATACCTCATCATCTCTCATTTTTATTGAACAACAGATCCAACAATAATTACTCAATTCAGAAGAGTCTACATTTACTGAGCCAAATGTGATACTAAGGGCAACTTGTTTTATTCTCACAGCATCTCTGGAAACTAGAAATTATCATTTTCTCCCACTTTTCATGGAAAAAAAAATAGGGACGTAAGAGATTCGAAGTTAAGTTGCCCAGCATCACACCGCTTGTAGGGGGGGCAGCACTATGTCTGCTTGGCTCACTCTATCTGGGTACTTACTCCATCCTGAAACTGCACCAGGTAAAGAAGAAATAGTAAGAAGTTAATAAGGTATATTTCCTACCCTGTCTAAACTCACAGGTCAGTGTAGGAAAGAGAAATGTTTTCAAAAATCTCTTTTTTTTTGCGGAGATTTGCAATCACTATGTGAATAGCATCTCGAAAATGAGTAACAGCCAGAGAGGAGGCAGATGCGAAATGCAGTTTGAACGATCCGGCTGCTTAGAATGAGGATGTACCTGTATTTCTAATAACACGGTGCAGAGAATGATGACAAAACAGCTGAGGAACGCAGTGGACCTTGCCAAGACCCCGGACCTGGGATACAGCAGAGCTGGGATTCAAGGCCAGGTCTTCTGATCCTGATGGCAAGTCCCTGACCCTGGTATCTCCTGCCTCACCTAGCCTGAGCTCCCTAGGAATGTAAACCATGGATTAGCCTGCAGCACCTGAGCCAGCTGGTTCCTCTGGTTCCCATGTAGCAGAAACTTGGGGAAAAGCCAACTTGTCTTTCAAGAATCAAAGGACTTTTTCACTTGTACCCCAGAAGAGTCACAAACTACCTGAAGGACATGAGGAGTTAATGGGGATCAAATCTCCAAATCCCATTCAGCTCAGTCACAGACAGCACACCAGCAGTAATGATGGTATTTATAGAAGAATTCTGACGAGAAACGTCCCAAGAATTGAACCTATCACACTAAACTAATGCAGAGCAAAAACACTTGGTAAAAACACTATGGCTGGTAAATTACAGTGCTCTTTTCTCCCTGATGATTTGGGGCAATTGCATCCAAATACGAGTCCACTGATTTCCACTCCCCGCCTGCCCCATGCTGAGGTGAGCTGGCTGGCATAAACAGAAGTTTGCCATTGCAAGGCTGGCCATGCGCTCTGAAAGAGACTCGGGCAATTCTTGCCTCCACCATTAAAAACAGAACTATAATGTGGCTTCACACTATCCTCTGAAGTACTCTCAGCACTTACAGAACCCGCTCTAGCACTCCCCAAGCAGTCATAACAGATTAGGGGGTTAAGCTCTTCAATTCAGCCCCATGGCTGCAAAAAATCACTTCTGGCGTTTTCTAGAATCCTTCAAATTTCTCCTTTATATTTGTAATGTTGAACAATAATATTGACAATGATATTTTCAACAGTGATTGATAATCAACAGCACTGTCCTGAATCTGAGTGCTCCTTTTTGAAGGCTGGTGGTCATTAGCTCTGAACTATTCCTATGGCATTTGGGATGCAGTAGACATTTTTCCTTGAAGGAAAATCAAGTTCAATTCCTCCATATTTTCAAGGTCAGATAAACTTAGCAAGAAAGATTTGTTGAACCAAAGAGGTGGGGGGTAGGGAAGAGTTACCACGGCCAAAACAGTCAAGGGAGAGGGATCTGCAATGTTTTTGGTTGTCACAACTGGAGGAGGGGATGTTACTGGCCTCTAGTGGGTGGAGGACAGGGATGCTGCTCAATATCCTACAACATACCGGGCAATCCCCCCACCAGGAATTATCAAGCCCCAAATGTGAGCAGTGCCTAGGTTGAGAAACCCTTGAATAAAGTTAATTAAATCAGCTTATAACACCCTTGTCCCATGTAACCCTCAGCCCCAAAGCCATGGGACTGGGTGTAGACTTCACTCATAACAATATTCTGTGCTTAAGTCCAAGGTGCTATAGACATTTTTTGAGGAATGTGACCATTTTCAAGACAATCCACTTTTCTTCCGGGATCCCACATCCCATTCCCAAGTATTAATGCGCTGGATAACCTGCCATGAAAAGAAATGCTGATTGTCTTGGTCTAGGTGAGACTCACATTATTCAGCACTAAAAGACTGACGAAGAAAGAACTTTGGTAACAAGATGTGTAGGTGCTGATGGTTGCTTTTACAAGATGAGAATGTAATGAAGATAGTGGTTTCTTTTTTTCTTTTAGCTGAGCTGTGCTAAGCTAGGCTATTAAAATTAGTAATTCTACAATTAAAGCCTTCTATTTCGTGGGAAATACTTGCTAAACAGAAGATTAGGCGACAGATCAGAGAATGGAGGAATTACCAAAATGGAGCTCAAATATTTATGAGAAATTTACATCTGGAAGACTTGTTTCTTTTAAGCCCTGTTCCCAAAGGGAAATCCATAAGAGAATATAAAGACCTGAAAGAGCAAAGCTTAGCCCTCCACATTGACACACTTAGGGAGTCAGACTCACTGAGTTTTACGAAAGGAGAACTCTTTGGGTTGCTGCAGATACTCAGTAGCACCATAAAATAGAGAGACTAATTCCATAGGCCACATTCAAAATTAAATTCATTATTCATAATGACTTGGCCTTGGGTATTTACTGTGGTTATCTATTCTTCTGTAAGAAACAACCCTAAACATAGATAGTGTCCTAAAACAATAGCAATGGTTTATTTTGCCCATGAATCTGCAGTTTGGACAGGGCCTTGGGGTGGGGGATGGGAAGTGACTCATCTCTGCTCCCCAATATCTGGGGCCTTCACTGGAATGACTCCCAATGGATAAAGACTGCCAAGCATCTCATTCTGCACAAGGTCTCTTCTCATGGTTAGCTTGGGCTTCCTTCATTCAACATGGTGGCCTCAGGGTAGTCAGGCTTCTTATGTGATGGCCCAGAGCTCCAACAGCCAGTATTCCAATACACCTGGCCGGAAGCCATAAGGTGTTTTCTGGCACAGCTTTAGAAGTCCCAGAGCAACATTTCTGCCACATTCTCCTGGTCAAGCAAGCCACTAAGTGCAGCCTAGATCCAAGGGGAGAGGAATTCAATTCCATCTCTCAATGGGAGAAGGAGCAAAAATTTTACATTTGTCTGTAACCTATCAGTGTTCACTCAGCTAATGTGCACTGTTCCCCAGAAAGACGGATAAAGAAACAGCTCAACCAAAATACCAGGAAAATAGTGCAGTGGTTAACCTTTGCTATTGTTGCTTCACTCGATTAAACGGGGCACATCTGCGGAGGGGTCTGCTATCTTCTCCCTGATCCACCTTAGACTACTTACTGAGCGTCCCATTCACAGGTCAACGCTGGACATTCATGCCATCTTAGATCTCTGATGAAATATATCAACTCCACGGGGAAGCTGTTCTCAGGGCATTTCTCCGGCCTGGAGGGAAGTGGAAATGTCTTCCACGTAAACTCTCAAAATCTGAAAAATTCCACTGGATATTGTTGGAATTGTTTCTCATTCTGGAACTTACAACTGCATTTTATAACATACATTCTTTGGTTAATTTCCCATCACCCTTTTAAAATCTGTAATTAGTTCCAGAAAATAATGTATTCTGCTCATCAAATCTGAAATTCCACTGATGGCCCTCCGGGAAGGCTTCTCCTTACTGTCATCTTGAAACGGAAATCACCCCAAAAGGATTTCCCCCTTTCTTGAGGAAGCAACGGAATGGTCTGTACCAACGCCTGAAATGCCACGTAAGGAAGATGAGAAACGGAAATAGCCACGGGATATGCTTTGCAGCCCTCACTAAAACAATAGCGATTTAAGCAGCTATCATATAGACTCTTGATGAATCCTTTTATTATCTCTGAAAGGGTCCTCCTTGCAGCCTGCTTTTGTGGGGAAAGAGCTATCTTTTGGTATATGCAGCTCATAATTATGTCAGCCTAACCACAGCGAACAATGACAGCCTAAAACATTGAAGATTTTATACAGCCAGTGCCCAACACAGCTCCTTTGATTGGCTCAGAGAGCAGGTATCAGTTATAATGAGGGAACACAATTTGCAGGCACTGTTCCTGTCCGGCTCTGACTTCCTTCCCCTCCTTAAGATGATAAGAGCAGTAAACGGAGAGAAATCCTTTTTAAAAGCTCGAACTTATCATTGACTCTTCCAGAGCTCTCACTTTGTGTGGCTGGAGCACCATAGAGCTGTTTGCCTACTGGGGTTTTCAGGCTGGCAAACTCCTCCTTCCTAAGAGGGAGCCCCACTTTCCTGAAGCACACCTTGCAAGGCAGATCACCAGGGCTCCAAGATTAATGGTGCCATTTGCATAACTGTAAACTGAAGGTGGCACCTCCCAAGCCTGCATCCTCTAAATTAAACTCTCTGATGAAATGCAAAATCCTCTAAAAGGCTTCCCACACCTAAACCAATTTGTAAAGTTGTTTTTGTTATTTAAAACATTAAAGAAATTAAAGTGATCGGAATATAATTAGATTAATATTCATATCTTCCAAGTTGCTTTAATTCTAATATTAAAAAGATTAAATATCCACTCAGAGGATTAAGCAAAAAGTCAAGCAGTAGCAACACATTTACATTACCTTACTGTGCAAATTATAAACCTAATTAATCTAAAGTTTTCTACAAATTGAATTGGATATTCATTCACAGCCAAACACAACTTCAGGTACTTAAAATTCACTTCGATATTGTTTCCTTATGTGTGCATTGAGGAGTAGGGCCACATTTTTGTGATGTACGAATCACATTAGAATGGCTTCATCTGGGTTCTAATTGGTGGAAATTAAATCTCAACATAAATTTATGTAGGGAGAAAACTAAAGACTTTGTAATTATGTATGTGTGCAATAATAAAACATACTCTGGCCTCCCAATCTAGTTGCTGTAGATAAAATAGAAAAAAACAATCCAGTTGCTTCTTCATAAAAGCTTTGAGTTTCTGTTTTTTCCTCACATTGCAGAGAACATGGTCAAGAGATTCCATCCTTTCTCCTGGTCCATAATAATGGAGGGCATCCACTTATTTCAGTCTGCAACTGCATCCCACCCACTTCTACCACTCCCACACCCACCAAAATATGAAACGTACTCCCAGGGTCTGTCTCCCTGAGTCAGTTGAATCAGTGTGTAGATTTCAGATCAATTCCAATTATATGAGTAATTCTCTACTTGCCATCCGTTTCGGAAGCAATCACATGGAAATTATAATACAGGATGTGGAAATGGTAGGCTTTCAGTTGTAAGTACACAAAACACAGAGTTTATACTTGTATTATTATTTATTAATTACTGTATTATTTTTCATACAAACAACTGTCAACCTCCTTTTGCCCCTCCCTGTATTTGGGCACTTCCTGTATTCCCAGCTTTCTGCTAAATGCTTTCCCTGGATTAGTGAGGTGGATGGGTTGTCAGTAGAATGTGTTCCAACATGCCAGCTTTCTCTTTCTAGGTATGTGCATGGGAGGAGTGCATTTCCTGCCATTTCATATGAGGTGTGGCCATCCCATCCCCTTTGGCCAATAAAAAGTGACTGGAGGCAATAAAGGTTTCTTTCAGGCAGAAGCTTTCAGGCCCAGTACATGCTTTCTCAGTCCTCTTTTTCCTCTGCCATGGAAACAAGCGACATCTCAGAAAGGTACTTGTCCATCTACCTAAGTCCTGGAATAAAAAGGATGACTCACTATGGACATAGAGCATGAGATGAGCAAGAAATTAAGCTTCATGGTTTTTTTGTCCTGAGATTCGGAGTGCTATTTGTTACTTTGGCAAACATAACCTTATCCTGACAGATGTTGTCTCTTAAGACTAGCCTGTGAGGCAGGTACTAAGATCTTCCCCATTTAACAGATGATAGAAGAAGCTCAACTTCTCAACCTCTACTCCCTCATCTGTAAAACTGGAATAATACAGTATACTTTTCACAGCTACTGGGATATTTAACTGAGATTTTATATATATATATATGGCTCCTAGCTCATAAAAAGCACTCTATAAATAGTAACTCCTGTTATCCCCCTGTAGAGAAGCAAAATAGTGCAAGTCATTCAACTGCTGGAATAAGAGGATGGCATTAAAAGAATCTGTGGTGAAGACTGGCCAGCTGTTCACTAATCCTGTTTCTTCTCCTTCCAGGACACACAGCAAACTACATTTCCCAGCCTCCCCTACAGTTGGGTATCATCATGTGACTGAGTTGTAGCCAATGAAATATGAGAAAAAGTAACTTGGGCCCCTTGAAGGCCTGGACACTAAGGCTGACAAACATGATATTTCATATCTTTCTCTTTCTGGACTGAATAATGTGACAACTTTCCAAAGGTCTTTATTGATCCTGGTAAAGCCACAGAATGGCAGGAGCCTGAGTCGCTGGGTCCCTGAGTTATCACTTGGAGGAGGGGGTCTTGCTGATCAGAATACCTGTTTTGGATTGTACATTAGTGAAAACCAAACTCCTCTTGTATTTAAGATAGTACGCATTTAGGTTTTCTTCGTCTCCCATACATACTCCAGAAATCTTTGGTGAGTCCATTTCCAAGAAAACCTTCCTTTCCTACAGTAAGCTAACATGTATCCCTCTGAAGTCAGGTTCAAACTTCAAGCCACATACATATATTACCTGATCAGCATGAAACAACTCAACGAGCCGGGCTGGGATGCACACCTATTTATTTTATTGTTGTGATGATAAATATAATGGCTACAGCTTCCTTGGGAATAATGGTGCTGTTAGTGATAACGGGTGAAGGGCTATGATGTGTGATGTGGGTGAGTGTCCTGTGTTCATGAGGGGCAATCAAGGCTGCTAACTCGGAGCAGTAATTTCTCATTTTTCCTCAACTGCTTTGCTTTTTATGGACCTTATATTGATGAATGCAGGTGATAACTGTCAGCGCACCTGGGAAAGCCCAGGAGGAGAAGTTGAACAACACATCTTGTGTTTCTGGGTCTTCAACAGGTTCAGGCCTCCCTATTCTCCCCACTCCCTCCCCTCCCCCGACCCAATCTATTCTCTTCCACATGTTTTGCCAGATTAAGACTTTTTTTTTTTTCATTGTAAATCCAATCACATCACTCCTGTTCTGAAAAGGCTTCACCAGCTTCTTATCCAATTCAAAAGTCTCGCCAGGATCCCTGCTGTGTAACTTTACATATCCTCCCTCTCGGCGTTTAGCCATATGACGTGTTTGGGGCAATGGGATGTGTAGGACGGATGGGCATGCTGGTTCTGAATCTAGACTTCAAGAGGCCTTATGTATTTTGACTCGCTTTCTTGTGCATCTGCCACTGACATGAGAAATTCACACCTGGTCTAGCCCCGCTGGTCCCAGAATGCTGACAGACACATGGAGGAGAATCACCTAAGGGGCCCTGCCCATGTCCAGCCTAGGGCACAAGTCCCAGTTGCTACAAGGATGCATAACACCCACCCAGACACAGGAGGAAGCCCCACTGAGGCCAGGGACACTGTCAGAACAGTGCAGCCAAACCCAGCCTAGTTCTGCTGAGCCCTCAAACCATGTGATATCAACATTTGCTGTAAGCCACTGAGTCAGGCACACTTTGTTATGCAGCAACAGCAGCCACGACATTAGCCTTGGATTCATTTTCTACGTTCAGATGACCTGTTTAACTTCACTTCATTCCAACGTGCCAATATGCTTTTTCTTGCCCAGCATCTTTGCACATGCAGTTCCTCTCAATGGGGCACTCCCAGTTCTCGCCATTCTTTCCCGTGGCTGGCTACTGTTCATTGTTCACATTTCAACTGAAATGGCATCCAAGAGAAACCCCCACTGCTAAGTGGTCTAGACAGGGCCTCTCTGGTCACACTCTATGGCAGCGGTCGCCAACCTTTCGGACCTCGCTGACCACCAATGGTTCGCGGGCCACCAGTTGGTGACCGCTACTCTATGGCACGTCTCCGGTGTGCTGCAAGAGGGTTACAGCTGTGTCATCATACTGATCCCCCTAGGGTGCTGGAGCTTCCAGGTGCCAGCCCTGAGCAGCCTCCTCCATGTAACTTAGCTGTGCTGAACGGATTTTCTGGGTACCCTGGTGTGGAAAGTGGGCAAGTACTGCTTACATCACTTGCTGCTGTCCAAAATTATCTGTGGGCTTTAAAAACCTGAATTATTTTTATATATTCTCTTCCTCAACCTGCTAGATTAAGGGCTGGCATAATCTGGCCCACTGCCTGTTTTTATAAATAAAGTTTTATTGGCACATTTGTTTCTGTATTGTCCGTGGCTGCTCTCAGGCTACAACGGTGGAGCTGAGTAGTTGTTCCAGAAACTGTATGGTCCACAAAGCCTAAAATATTTCCTATGTACTCCTTTACAGAAATAGTTTGCTAACCCCATATTACAAACAGAAATCTTGTTTGTTTGGGTGACTTTTCTATCTCCTGCAGCGAGAACAGCCCCTGCCCCCTCATAGGTGCTCCATGCATATTTGTCCAGGAAGCGGATGGATTAGGACTCCGGCAGACACCTGTGTTTAACTCCCATCTCTACACCACGGCCAGGCCCCTTACATGGGGGCAGTGGCGGCAATGTGCCAAATTACAGCTCCGCCCAGATTGGCCGGACAGTCCAGGGCTGGTGACCGCCACGTGGATCCTGGCGTTCTCCGAAAGAAAACCCCGAGGCTGCCTCCGCCAGTGGCAGAAAGAGTGCTTGGTCTGCATCTGTGGCAGTCACGACAATTTGAAAGTTTGAAGAAAAGAGAAAAACTCGACGTTTAATTTACTTGAATAAGCAATTGATGCTTTAGTGTATAATTATCAGAAAAAGAGAAGAAAAAACTGAACACATTGTTTAGCATACGTTATGTTAATGGCAGGTTAGGATGGCCCATTGTGCATAATTTAGCCAAACAATTGATACCAAATTTTAATATATATATATATGATTACTGCTACAGAAGCAAAGCACCAAGACAAAACACAGGAGAGCTCATAATAGGCACACGTGAACTCTGAAGGCCTAATTACATCACGGGGGAGGGTGAGCAGTTGCTGCTGAACCAAGCAGAAAATGGAGGTAATTTGTAAACAGGTAGAGTGGCGGGCCAGGTGCACAGCATGTGTGCAGGGCTGGGGGGCTGGGGCTCAGGGCCTCCACCTGGCTTTGCAAGGATGGAGAGGTCCAGGATCACTGTCCTCAGCTGAAAACACAACCTCCAAGCCCCAGACAGGTCAGCTCCCTCCTGGCCTGCCCTCTGGTTCAAAAATAGAAATCTGAAGACTTGCTTTTCTATGAAAGCTTCTCCACACTCCATGAGGTAAGAAATGATTATCCATGGCTGTGATCTGAGGCACTTCACTGCGTGGATTTGCCTGACGTCCTTGAAGATGTGAGTTCCTGGCTCTTTAGGGAGCAGAGGGAGGCCAGTCTATCCCACCCTGACCTCAGGACTGCCGTTTCAGGAGCACCCTCTAGGCCAGCGGTCGGCAAACTCATTAGTCAACAGAGCCAAATGTCAACAGTACAACGATTGCAATTTCTTTTGAGAGCCAAATTTTTTAAACTTAAACTTCTTCTAACGCCACTTCTTCAAAATAGACTTGCCCAGGCTGTGGTATTTTGTGGAAGAGCCACACTCAAGGGGCCAAAGAGCCGCATGTGGCTCGAGAGCCGCAGTTTGCAGACCGCGGCTCTAGGCAGACAGTCTGTAAGTGACTCCTACCTGCAACTCCTCCATAGATGGGAAATGCTGAAGTAGGAGATTGCTCACCTACATCCTGGCTCTAAATACAGAGTCTGCGAATCAGAATCAATGAGTTGTCAGATCCCGCTCCACCATGTACGCAGGATTGCAAATCCATTTATGTCAAAGGTCTGCACTGCGTTCTGACAGCGCACATGGCAGCATGACCCAGTCACCAGGTTATAACGAACATCACCAAGTGTCTGTGATGCTACTTTGCATCTGTGCCCACGAAAACAGACCAACAGTCCAAAAGGAATCAGGGCAGGCTTAGGAGAAAGTCATCGAGTTCTGCCTCTCATTTCTAACCCCTTTCTCAGTGCGAAGGGAATTCACATCTGTGGGAGTCTGGGTCAGACTGGGTTGAAGAAGCTGAAATGCAAGGCTTGCCCCCCCCACCATTCAGATCCTTCCTAGGACCCGAGAAGATGACCTGGTTTGAAAATAGAGTTTTTGTAGATGTGCAGTTAGTTGAGAGTGGGGTCTGAATCCGATTGGACTGGTGTCCAATGAGAGGAGAAGAGAAGCAGACACAAAGGAGAATGCCATGTGATGACGGAGGTGGGGTGATGTATCTACAAGTGAAGGCAACCAGCAGAGCCTAGAAAGAGGCAAGGGAGGAGTCTCCTCTAGAGCCCTCAGAGGGAGCAGGGCCCTGCCCATACCTTGATTTTGGTCTCACAGCCTCCCCAAGTGTAAGAGAATCACACTTGATTCTCTGTGTGTTTTTTTTTTTTCCTCTTTTGCTAATCCTCACCTGAGGATATTTTCCCATTGATTATTAGAGAGTGTGGAAGGGAGGGGGACAGAGAGAGAGAGACATCGATGTGAGAGATACACATCAATTGGTTGCCTTCAGCATCCTCCCCAAACAGGACTGGCAACCGAGATACGTGCCCTTGATCAGAATCAAACCTGGGACCCTTCAGTCCAAGGGCTGGTGCTCTATCCACTGAGCCAAACTGGCTAGAGCAATTCCTGTTGTTTTAAGTTGGCGGCACTTTGTTACCACAGACCAAGGGAACCAATGCAGGGCCATTTGCTAATTAAATGCTAGAATTTTAGGCTTAAAGGGGCAACTTAGACCTCACCCATAAATACAGCCATTTTATGGTTGAAGAAGCTGAAATGTAAGGAGGTGAAACATGGTTTCAGGTGACAAAGTTAGAGGTGGGGCCAGGGTCACACCTCATGTCTCCAGGTCTCTAGTGGCAGACGCCTTTCACATGACCTCATGCCTTTTTAGTGGAGATTCACACTCGTGACAAAAGAGCTATGCCAATATTTCTACCATGATGTGGTAGACACAGCAATGCCCCCACCCAGCCCCAAAGATGTCCACACCCTAATCCCAAGAACCTGGGAATATGTTCCATTGCATGGCCAGGTGCACTTCGTAGAGGTGATTCAGCTACCCATCTTGAGATGAGGAGATTATCCGGGAGTATCTGGGTGGGCCCAATGTAACCACAAGGGTCCTTATAAGAGGGAGGGAGAGGGGTCAGCTTCAGAGAGGGCAGTGTGATGGTAGGAGGAGAGAGGAGGAGAGATATGGAGATGGAAGCTGAGGTTGGAGTGATTTGCTTTTGAAGATGGAGGAAGGGGTCATAAGCCAAGGATGTAGGAACCCTGTAGAAGCTAAAAAGTCAAGGAATGGATTCGGCCCTAGCCCTCCAGAAGGAACCATCCCAATGACACCTTGATTTTGAGACTTCTGACCTGAAGAGCTGTAAGAGAATACATCTGAGAGAAGCCACTAAGTTTGTGGTTGTTACAGCATCCATAGGAAATTGTGGTGCAGGGTAACTAACTCCAAGAGGAGGGTCAAGCGAGGATGGAGGTGCTTGTGTACCAACTGCAACGTTTCCACCTGTGGGGCTTTCATAAACCTCAGTAGCCAAGGCTGACATTACCCAGCTGATCAATCTGCCAACCAACCAGCCAACTGGTCCATCTTCATCTGGTCTATTTCTGGCCTTGTCAAATTCATGATCGAAGACACCATAAACTTTACAGCACTGCCGTTCATGGCGACGTAAGAGAATAA
The DNA here is from genome assembly GCF_951640355.1 of Cnephaeus nilssonii. Classification (NCBI taxonomy): domain Eukaryota; kingdom Metazoa; phylum Chordata; class Mammalia; order Chiroptera; family Vespertilionidae; genus Cnephaeus; species Cnephaeus nilssonii. Next base: position 24,283,423 of record NC_137091.1, on the reverse strand, counting down.
TTCAGACTACAGAGACATTCTTCTCCCACAACTAGTGCTGACCTGTTTGCTTGCTTCCAGTTATCGGGTCTCCCTCTGGAGCAGATGCTCATCCCCAGAGATGGTGCTAGTAAGGCAGGACATGGACTCAGGTGCCTTTGCCTCTAAACCGGGCCTTTGTGTTGATAGATTATCGGCACTAATTTATTTTGTGGCTTTAAATTCTGCCTCCATGGCCTATTGGCAAACAGATGAGGAATGGAGCATTTTCCTGTGCAAGGGAGGGGGCCTGACAACAGAGTCTCTCTGGAGAGGTCAGCGGGCGTCCTGGCCTATTTCCTGAGAATCCTCTCACCCACGCAAATCTTCAAGCACATCTCTGTGGAGTGAGCCGGCCACACTCCAGGCTACCAGCTGGACAACTGGGCTGATCCTTGCCAATTAAAATGGAACTCAAGCCTGCTCTCCACTTACAAATGTCCAGTGAGCTTAAATGAGTCTCAGAAGTTGCATGCATGATTCTGTCACCCCAGAAAACTCTTTCTGAAATGAGGTACGTATATCACCCAAGCACTTGGTTCTAATGTATGATTACAGCTAAATAAATAAATTGCCCCAAATGTTAGAATTTGAGGCAAAACCACATTGATAGGAGCAGATGGTCTTTCCACAGAGCTTAGCATCTTCTAGGGCTCATTGTAACATCTTTATTGAGCAGTTACTATGTATGTAAATCCTTACACACATTATCTTATGGATTATCACGCCAACCATATGAAATGGGCAATATTATTAGCCCATTTTATACACAGGAAGACTAAGGCTAAGTAAATTTATCAGGCTCACAGAGGTAGTAAGTGGCCGGGCTGGAACTTGAAGTCAAGTCTGTTAGACTCTCAAATCCATACTCTTCAGTGTTCTCCACGGCCTCCTGTCCCCTTCCTTCCTCAACACCCATCCCCGTATGGGATTCCTGCTGAGAGAGTGCCAGCTAGAACTTCAGTACTTTCTGGGATCGATTTCAACAAGTTCTCTTCTCCCATCACTGCAACTCTCAGGCCATGGGTTTGGGTGGGCTGGCACCACTTTCTGTCTCCCTGGGTGATACAGAACTATGAGAGTTTTATAGCCCCTGGACACCTGATTGGGGGACATGTGACCAGACTGGTCCAAGAAGAGGCAATGAGTAGCAGCCCTGTCTTTTCGGAGAAACTATTGGTAGCAGTGGCCGGAGGGTGACTTGATTCCAGAATTTTCTGTGCATATCTAAGTAGGGAGAAAGCATCTCTTAGAATAAAGCTAACACAGAAGAAATCAAAATTGAGAACTGGAGAAAGTTTTCTGATGATATCATTTAAGCACCAGGCTCCAGCTAAGCCTGCAGTTAGACCGACCTCACAACTTGTCAGTTACTGAAGCGATGTGGTCCCTTTTTCTCCCTGACTCTCACCCTCACCTTTGGTCTTAGTTTTGCTTTCAGAATCCACAAAGAACAAGTCAAACTCCCTGGAGAAAACTTTGCATAAACCTAAAACCATCAGAAAAAAAAGTTCACCAATTTCCACTACCATGCTATCACCTCTATTCATGCGGTAGGGTAGCTTTAATTCACAAAGTTCATTGTCAAATTTCCTGGCACCCTCACAGGAAACAAGTTATACAGACTTTTTTTTTTTTCTTTTTAAACTTACGTTGCCATTCAAAGCGACATCTCTCTTTTGTTCAGATACAAGTAGCCGAAGTCAGCTCCTCTCACCTGCCCACGTGTCCAGGAAGTATCTGCCACAGAGGAAATGGCATTGCCCAGGTATGATGGGAACTGTCTTTATAACCGTACAGGCTGTCCCATTACATCACTGAGCAGAAAGGCTCCAAAGAAAAGACTAAGAGTGAATGTTAGCGGACAGGCAAGATGGATGAGAACATTAGGGGGTCCACAGGTGGGTGGTTGCTCATTAAGGAATTCTGACTCATCATGTAAAAGCACATGAAAAAAATAGAGGTATTAAAAGCTATTTTTGAGCAATAATTCTGTTTACTGGTTTTTGGGTTTTCTTTGGTACTTGCTTGGTTCTACATGATAGGAGATAAATGTGCATTTCAGAGATTCAGATTAAGGGGGAACAGGAGGAGGAAAAAGCCTGGTAATCAGTTCCCTGCCCACAGATTCTTCCCAAAACGATTCCTGCAAAACCTCCTGCCCACTGGAACAGTGTGTGTATGATTAACTGCACATGAGCCCAACAGCTTGCATATGTAGTTAATTTGCTCCAAATTTCCATGCTGCATTATAACCCTAATGATCACTAATAATAGACAAACCCACATTTTATTGAGTAAGTAATTTGAGACATTATGATTTTTATCATGCGAATAGGATCAGGCTGACCAATTTACACTGGGCAGGAGAAGATAAATAAGCAGAGAATCAATCTCTCCCGCAGCAGACTCTGTCTCCTGGCAAAACGATAAGCACTGACTGAGAAAGAGGCCAGCTCTAGGCCCTGCTAGGCAACAGGGTTGACAAATGTCTGTGCCCCAAGCTAAAAGGTCAGTCAGTGCATTTCCACCCGTGACATGATGCAAAAGACAGAGGTGACGTTTCACGTTTGGGGGAGCCTAGGAGAGGATGGCCTTGTGGCCAGCAGACGGAGATTCCATTCAGCTCAGCCCTCCAATCACTAAGTGACCTTGGGTGAGTCATTGCGTCCATCTGAGCCTGTACCTGTGACTGCATCTGGATACAGGAGGAGGAAATGTCCCTGCATGTTAACCAAGAGGCTGTACCTAGTAGGTGGGCAGTGAATTACTGCTTCCCGCACATTCTGGAACATGAAGCCCAGGATGGGGAGGCACACAGTCCACATTTCACATCCTTCCCCCCCCCCCCCGCCCCGCCCCGCCCCAGAAATAGATTCACATTTCCCATTCATCTCCATAAAAGAACCCACAGAGGTCCTTTAAGAGAGGGGAAAACACTTCAGGTTCTCTAACCGCAAATGAGAAAGGGGGAGGGGAAGCAGCGCTTAGAAGTTCCTTATTTATCACTTCTAGAATATTTGCTGGAATTGTGTCTGGTAACCAGAGCAAAGTTACATGGAATGAAAAGCAAAGTGAAAACGCAAGCCCTGGATTCAAAGCTCAGGTCTGGCTCTGAATCACCTCATTCCCTTACCGTGGGCGGCGACGGGGTCTGTCTTTCTGAGTGGAGACTGCTCTTGGTGGCCTGCTCTGACGCCAATCACTTGAGATTCTGATGTTGTGCTCCAGGTGCCGGCCTTCTCCCCCAGCTGGCCGGCCTCAGCCCTCCCTGCCCCTCTCACAGCCAATGATGTCTTTGGACTTAATGAGCACGATCCTTCTCCAAGTGCCTAACGAGCCCCCGCCAGGCCAGGCTCTGACCAGGACAGGACACTCGCAGGAGACTGCAAGAGGAGTGGTGGGATACTCCCTCTATGGGGAGAGGGCGTTCATCGCCAGGGGGTGAGTTCTGATAGGAGGTGACATGGAGCCGGGGGTGATGTCGGGAGGTGATGGACTTGCTAATGGAGAAAGCCAGGAATTGAGAGACATCACCCAGGACTGTGAGGAAGGTTTCTACCTTTATGTTGGGCCAATATTTATGTTGTGTCAGATACTGGTGGGTAGGTTCCATTACACAAAGATGAAGGGAACGCACTCTGCGTGCTTGTACTTGGCATTCTTGCCACTGTTCCCTTATAGCTGAGAGACTGAGGCCCACGAAGGGGAAACGTATCTGATAACCTGGTGGTAATGAGCTGTCTGGATCCACACCGCTGTCCCTTAGACCAGCGGTCACCAACGGTGGTCCGTGAGGTCCGAAAGGTTGGCGACCGCTGCCTTAGACCTTGAAACCCATGCTCCATCCCCAGATGCAGCCTGGCCCCCTCTCTATCAAACCAGATGGGCAATGACTGGCTCAGTTACATTCTGAAATCAAGAAAACAAAAACAAATAAACAACCCAGGATGGTGTGGGGCGTGGCCTGTTAGTCTAGCAAGTGTGGCTTCCTGGAAGAAGCAACTCCTGAGCCACGTTTGGAAGGACTGGAAGAGTTGAGTCAGGTGACAAATGGAGGACAGGGCATTTCAGGCAGAGAACAGCATGGACAAAGGTCCTGAGAGGAGAGAGAACAAGGTGAGGAAACTGAGGCCAGAGTCACTGGAGCTAGGATCCCCAGTTCATCTGGTTCTAATCAAACATCTCCCCTCTCTCCCAGGCCTTCTTCTCAGAAAGACGGTACATGGGACAGTGGGGGCTTTGTAACATGTTGAGTCAGGAGGCCTATGTTAGGATGCAAAACCCACAGCAGTCCCAGCACCTGGCAACAGGGAAACTAGACACCGTGACCATGGAATAGCCATGAGCAGGGCATCGTGCCTGAGGCCCAACCATCACCGATCTGCCTTTATTGTGGACCAATGGATCTACTCCGGCCCCCTTTCCGACGAGGTGGTTGGCTTTTGCTGGCAGGAGATGAGGAAATTCAAGGACCCAGGAGGTTGATGGCTTGTCCACAAAGACAAAGTGATTCCTGCAAGACCAGATCTGAATTCTGCAACCCCTGAGGAAAACTGCAGCCCAGAATCCCGGGCTCAAAACAGGCACATGAGTGTCACCAGAAAAAAGAATACCCCGCTACACCCAAGCATCCAGACTTTTCATCTTCCTTAAGATTCGTAAATGTAGCATATCTAGTTCAGTTTCTCCAGGTTAAACTCAAGAATCCAATGTACAGGCTAAATAGCACATCATCTTCATTATAAGCCACTACAAATCCCCCTTGTGGTAGGCATCCGACTTGAAAAAATCATACTAGAAGTAACTCCATAAAAATATGTGGTCATGAAATGTGTACAATATTTACAAATTATCCTCTCCCACGCTTTACCTCTTTTTAAACATTTATTTTTCTGGTTTAAATGTTATCAATTCCTTGGAAAACTCAGATAATATAAAATATTTTCAAAAATCATAATAATGCCACCTAGAGACTAAGAACATCTCAGTAAATTTCCTTCCCCTTCCCGTTTCCCCCCCCCCCCCCCAACCCACCCCCGGTGCCTGTCTAGGACTCAATGATACATATTTTAGTAATATTTTCTATAATCAGAATAAGATTTCCCTTCCTTCATTTCCCACCTAACGTTATATCATTTTCTCTCCTTTTTCATTATAGTGAATATCTACACTTTGAAATGCCCTTTTATGTATTTAACGAGACAATCAATTGCATCCCAAGGAGAGGAACCACCTATGTGAGGAAGACAAATATTTACAACAGGGTGCTGGGTGACAGAGAGGAAGCGGCTAGCGCAGGTGGCCCTCACCCTGCCCAGGGCTCACTGTGGGGACAGAGCCTTTGAACTGGCTACCGCTCCCTCCCCATCGCTAATCTGGATTTATTGTTGAGAAGGGAAGCTGAGAGAATGCTAAAGAGGATCCCGAGCAAGGGAACTGGCAGATACTGCAGCCTGGTTGCCATCACGTGCTAATTAGCTTTTTCTCATTGTGGAGGGGAGGAACCACACCAGGAAAAAATGTGAGTGCTCATGCTTTTTTCGGGTGAAGAGCCTGTCCTTCTCGCTGCAGCTGGCGTTGCTGTTGGCACAGCCAGCCACCCGGAGGGCAGGCAGAATCCAAATCTCTGGTGGAAAGATCTACAGGCCCTGAGGATAACAATGTCCTAGATGACCTCGTAGGGAATAAAGCAACCCAACCTGACCAGAAATGCAGACCAAGGCAACCGCTGCTCCCACCTCAGTGAGGCTTATCTCATAACCTTCTACTGGAGGGTAAGGTCGCGGGCGGCTGGGAGGATTTGGTAAGGTGTGCGCCCCGCTGTTGGAGGCAGCAGGGCACAGTTTCCACCGCGGGGACCTTGTAAACACACAGATCTGACCTTGGTCTCCGCCACTCACTAGCAATGTGACCTTGGGTAGGTGACCACTGCTGGGTCCACTCTCCTTTCCTAACACCCAATTCCATTGGCTCATCAGCCTTCCTGAAAGGAACCCTGTCCAGTATCCAGAGTACCTCACCTTCAGCCAGAACCCCTCCAATCATCTGGCCCTTAGAAGTTCATCCTTCCTCTCCATACTAGACTTAAAATCAAAACCAGTCTGGTCTCACCCACCCCGTGGCACTTGCCAGGCAAGGAAGGGTTGGGAAAGGGGTATCCCCTAGACCCGTGGTCGGCAAACCGCGGCTCGCGAGCCACATGCGGCTCTTTGGCCCCTTGAGTGTGGCTCTTCCACAAAATACCACGGCCTGGGCGAGTCTATTTTGAAGAAGTGGCGTTAGAAGAAGTTTAAGCTTAAAAAATTTGGCTCTCAAAAGAAATTTCAATCATTGTACTGTTGATATTTGGCTCTGTTGACTAATGAGGTTGCCGACCACTGGCCTAGGCCTTGGTAAAACCAGAGAAAGAGCTGGAAATTCCAGAGCAGAGATTGCTCTTGTTTTTCTGACTGGCCTGGCTCTCTAGGCAGCCCTGTGCTCCTTTCTGTTCCTTAAGGGATGCAATACACCAGAAATAGCTGATGCAAAGGCCTGAGCCCTGACCTGAGTCCAAAAGGAAGGACCTCCAATCTCAACAGGGCACTAGAGAAGTAAAACCAAGAAATATAGCTAACATACGAGCCATGATGCACAAGTCGCCAGGCTCATATTCCTTCTGTATGGCTGAAAGGAGCCAAGATAATGAATTCAGAAAAGGTGACTTCAAACCTCTCATTGCCCATGTGGAACAATTCCTGTGACACCTCCACTGAGCCTGTTCTTGTGTCTTCAATCACCTCCCACTAACATCTTCAAGGTTGTCTCTTCTGAGTTGGAATAAACTCAGAGCCCATGACAGTATGCAGCATGCACAGCTCGTCTACCTAATCCTCAACCACTGCAGACATTGCTAATCAATCCCAGCACTCTTTCAATCAAGTGAAGATACACAGAAGGCTCATGGTTCTTCCCAAAACAGAGCTCCAGATAGCCACTGCCAACTTAAGAGTTGGTAAGCCTCTCCTCGAGGAAAAGATTGAAGTGTATCATCCGACTCTTCTTTTCTCTGTTAAACTAAAGGCTCTAGCAAGTCAGACAGAGGAGGCCCTGACTGGCACTTCCATAGTTGCTTCTCAGGGCAAGCTGCAATAAGGAAGGCTTGTCAAAGCCTCGCAGGTTATTAATAATGCAGAAAACCCAGACATTTATACGGAGATCAATTGGCAATAATTTTATGGGACAAGACTAGGACTTAAATTGCAAAGTTGAATATGAAGGGCACTGTTTGATTAATGCAGGGAAAAAAAAAGATGATTTTTAAAATTTTTTTGCAAAAAGAGTTCCATCTGATGGGCACTCCCCGGTGGGAGTCTGGGTAAAGATTGGGTCCAATGGCGTGGCTGCCAAAATAAAATCATACCTGCAGGGGGTGTGGTGTCTTGAGAGGCCACTTGAGTAGAAATTTGAGCCAAGGAAATTCCAATTTCCATATCCAAGGATCTTATGGGACACGCAGGAAAGCCAGGGAGCTGGTGAAGGCGAACTGAAGCATGGGAAGACAGGACAAAGACCAGGGAGCCATTTCAAAGGTGAAAAGGAGGCGTGCTTAAAGGATCCGCAGAGAGAAGACATTCTTTATCAGGACGTACTTCTCCAATCAAAATACCGAGCGACAATGGTGGGCAGGTGCATGGCCTTCTACACTCCTGGGGCTGTTGGAGGAGGCTCCTTTAAGAAGCTGTGACCTCTTGCCCCCAGACACCCTTTAACTCCCAATCATAAGATATTTAAGGAGCAGCCTGCTGTAGATCCCTCCACTTATGGATAAATCACAAAGATTAGAGCCTTCCCTAGCCCCTCCCAGCATCGTGTCTCTCTTAGTTGCCTTCTAATGGGGACCAGACTTTTTATTTTGGTTACATATTGTAGACAGTCTAGAATGCTCCTGGATTTCCCTACTACTGGAAACCAAAGGGATAAGAAGGGACTGGAGTTTTAACTGTAGACCTGGGGCCAGGGATTCTATAAAGGTTCTTTTTTTGAAAATGTACTGTGGCCTCTAGTCAATATTAGCTAGAGAAACTCATGCTGCATATGCAAAAAAAATAACAACGCTGGTTTTGGGGTGATAGGATTATAAGTAGTTCTTTATTTCAAACTGTTTCTTTATTTGCCTGTTTTATTATCCTAGATATTAGCGTAAATGTTAAATGCAGAAAATGTTGGCTAGCTAAAATAATCAGCAATGCAATTAATCATTGATGAATTATAGGCAATTTTCCTCTGATTATCTACTTGTCTTTACTATCTTTCAATAAATCCACTAGTGGGTCATTTACAAAATATACTTAATGCTATAGTTCCATTACCTTTTATCTTTAAAATAATAATTTAAAAGACCGTGCTTAGCCTAATAGACTGCCCGGGAAAATGGAAGGTATGTTTAGAGATACAATGAATAATTCCTTCATGTAATTTATGGCATTCCAGGAAGTGAGTGCTTGGAGCACGGCAGGTATGCTCTGAGAGAAAAGTCGGTTTTTAAATAATTAAATTTCTTTTTTTTTTAAGACAATGACACAAAATCATTCAGTATGCTTGATATTCAAATTATAAATGCCTTTGGTGAAATCCAAGGGAGGATGATCATCCTAAAACAGGATAAATATGTGGGAATGAAGCCCGGGGCGTTGGGGAAGCCAGTCTTAGGATCATTTGAAGTCAAGGGACAGAATATTAAAGACAGTGGCCTGTCTGAACAGAGCCCGGGATCCGCTGCTCAAGGAAAATGAGGGCAGGCGTGCAGGCCCAGGTAGCTTAAACCTCCGAGGAAATGCCGTCTGCATCCTGCTGGTTTGCATGCCATTTCGTTCCTTATGTACTCCCCTCAAAACAGAGAGATGCCCAATGGCTGTCAGAAAAATTATTGTCATTACTAATAACGGTGCTTTTCATTTATACTGAGTGCCTTTTTTTCTGAGACAGTGAAATATTTTTACATTGGGCATGAGGCTTTTTAGGAGAATTAATGCTTAAAATATGCCTTTAGTGTGGTGTGTGGGCACTATTATAGATGGGAGAGAGGAAAGATTAATATACAAAATGTCAGGAGCGCATAATAAAAGGCATTCCATTCAGGTCTATACCCCGTTACCCCAGCCTGTGCAGACCACAGGCGCACGGCTGTAGGTCCGAGGAGGCAGCTGGCTCTTCCCACCACGTCTTCCTTCTCCAAGACGGATCAGGGGTCCTTGCATAGCCAGCTCTATCAGTGCCACCCTGTCCCCATGTCCCTGGGAGACAGGCTAGCCACACCTGCCTGATGGTGAACAGACTGTCCTCAACCTGGAGGCCCTGGTTTATAAAAGGTAAAATTCTACCACACGGATAAATCTTGAGGACATATCAGTGAGATAAGCCAGTTACAAAATGGCAAAAACTGTATGATTTCACTTACATGAGGTCCCTAGGGTAGTCAAATTGATAGTGACAGGAAATAGAATGGCAGTAGCCAGGAGCTTGGGGCAGGGAAAATGGGGTTGGGGTTCTGGTTTGAAAAGATGAAAAAGTTTTGTTCTGTGGATAGTTGGCAGTGATGGTTGCACAATGTGAATGTACTTTATACCACTGTACCATACACTGAAACATGGTTAAGATGGTCAATTTTGTGTATATTTTATCACAATTAAAAAAACAAGTAAAAAATAGGTCATTTATGTGCAGATCAATTGATTTTAAGACTCAAATTCAAAGGGCATTTGTAGGTTTTCCTTCTCTCTGGACTTACAAAAAAAAGTTTACTGAATTTTGGAGAGAGGGGAAGGGAGAGGAGAGAACCCCGGCCCGCTGCCTCCTGCATGCCCCTACTGGGGATGGAGCCCGCCATCCCGGCACGTGTCCCGCACACACAACCTCTCGGTGCACAGGATGATGCCCAACCAACTGAGCCACCCCAGCCAGGGCCTTCTCTCTGGATTTTGATGGCTGAATAACCTTAAACTCTTGAGAATCACTGGGACATGGGTCCCACCGAAATGAAAAAGTCCCTTTCTCAGCCACTTGGAAATGTCTAATGCCTTTAATTTTGTGGACCAAGTTGAGAAGGCCCAAAGCAAAAGGGCGTGGGGGCTGTGAGGGACAGGGAGAGGACAGCAGTGGGGCTGGGAGGGACAGGGAGAGGACAGCAGTGGGGGCTGTGAGGGACAGGGAGAGGACAGCAGTGGGGCTGGGAGGGACAGGGAGAGGACAGCAGTGGGGCTGGGAGGGACAGGGAGAGGACAGCAGTGGGGCTGGGAGGGACAGGGAGAGGACAGCAGTGGGGCTGGGGGGGACAGGGAGAGGACAGCAGTGGGGCTGGGAGGGACAGGGAGAGGACAGCAGTGGGGCTGGGAGGGACAGGGAGAGGACAGCAGTGGGGCTGGGAGGGACAGGGAGAGGACAGCAGTGGGGGCTGGGAGGGACAGGGAGAGGACAGCAGTGGGGCTGGGAGGGACAGGGAGAGGACAGCAGTGGGGCTGGGAGGGACAGGGAGAGGACAGCAGTGGGGCTGGGAGGGACAGGGAGAGGACAGCAGTGGGGGCTGGGAGGGACAGGGAGAGGACAGCAGTGGGGCTGGGAGGGACAGGGAGAGGACAGCAGTGGGGCTGGGGGGGACAGGGAGAGGACAGCAGTGGGGGCTGGGAGGGACAGGGAGAGGACAGCAGTGTCAGGGTGGTGACACCACATGGTCCGCCGGTTGGCACCAAACAGCAGAGACAACCACCACCCATCACTTACCACCCGACATGTGGGCCTTCTAGCAAAGGTAATTCCAGCCGAGGACCTCCTGCGAGCCTCCTCTCCTCCTCCCCAAGGAGAAGACAAAGGCGCATAAGACCTGTCCCTCACATTCTAAAGAAACCCTAGTGTTTACACACTTCCCTCTTCGATTACTCAGAACATCAGAGTCTGCACTTCAGTCTAGTTGGCGTGTTTGACAGGGGCCACAAACGTCCAGAGAGCAGAATGTGCTGGCACGAGCATCTACTAGTACTCGCCCGAGGTCTAAGGACCCAAGTGACCCTTCCAAGCCGTACATACGGTGTCCCGGGGCAGGGCGTGTAGAAGCAGATGGCTGGAGGCAGCCTCCCCTGAGAGCCGCACGTCCTGCGGCGGGGATCCCACTCAGCCCAAGTCAGCTCCTCCGTGGCAGAGCTTGTGCGGGACCTCAACCCCATAGCCAATGGGACCGCCCAGGAACTTCAAAGGGCAGCCTGGTGAGCGCTCTGGGACCAGGCGACAGGAAAAGAATCTGAAGTGCTGGGTAGTCTTGGGGCCAATTTAGAAAAAAATGCAACGACTACATTTGTCTGCTCGCTTTTCAGAAGGTCCGCGTCTGCATCGGAGGAGAGAAACCTTAATGAAGGAGTAATAAAGTAATAATTAAAAAAAAATAAAAAGAGGAGAATCATAAAAGTTTTCCTAAGTAATACAAAATCATTACAATGTCCTGGCAGACATGCATTTTTAAACAATGGCTATAATAACGGAAAATTAGAGCTCATTACTTATTCATAAAGTTCTGGTTAACGCTAAGCTCCATTTGTAACAGTTTATTTTAATAAACAGCATCTTTTGAGCAGATGTTATTTTTCGGTCATATAATGTTACAAACAATTGCTTCATTGGATGACGGGTAAACCAGTGCTTACCCTGCCTCACAGCGGATGCTTACCCACCATCAGAATGATGGAGCAATTATAAGACATGCAGACTCCTGGCCCAGCTACACCCTTAAAATGACTGTGTGCTTTTATAGTTCCTTTTGGGTTTCTTTTATTTGATTTAAACACTGTTGAAATTTCAGGACAGCAAACAATGTTTGATGAATCTACAATCTTTACACTACAGAGAGAGTTAAAAGACCAATGAATCCACAGTGGAATTAATCATTGAGATTCCTGGAAGCTCTAAACGGAAATATTAAATATGCAAAATCTTGTTGAAAAGCATAATTAAGTCCATCAATGCCTAAAGTTTAAAGGACAAGCAATTTCTCACTGAAGTTAGCAATGTCAATTTTATGTAAAAATATATGGACCTAACTTTGGGGGAAACAGCTAACAACAGAGGAAAAGAGTTAGTATAGGTTTCGTTTACCGAAAGTTTAAGGAGTATCCTGTTCCATTTCCAACATCCTTCACTTTCCCAAGATTATAAAATGGTACAACTTCAGGTGAGTCGCAGCTAAATGCACTCATCGCATGCCAAAGCCCCTTAAGGGTTCAGAGATATTTTGAAAACAGTTCCAGGGACCTTCTGAGTTTACTGCATGTACTGAGGAAATTTAGACTGGATGCCTTTGAAGCTGATCAGGCCTCTGTAAAGCATTCAGAATCCAACAGAGAAATGCAATGCTTCAGTGCAAATAGAGAAGAGGAATTCTTGTATTGTACTGCTGGACAGACTTACCATCGATGGATTCACCTATTCTGGACATTTCACATACACAGAATCATATACTACATGATCTTTTGTATCTGGTTTCTTTCACTTAGCATACTGTTTTTGAGGTTCAGGCATGTCGTAGCATGTATCGGAACCTCATTCCCTTTTCATGCATGTGTCCTGCGTGTGCCAGATGGTCACTGGCCTTTTCAGACCTCCTATGAAGGTCTCGTCTCCCAGCCAGCAATCGTGCTGGCTGCCACCTGAGCACTTTGGGATGAGCACTTGCTCTCCGTCTTCCCCACTCTTGAACTCCAAGGCACCCCTGAGTCAACTACTCCAGGAAACCATGCACGTGCCTGATCTCTTCCCGAGTTTACATGGGGAGGATGCGAGAAGCTGGTCGGGGCTCTGTGAAGCAGAGAGAGGCGATGCTTAAGTGCAGAGAGAGAAGAGGAATTCTCGTATCGTACTGCTCCACAGGCTTGAAGAAGGTGGGCTGTGTTCCTATTCAACTGCTTCCCAGCTTTCCATCGGGCCAAGTGTGCGCCATGTGTCTAATGAAAAGGCCCATTCCTGCCCCTTAACCTGAATGCACAGCTGAACATGACTGCCGCGCTGTGATCTCTGTGGTTCCGGTAGGTGTCATTATGACTTCTTCCATAAGCCAACAGCGGAGTGCTTGCTATATACTGGGCACGCTGCTGAACTCTTCACTGACGTTCCCTTACTGAATCCTCCAGAAACCTCCGCCACTGGTATTTCTACCAGATGCACTTTTCAGGTGAGGACACTGATGCTCAGAGAAGGGGAAAACCTTGCTGGAAGGTCACAAAGTGCCGAAGTGCCAAGCAGGGGGCTCCCTCCCGTTGTCTTTTTTTCCACCAGGCCGGCCCTGGATGCGTTTGAGAAAAGCCGCTGACACGCGCTGCCGCTGCCGCGGGGCTGGGCGGGGAGCTGCTGCTCTGCGTGGCCTCCCTCCCGCCTGGGCTTCAGTCTCTCACTTCAGTGCTTATTATTTGGCATAAATCAGCCCCCCAATTACATGAATGCCTCAGCCACGAACACTTGTAATTAAAACTGGGACTGACATCCTGAAAGTGTGTTCCCTTCCCCGTTCCTCTTTGTCCTGCGAAGATATTATTGGAAAGAGAATGAACAATCGTCGGGAACATATGCTTTTGGAATATAATGGGCCTGGGCTCCGAGGAGGAGAGGCTGTAAAAGGGCACTGGGACAAACTTTAAAGCAGACAGCTTTATTTACTAGCTCCTGGGACGCGTTCAAGAAATTACAGATAAGCCCATAGGCTTGATATCCACGGGGTGGGGGTGGGGGGCAGTAGGGAAGGGCTGTGGGGCAGATTGCTGCAGGGTTTTCTGGCCCCCAATCTGCCCTCCTCACAGGCATCTGAGCAAGCTGTCCATAGCTGTGTCCTGGGCTCTTGCCACCGAGTGCGCTGGGAGCTGATGCCAGCCCCAAACTCCATCCCCAGTGCCTGTGACTGTCCCTCTCTCCCTCGGAGCTCCGTGGCTTGTTTCAGGCCCTGATGCCTTTGCTCCGAGGCTCCCTCTGCCTGGAGGACACCTGCCACGCCATCCCCAGCCCTCTTCATCTTTGACTGTCCCCCTCCTGCATCTATCAAAGCCGGTCGATGACAGTCGCCATTGTTTCTGGAGCCTTACGCTGTGCCTGCAGCGAGAACTCCCCAGGCAGGAGGCTGCTCTCTGAGGACCTGCGACGCAGGTGCAGGTCTTGTTCCCAAGGATCCCTGCTCCAGGAAGCCCCTCCTGCCCCTTTGTACTGGCACCGATCACCGATCTCTTGCCACCACTTTATTATTATGGGACAAGTGCAAACTGGGTATAAACATTACATCTTTATTTTCACTAACCCCTAACTGAAACTTGCCACTTTCTTCATGTAGGCAACAGACTGCTGTCATATTAGAAGCATCTGTGAGTTTGTCACAATAGAAATAACAGATATTTTCATATAAAATGAGAGTTCTAACTGATATCTCAAAATATCGTTTTCATCCACTAATTTTCGATAATTAGCAGTTAATGGACCCACCGTTAGATGTGTTATTTCGTGGGTTAATTGGGAATAACATTTATTACTAGATCATCTGTTTTTATATTTGGCTGACTGTGTTTCAATACAATTATATTCTTTGTGATGCTGTGCATCTTATTTTATGCATTTAAAAATATTATTCTGAAAAGAGGTCTGTGGGTTCCTTTAGGTGCCCAAGGTCATCCATGGCACTCACACACATGAAAAGGTGAGGAACCCCAAATGAAGTGTGAGCTTCAGCAGAGACCCTGAGTCCCTCGCCTTTGCATCCTGCACCCATTACCCACGTGCTGCGTGGCACTCAAATATTCCAAGAATTTCAAACAAAGGAAGGCAAAGTGCCTGAAATACAGATCTATAGGATGTCTTTTCATTGTCTTTATAGACATACCACTCATTCATTCATTCATTCATTCAATAAATACATGGTAAGTGCCTCCTATGTGCCATTTACTGGATAGCTTTAGAGATACAATTTTTAATGAGACCAAAAAAAAACACAAAAAACGACTTCCCTCTCTGAGAACATGTTTCCGAAGCTACTGTATTCCCTTGGTTTTCTATCTGCATGGAACAACTTGGGGTGACCTACTTAGTTACCCACCATTTGATGTCAAGAATCCCCTTTGCTCCCTGTCAAGCTCAGCTCATTAACATAGTCCTTCACTTAAAAAAAATATCTATAATCAGCAGGCTACCTACTTTTTATATTTTTATGGTAGAATTAAACACAACAAACCTAAAAATGGCCACTTATTCTGAGAGATTCCAAAATGGGAGTTCGCGGGGTGGGGAAGTGGGGGGGTGGGGAGAATCCACTCCACGTGCAGGAAGAGGCATGAATCCGGACATCAACACCTCTCCCTCGTATAGCATAGCTTTCCATTACAATGCTTTCTTTGTCTGTTGGTTTTATTACCTCTTTTGCCTGAAATGCCCCCCCTGCCCATTTCTCTCTTTCTTCAGGCAAACTTGAACAATGATTTACTAATTAAGAGGATGATAATAGTAGCTATCATTTATAGGTCACTTTGTATGTGCCTAGCCTGTTTTTAATTCTGTACTTGTATTATTAATGCATTTAATACTCCTA
The DNA here is from genome assembly GCF_951640355.1 of Cnephaeus nilssonii. Lineage (NCBI taxonomy): Eukaryota > Metazoa > Chordata > Mammalia > Chiroptera > Vespertilionidae > Cnephaeus > Cnephaeus nilssonii. Next base: position 24,267,825 of record NC_137091.1, on the reverse strand, counting down.
ACTACCCTGTGGCAGGAGTTATTATCATACCCATTTTACATATGAAGAAACTGAGGCACAAAGAAATTAAGATATTGCTCATTGACACAGCTGGCAGGTGGCAGGTGTTCCTCAATTGTCCGGTGAACATTGATGGCTACAGTGCAGATGAGCTAAGAGAGGCAGGCCTACTGCCATTGTCAGATGAGAACTGTTAGCAGCTGGTGCCTCTCTTCCATGGGGGTCAGTAAAGAAGAGAGAGGCAAACCAACTTTGACTGTGTTTGGTATAGACACAAGTACCCAATGAGTTAAGTATATTTAGCCTCGTCAGATAGATGTGAACACTGAGGATCAGAGAGGTTGCTTAACTTGCCTAAAATCACCAGGTAGTGGTGAGACTGGGTTTTGAATCTGAGGCAGAAATTGAAGTCAAGCCTTCTTCCTTTTCCTTTTCCTTTTCCATTTTATTAACTAAGAGTTACAGTCTGCCCCTCAGTGTGCCTGCAATGCAATCACCCCCTAAGATTGCACGGAGTCCCCCTGTTTATCCAATACATGCATCCAGCTGTTTCCTGAGCTCACAGATATGGAGGGTACCAGCTTGTCTTCTTTTTTTTGTGTTTGTTTTTTCCTCTGACAGGGACTCTTTTGAGTCTTGTGTCATTCCAACTTTTGATTTGGATATTTCCATCCCCCTTATTTGCATAATGAATCACTGCCCTTGGGACTTTGGGGGACAAAAATTCAAAGCACTGTATTTAGCACATAACTATTTGCTGAAAATAGGAAAGACTCCAGTTTATAGCTCCACAGAATCAATCACTATTTGGTTGATTTCATGTGGAAGAGGCAGCCCACATTGATTGGGTGAACATTATATATTTGAAACAATCTCTTTGGCTTTGAAATGGTGGTGTCTTATAGACATGACCTCAATTCTGACAATTATCTATTTAATTGGATCAATAAAGACAGCCTATTCCCCCAAACCACTGATTCAATTAATCAGACCATTGTCAAATCTCTTCTTCTCTTGGGTCTGTGTAGACACAGACCCAGTGGCAATTTCTCCCAAGATAGGCATGGATGTCAATAAACTGTTTTTGGATCAAGTATCTGATCGCTCACAAATTATACAAATCACATTGATTACTGACAAATCATAATGTTTACAGAGCACTATTTGGCTTTGGCTCCAGAGCATGACGAGGTATTTAATTAATAGCCATCGGAAATAATTTACACCATTACAATGACCAAAAAATGGTTGATTGTTGATTTCACAGAGTAGAGTAAATACTCTGAAACTAGACTTGGAAATGGCAAAATAAGTAGGGGCTCAATGATGGGCAATAAAATCAAATATCTTTACCATGTTTAACCCACAAGGTTCTTGAAGGCCATGGGAGCTCTGCCTTCCATGAGGAATTGGCATGTTTTTGCTTGGATGGCCAGTGAAGTATGTAACAGACTTTGTTTCCCTTTTTGCTTTGACTACCAGGAAACTCAGAGCTAATACATAACCTTTTGGATACTTCAGCCTGCAGATATGCATGTTACCTGGTTTTTACTTTTACATATATTTTACTACTTCTTTGCATATTAACACCCTAGCCCAGGTTTCGGCAAACTACAGTTCATAGGCCAAGGCCCGCCCACCAGCCTGTTTATATATAGCCCATCTGTGACTTGCTAAGCAAATAGGAGTGTGAAAATATTTGAATCAAAACTGGCAATAGCAAAAGACTCAAATGCTTTTATAGAATAGCTATACACCCCCCTAAAAAATAAGAAGAGTATCATTTCATGACACATGAATTTCAAATTTCAGTGTCACTAAATAAAGTTTTATTGGGACACAGCCTTGCTCACTAATTTATATATTGTACATGGCTGTTTTTGCACTGCAATGGCAGAGTTGAGTAGTTTCAACAATGACCATGTAGCTTGCAAAGCCTGAAATATTACTGTCTGGTCCTTATAAAAAACAGTTTGCTAATCCCTGCTCTGGGCCAGTGCCAATTTGTGTGGAGTAGGCATGGGATAGGTAGATAGCTAACCAGCTAGTTAACATAGAGACAAATGATTTACCCGGCCTGTGGTTAATGTTAGTGTCTATGTTATTCTTTTAAATTAAACTTTCGAAGTTATAACATCCAGGGAATCCCAACTCCATGTTTTTGAGAAAAAATGTGCCACTGTAGAAGAAATATACAATCCACTGTATCTATTTTCAGAGTATTGAGGACGGTGGCTTTAGTTATGCCAAATCTTAAAGGGAAGTGTTAGGCCCATTGTGCCAGAAGGCAGACAAGTGAACAAGGATTCCCTGGATAGAGGGGGTTGGGCATGAATGTGGACAGAGACAAGGAAGCAGGTAAGTGGGAATATCGAACACTGGGAAAGAGAATTGACTGACGCTCACGGCCTTCAGGAAGGGCCACCATAAGTAAGTCAAACTCAGGAATGGAAGAGCCAATTTTGGAAAGAAGAAAATAATAAGAGAAGGAGAAAAGATAGAAAAATGAGAATTGGAGATTTTACTGAAATTCAGGACACATGGCCTGAATCTTCTTTAAAAGTAGGAGGTGAAGTCCATCTTCTAAGCAGGACTGGGTGGGCCAGGGTGGGCCCAGAGGCCTGGTAAGAGGGAAAGATCAGAAACAGGCAGTCTCGCTCCTGGGAAAGAGAGTGAAGGTGAAAAGGGGGAAGGGATTGCAAGGAGCAGTGAGCTCCCAAATGCGACAGCACCTCTGCCTCTCCCAGGGGGAGGAACACTGAACGTGTTTCCATGGAAAGGGGCAAAAGCATCCCCTATGACATGTTACGATACGCCACTGGGGTAGGAGGTGTAAGAACCATTCTTTCTCAAACACCCAGGGCCCTTGGATGTAACTGTTAGCTTAATTAGAAGATTAAAAAGGCAGTGTGGAACTGGGGAATATACAGAGAACAATCTAGAGATGTGCTGTGTTTCTAACTCTCTCTGTGGAGGAGAGTACCAAAGCCAACCAGTGACGCAGCCCTGGTGCCAGCCAGGCCTCTTCCTGGAGGCACCGGCCCCCCTGTGTGCTGTCCTCTAGGAAGAGCGACTGTCACCCCAAAGAAAAGAAATAGAGAAATTAATGTTACTGAGCACCTCCTACGCAGCAGACACTCAGGTTAACAATCAAATTCTCAAGACCCCCCCTAAAAGGAGAATATCTCCACTCTTTTACAAATAAGGGAAAAGGAAATTCAAGGAAAATAAAATAACTCACTGACGGTCGCCCAGCTGGAAAAATGAGGGCATTGGAAATCTGCAGCTCAAGTTCGTCTGAATGCAAAGTCTTGCTCTCCCCGCTTAGCTGTAAGGCCCAGGTTTCAGGCACCTTCTGTGATTTGTTCCCTGCTGTGTATCTCCAGGGCCTCGGCCCATATCCAGAACACAGCAGAAGCCAGGGTAAGCACTCCACACTGTAGCAGCCCCACGGCAAATTATAGACAAATGGGCAGAAGTGTCTGGTGGCCTCTGATACATCAACAACATCTAGGGGACCGAGGTTCAGGATGGCAGTAGGTGAAAGAGGCAGCGCATGTCACAGTTTCCTGTCTTTCTTCCCATGCAGCCACGGGCATTCACTAAATACCAAATGCCGGTCGGAACCGTTGGTGTAAAATAATATTTGTAAAAGAGAACTGAATACACGTGTGTTGGACAAAATTAGAGAACAGGAAGGAAGAGACGTATAATCGGGAGCCTTGGAACCAAACTGGATTGGAGCCCACCTGCTAGCTATGCACGTGTGGGAAAGTGACTTCATTTCTGCACCTCAGTCCTCCCAGCTCAGGAATTAGGACAGCGCTGCCTCCTGGGAGGGATGTTGTAAAGCGTGATCAGCAATGTGCACAACATGGCGGGAACTCGGTGGGTGCTCTGAGGGCAGTGCCTGGGAAGGGGATTGTTTTCAGCCTGTCGTGTCGGGGATTCTCCAGGTTGAAAACATCTGTGGGACTGCAACCCTCAGAAGGATTTGCAACCATGGCTGGATTCCCTGGGCCCAATGTAGCAACATTTACATTTTTGTACCCTGGAAAACTGAGGGATGATCCAGGAAAACATTGACATCTTGAGAACATTTAGAGGCTGCAGAGTGCTTTTTCCATTCTGGGACAATAGAAAACAGGAAACCATTAATAACGTGTCAGTGCCCCACGGCCAGCGGAACCCTCCCCAGGAAAGTATCTGTTGGCATAAATCACAACCCGGGCATAGCGTTCTCCAGCCCGATGTGTCATAATAGCCCCTCCCACGACCACCGACTCGGGAGGATGTTGAAAACCTTTCAAATTTGACAAAACCCAGGGCCTTCCTTAAATAGGACCATCCCTTCCCTCTCTGCCAGCTCAGGCCCGACTCGCGCTGCAGTGAGGAAACGCAGGCGGTCGCTCGGCTCCCCAGCGGCTCTCAGAAATTGACAGTCTCTAAATTACTACCCGGGAAGCGCATCGCATGCCAGCTGACAAAAGGAGAGGAAAAATCCTTACAGATTGTGGAGCATCCTCTTTGCCTCTCTGGGGAGGTGTTTCTGGTGCTCATGTCACCGGACCCAGAAACCCAATGAAAAAATACGTGATTACAAACACCTGGGAGGCAGGCGGCCCTGGAAGGAGGAGGAGAAAAAAGAGGACCCCCACCTTTCCCCGTATAGGAGGCAATTGGCTAAAAATATAAGGAGAAGTGCGATAATAAAAGTAACAAATGAATCTGCAATTGCTTTGGTTCCGGGAGCTCCCACCTGACTTCAGATTGGTTCTCCAAGCCAGCGTGGGCGCCTTAATGCATCTTTGTGATGCAAACCCAGCCCAGGGAAGACCAGGGCCCCTTGGTCTTGATTTAACCCTTGGTGAGTGGGCTGACATGTGGAAACCAAAATAGTATGCGACATCCCTGATCATTAACTCGTGTGTTCATGGTGCCCTTGGCAGAGATACCTGAGCTCTGAGTTACTAGTACTTCACAGGGGACTTGTGTCCTGCTCAAAAAACAAACAAATGAAACGCACAGCAAAAGGCGGGGGGGGGGGGGGGGGGGGGGGAGGGACTCCTGATAGAAGAGTTATCAGAACTGAGGAGGGATGAGATAGGGGTGAGAGCTAGTCCCTGAGGGCAGATAGATCAGGGTCCTCTCACCACTTCCAGCAAAGCCCGGCCAGGATGCGGCCATACTGAGGACAGGCATGCGTGTCTTCCTTTTCAACCAGAGGCTCTCTCGCGTTGCTCCATGGAGGGATGCAGAGCGGGCCCTCTCTCTGCCCTCTGGGGAAGCTGCTGCCCTCGGGCCTTCCTCGAGCATGCAGCCTGCACTCCCAGGCACCAGCTCTGCAGCCCCGGGCCGGGGGCGGCATTGGTACACAAAGCTCCAGAAGCAGAGGCCCCTGCACTGCAGGTCAGGCCAGGAGGGGAGGGTCAGGGCAGAGATGGACACTTCACATGGCGTTATGGAAAGCCACCACGGTACTGCTGGATGGAGGGACTTTCTTTATGCCGCCCTTCAGCCGGCTTACAGAGAGTGGCCCCGCTGCCACGGGCCTATGGGTGGGGGGGGGTGCCCTGGAGGAAGAGAGAACCCTAAGCCGAATGCCTGCCTGCTGTGTTTCAGACGTGGAGTCCACCAGGGAAGGAAAAACGCAGGTATAGCCCCTGTTTTGTGGACCGTCCAGCCCTTTTTATATGCTATTCTTTCTGCCTGGATTTCCATTCCCTCTCCAGTCATTCCTTCACTCATTGACGAATCCCAGTCACCTCTCAGCTTGGAGCTACACTGCCCAGTACAGATGCCACTAGCCACACGTGGCTCTTAAATGAATTACAATCAAATAGAATTTCAACTCAGGTGCTCAGCTACAGCTGTGCCATGCCCAGTGTTCTTCTGCAGAGGACGCTGAGCTTCAGAGAGGCCCAATGACTTGCCCAAGGTCACATGTCAGTAGACATATTATCCAATTCTTCTCTTAACCTGCTTAATGCCAAATCTCAGCTCAGACCTCACTTTCTCCAACAACCTTCTCAGATGGGGTCAAACTTCCCAGACACGTACAGTCTCCCTGAACCGCTCCTTCATGGCGTGTGCCCTCGCTACAACATTACACTTCTTTGCATGAGAATGTGATTGACTTGTAGAGTGAAAGCTCTCCGAGGGCAGGCCCCACGTGTCCCCTTTGCCCACCTCTCTGCCCCCAGCCCCAGGGAGAGACGAACGCCTATGTGCTGAGTGGAGGCTCTCCAGCACCTCGCGGACTGCAGGAGCCGCACTATCTGCGCTAAAGCAGGAAGAGCTCCCAGGCTCTGCAGCTCAAATCACTCGTAACGCGCAAGCGCACTGGCATTCGCATCACATTCCTGCTTTCATCAAACAGCTCCAAACACTCTGCGTCGTGAGCGGCCCTTTTTAGCAGCTGAGATGATCATCTCTTAAGTCTGGAAGAGCAAGGTGGTTGCTGACACCAACCACCTCCCTCGGCCAACTCCGTCAATTCCTTTAAATAATACAAGACTTGTTTGCAATCAAGTTAAAACATGTTTAATGGTGAATAAATCTGATCCTGAATCAGGATAATTGCATTAACGTCACGGAGCTGACTCAATACCTGGCCAACGCGGCCCGTTTTTAGAAGGTCGGGACATTTTTAGCTTGCCTTTTTTGTGCCTGTGCTGCTCACTATACAAATGCGGCTCCATTTAAAGGCACTGGCACCTGTTCAGGTCCCTGCTGGTCTTCGGGTGCAGGTGGAAGCTTGAGAAGCTGGAGGACAAAGCCTGGGACATGTGCAGCAAGCTATACTTCTCTGAGGCAGCAAACAGCTAGGTCAGTGCCTTTGGGGGAGGGCTAGGGAGTGGGGGGGAGGGGGAGTGTGGAGGCAGGGCCAGGAGCACAGGGTCAGGATACAGTGGTACAGCTTGGTGTTGGAAAGCATGGGCTCCTGAGTCTGGGGGACCCAGACCTGAATCCCAGCTCTGACTTGTGGCCCTGGGTAAGGTGCATAACAGTTCTATGCCTCTCTTTCAATATCTGTGAAATGGGACTTTCACAGACTGTGGTAGGCTCTACAGCAGCGGTTCTCAACCTGTGGGTCTCGACGACCCACAGGTTGAGAACCGCTAGCAGGTCGCCTAAGACCATCAGAAAACACAGATATTTACATTAAGATTCATAACAGTAGCAAAATTACAGTTATGAAGTAGAAACGAAAATAATTTTATGGTTGGGGGTCACCACAACATGAGGAACTGTATTCAAGGGTGACGGCATTAGAAAGGTTGAGAACCACTACTCTAGGGGCTGAGAGCAGCCCCCAACCAATAACCAGAGAGAAACTGGTGGCCTTAGCTCTGCAGTCACAAGTCAATCACTTCTGTCCACAATCAGAAGCCTCTGAAAACCCCAGCCCTGGCTGACACTGCGTGTCTAGCCTGTGAGACCCTGAGCAGAAGACACTGCTAGCTGCGCCCGGACTCCCAACCTGCAGGACTGAGAGATAATAAAGACACGTGCTTTAGGCTCCGAGTGTGTGGTGATTTGTTATGCAACCATACATAGCTAATATGGTACAACGGGAGGTAACGACCTCCTAAGGTTGTTAGGAGGACCATCTGCATGCAGAGTTATGGGTAAAGTGTCTGGACTGCTTTGAGTGACTAGTCAAGGGCAGTTATTATGGTTTACTTTCTCTATTAGTAGTAAGAGGATAAATAGTGAACAGCTTTTATATCCTGGAAAGAGCTCTCAGTTCGCCCCCTGGCTTTGGGGCTGAGCAGTTATGGGATACTGGGCAAGGTACTCCACTAAATCTCTTTCCTCATTGGATGACAATACCATCCAGGTTCACCCATCTTCCCTTTGATTAACCCTGCAGTGAGGGTAAGGAGATATTAAGTGCAAACTGTTTAGCCTATTTATTAAGTTAGTGCATGTTGGTGATCATATTGACTACTCTTATCAATGCCCAGAAACTGCCAGCATTTAAAGGTGCACCCCGTCCATTGACAGCCAGGGAGGGGTTCATAAAATGGTGTGCTCCACAGGATACAACTAACAGTGGTGTGAAGATAGAACGAGGGCAAAATGAAAGTTTCTTTAAATATGACAGGATTCCATGGGATATATTTTTAAGCAGAAAGGTTAGCAGAAACATCAGGCCTCTGAACAATCTTCTCCAATCTGCTGGTGTTCGCTACCACCATCCACAGAGAATTCCCACATCAATATCAACTGTTCATTCATTCATTCATCCATTCAGTGAGAGCCTACAGTGCTGTAGGCACTATGTACATGTTACATCTCCAGCTCAAGACCACTGAGCTCCAGACCCATACATACACCCAAAGACCTGCCAAACATCACCTCTTGGCTCCCTCTCACCACACCCCAAGCTAAATTCTCTTTCCTCCCTCTGCTGCTCTTCTTCATCTCAGTCACCCAAGTTAGGATCTCAGTGTCCTCCTGAGTCTTCTGAACCCATATTCCCACCCCACATCTCCACAGGGACTGAGTCCTGTGAATACTGAGCACTGAAGATCTCTTAAATTGGGCTTCTCCTCTCCATCCTCATAGCATGTCCTGAGCAAGATGTATTAGTTTCGTATGGCTGCTGAAACAAATAACCACAAACTTGGTGGCTTAAAACAACACAAATGTACCCTCTTAGAGTTCTGGAGGCTAGAGGGCCCAAATCGTTTCACAGGACCAAGGCCAGGTGTGGTCAAGGCTGGTTCCTTCTGGAGGCTCCAGAGAAGAACCCGTTTCCCTGCCCTTTCCAGGGTCTAGAGGCCGCCTGCATGCCTGGGCTCATGGCCCCTACCTCAAATCACTGCGACCTCTCCATCACCACATTTCCTAATTCTGCAGCCAAATCTCTTCCTGTCTCTATTACAAGGACCCTTGTGACTACACTGAGGGCTCGCCCACATCATCTCCCATCTCATGATCCTTAAGTGAGTCACATCTACCAATTACCTTTTGCCACATAAGGTAACATCCGTACATCTTGGGGACAAGGACGTGGATGTCCTTGGGAGCTATGATTCAGCCTGCCAGACAAGGCCTTTGCCATCTTTCCCCTGGCTCACTGCAAGAGCCACTAACAACCATGCTGGCTCCTTCTCTCCCATATGTCCTATGGAGAACAGCCAGGCCTATCTAAAGGCCTTTGTGTTTGCTGTTCCTTCTGCCTGGAACACCCTTCCCCATTCTTCCCAGATGGCCCTTTTCATGCATTAGGTTCCCCAGGAGGCTCTCCCTGCTTATTCCATGTATGTAAGTCCTTCCCTTATTATTCTCCATCACAGCCCCTTTTAAGTTTCACTCACACACTTACACTCCCTGCACTGACTTCACTTGCTGACTTTCTCAATGCCCTTCATGGGTGCAGGACCCTGACACACCTTGACCTGGCACCTCTGGCCTCAGGGCAGTGAGACAATAAACGTCTGGTGTCTGAAGGCACCTGCTCTGTGGCACGTTGGTACGGCGGCGCCAGGACTCACACACCATGCCGTCATCCTGGACTGAGGGCTGCGCTGCTCCTGTGACTTTGTCCTTAGCTTGAGAAAGAAGTGATACTGGGGAGTCATGTGTTCCTTCTCCTCCCACAGATCAGCAAGCAGCCTTGGACTCTGGCCCGAGACAGGCTCGCAGGGACCTCAGCTAGAGGTGGGGAGAGGTGGTGTCAGGAAGCCTCGGGGCCACGGGCAGAGAGCTGCCTGGGGCTCCGAGCAGAGTGAGCATCAGAGAAAGGCAGACCGAGTCTCCCTCTGCGGAGGGTGCATTGAGGGTTAACGGCTTCGGCGCCCAGCTCCCCGGCTGGTACAAAAAGGTGCAAATTTGTGCTTCTTCCTCCGTCCCCTCCCTGCTCCCTTTTCTTTTATTAAATTCCAGTGAAGGGGATAAAAACAACAATAACCCCTTTCTGAAACACAGGAGGAGACCTCTAAATGCATAAAGGCCAGAATTAAGCTGTGGAATTAAACAACCAGAACATTTTACAAATAATAAAACCTCACCTAGGCGCAAGGCCCCGGCAAACTTCAGGAAAAACGCAAGAGCCTGCTGTGCCTTTTTATTACTGAGGGATATGGAGTCTCTAATTTAAGGCTAAATATAAAACTAAAACATACACAGCTGGACTTTCAAGTATTTTCAAAACACATTCAATACCTTCCCGTGAAACTCCCCAAACCTGGGCCGCCCTCACTTTGCACTAGTATAAACACCAGTTGGGGTGGACCGAACATATGGGCTTCAAAAGGATATTTAAGAGGGAAGAGGATCGCGCCAGCCCGGGGATCGGAGGGAGAGGAATGCCGACGCGTGCCCACAGCCGCTTGGCGCTGGCTGCCACACCGGGGCTCTAATGGAAACCAGCAGCCCCTGGCTGCGGGGGCCAACGCTAACAGGGCCTGTCTCTGACCACAGCTCTTTCTGCCCCCACGTACGTTTCGGCTCTGCTCCTGCACTCCTGGGCCAATGGAAAAAGTTTCAGATCTGCCTGGCAGACGTGAATGGATTCTCTGTTATCCCAGGAATTCTCCTTGGAGGAGGTCGCATGCACGGCACGGGTCCACCGTTTGGCACGGCCAGGCACTTATTCATTCCACATTTACATACTGTGAGTCGTCTACATGTCAGACACGGTTCTGGGCACACACGGGAATACAACAACTTCTGAGGCTCAGTCAGAAAAGGCCAGGTAACTTCTGTGCTGCTGGACCAGTTGCCTTACAGGAATCCAATCACCCTGAGACTATCATGCCAGAGCCAGCTGAGCCCACCCTCCCCTGCCAGCCCAACAAGGTACCAGGCACGTAAGAAGCCATCACAGACCCTCCGGATCAGCCCTCTCGCTGACTGAATACTAAATGACCCCCATGACTGGCCTCGGGGAAGGGGAGATTCCACTAGCCCAAGTCCTGCCCCAGAAAATCATGAGATCTAGCAAAACAGTTCTTCTCAGCAGTGAATGGTGGGGTACTTTGTTACTCAGCGTTAGCTAAATGAGAGCGGCCCGCGCTGATGCCGGGAGGGTGAAGTGAAACCGCAGATGTCGTGTTCCTGGCATAGAGTGGGCTCTCGGCAAAGGTTAGATCACGTCCCCGTTCCTGTGACAACAGAGTTTGATTGCCTTTCAGTTTCATCGCCTATTTTTACAGTGTGCTACGTTGAGTCATAAATTACAAGCAGCTTACCCGTGTCTGATTCTCACTGAGCACTTGGTTTTATTGGGCTCTCAAAGTTAGAGAACGGCAGGCGTGTCAATTGGAGTGGCCTCTCTTTGCTCCCAGGAGGAGGGTTCTGGAAGGAAGTTCTCGCGCAGGGAAGGAGCGGAGGCTGAAGGGGCCTGTTCCTGACCTGTGCTTGGAGCCCCATGGCACGCACACCGTGGCGAGCCAGGCGTATATGCCAGGATGTTTTTAAATGATTTTCTGAGCGATATCATTTTTCTTTGCTAAACAGCATGGATTTTTGAGCTCTAATGCGTTTCTCCATTAAGGAGGACAGGCAGTCTCCCTTGGCATGTTTCATCACGAAGTTATTTTTCAAATCAGCATCTCCAAGACGTTGTATAACTTACTGATGATGAGCACACATTTTTGGAGCCAGATGGGCCTCAGTGTGAAGCCTGGTCCTTCCCTTACAGATGGAGAGAAACCGCGTGTGTGGCCGAAACTCTACAAACCTCAGTTTACTCCTCTGTGAAATGGGAATAAACAGTGTCTCCCCCTCCTAGTTTGCTTGTGAAGTTAAATTAGTTAAAGGCATCATGCAAAGTGAAAGCTTGAAATAATGTATTTGCTAGAATCATCATCATCATGGTTAGTTCTGAGATGGTGCAAGTTGTCAGATTTAGCAAATAAAAACACAAGATGCCCAGGGAAATTTGAATTTCAGATCAAGAATGAATAATTTGTTTGTACAGTATGTCTCACGTATGCCATAGAACAGACTTACACTAAAAATCGTTCATCTGAAATTAAATGTTACTGGCTATCTTGGATTCCTTATGATGAACGTCATTTACAATGACAACCCATCCCGATCCCCTGAGTACGTGGTTCCCAAGAACTAATGATCTCCCCCCTTTTCCTCGTCTTTAATAAAACCTTACAGCGTTTTCCCCCCTCCAGTCTCGCTGGTAATTAAGACAGGCCAAGAGGCTGCTCTAGAAAGACAGGCTGTGTAACTTTTTCTGAAACGACACACTGCAGTTATTACATAAGCAGCTGCCTACAGCGGCGTCCTGAGCTGTGCTGGGAGCGAGCGGCTGCCTTTGTACCCTCTCCAGCCTCCTGCTGCAAAACAGCCCCTCCTTCCTCAGGCCCCCCCACCCCTGCCCTTGCTGCCTGAGGTCTGCTCCATTTGAAGTCCCGCCCCCCCACCATCAGCTTATTTCCCCCCACGTAATATAGCGCAGTTTATTACATAAGTGATTTATTGTATGCACCTTAATGTATAAGGGGCAAAACTTGTTTAAAATAAATCCAACTGAGAGGATAATCTCTATGGGCAAAATGTACTTCGACTTAATTTCTCTACTGGGTATTACACACTATATAATTGCCTTAAACAGAAGCTGCACACACAAATTTAGCTTGGCACCGATATCTGGCTTCGCAGAACACTCGAGTTACATGCTGGGTTTTGCTACAAATCCTTCGCTCCACCAGAAGAAACTCGACAGCAGCTCTTAAAGAAATACCCAGCTTGATTCTCTTGCTGAGATGGGGTGGGGGGAGGGGGAGCAGCTGATTGTGTGCTGGATTTGTGGGGGGAGGCCTTTGTCCTGGGACAGGAGGCAGAGCCACCTGCCTGGGTCTAACCAGAGTGGGTGAGGAGTCTCACCTTCTTCACTCCTCATTCAGAAGTGTGCTCAACAGCAAAGACAACCCGTGGCTCCCTGGCTGGCACCGAACGTGGGATATGTGTTTCATTAACATTGATAGCGGCTTGCCCTTCTTTCTCCCGTGGATTAATTAATTAATGTATCCACTGATTCCTTCATGCGTTCATTCATTCATTCATTCATTCATTCCACAAATACCGATGGACCTTCTCATGGGCTCCGGGGCAGTACTCTGGAGATACCATAGTGAACCACAAATGACGCCTGAGTGGGGGATGGGCATTAATAACAGACAAATAAGTGCCCAACGGCAAACCCTGAAACTGCAGTGGAGAGGAGGTGCAGGGCGCTCTGAGAGCTCCGTGGGAGGCCTGCGACTCCCCCAGGGAGATGTGATAAATTACCTAAAACTTAGTGGCTTTAAACCATACCAACTTACGATCTGACCGCTCTGAAGGTCAAAGTCTGACAACAGACTCACTGGGCTGAAGTGGGTTGTCAGCAGGCTGGTTCCTTTCTGAAGGCTCTCGTGAGAACCTGATTTCTTACCTTCCCAGCTTCTGAAGGAGCCTGCATTCCTTGGCTTGTGGCCTCGTCCCTCATCTGCAAAGATGGGAACATCAGGCCAAGTCTTTTTCACTCTGCCATCTCTCTGGTTATGGCTCTTCGGCCTCTCTTTTCTCCACTTAAGGAAATTTGTGGTGATATTGGATCCACCTGAATAATCCAGGCTACTCTCCTAATCTAAAGTAAGATCATCTGATTAGCAACTTTAATTCCACCTGCAATCTTAACCCCTTGTTTGCCACAGCGTACACATATTTACTTGTCATGGGGATTAGGAGGGAGACAGCTTTGGGGCCACTGTTCTACCTACCACAGGCGGGCTCTAAAGAGCGAGGAGGAAGGAGAATATTCCAGGCAACGTCAGAAACCTGCGTGGGTGCAGCTTGGAGACCAAGTGAGAGGGTGCAAGTTGCTGGTGTTAAATGGGCCAGAGAGGTGAGCGGAGGCCAAACCAGGGGAGGGGGGCTGGTCAGCCACAGAAAAAATTCTGGTCTTTATCTCAAAGGTACAAAGAAACCCTTTAAATATTTCAGCCAGGGGATAAGATACAGTGTTTAACTGAATCTAAGATTATAGATGACATTTTTCATTTTCCACTAAGAAAAAAAAAGTGCTGTCAATTAAAATATGGTACAATGCTTTTTTACCACTTAGAATTTTTAGTTTATACTTACCACAAAACTCTTTAGACTTAATTAGATGTCTATTTTTGTCACAGATAACACTCGTGCATCCAATAAAAATATAAATGAGAAAAACATGGTAAGGTTTTTTCTAAAATGTCTTCACATTAAGCAAGGGTCTCTCCCCTAAGGAATGTTTTAACTCTGAATCGCTGATGCCCCTCTTCCTCCATCCACTGTCACCTAATGTGCCATCAAAGACAAGGTGAGGCAGCCTTTCTTAGAAGAATTCATTACAAAAAGGCAAACCCACTGATGCTGGGCTCTCCAGCTGGCCAACCTACTCTGGCTATGCCAGCCCCGCCTGCCTTCCACCCCCACAACCATGGGGTTCCCACAGGTGGAGAGCTCCGGCATTATTTCTGGGAATTCCTTAGCAGTTATTGACACCTTCTTGCAAGGTTCAAGGCTGGTGCTCTTGGTGTCTGTGCAGAGGAAATAACAAAGCTCAGCCCTGCTGCTGCCTGCCTTGGGGGGGCGGGGGGTGGGAGGAGCTGAGTGGGGGCTGTGGTCCTAAGTCGTGCCTGATGAGGTATCTGAGATGCCAACATGTTAGAGTGTCAAGGGTCAGATTGGTGCTTTCAGAAGGTCCTTCGATCAAATCAAAACTTGTTCCCACTGCAAAGTATCTATTAACGACAGTTCAAGAGTCCTTCCTTTATGCTGAGCACTGTGCTAGACCTCTCCCTGCCACATCACGTCATCTAATTCTTACGACACATTTCAGACGCAGGTGGTATCATGATTACCCATTGTATGTACCAAGAAACCGAGGCTTAACTACCTTAACTCACCTAATAACATCCAGATCATAGGCAGAGCTAGGATTTGAGCTCGGAAAGACTCTAGCGGTTACCACTGTGCTTAATCACCTCGATTTCGCATCCCTCATTGGAAAAGTCTTTAAATCATGACACCCCACACACATGGGTGGAGCACCTTCCGTGCAGGTGGCGAGCTCTGCGCTGGAGCCAAGAACAAAGCACCAACAGGCCCTTCGCTCAGGGAGCCGAGAGTCCCGTGGGGAAGGCAGAGGAGTACCCGCACTTCACTGATATGGGGCACCCCGAGGTGCACTTCCACGCGCCCTGGCGGCACCAGCACAAGAGAAAAATGTCCCTATTTGATTCACATGGTGCAATTTTTCCTAAAGAATTTTGGAGGCTAAACATTAGGCTGCAAAACATTCAGAAATTCCCAGGAAGGCGGCGTGAAATCAGCGTGGAAAATCTATTCTGGTCTCCCTCCCATGCCCAGTTGACCTTACAATTGCTCTCCTCCCTCAAGCCAGCCTGAGTATTTCCTTCTAGGCCAGTGGTCGGCAAACTCATTAGTCAACAGAGCCAGATATCAGCAGTACAGCCACTGAAATTTCTTTTGAGAGCCACATTTTTTAAACTTAAACTTCTCCTAACGCCACTTCTTCAAAATAGACTCGCCCAGGCCGTGGTATTTTGTGGAAGAGCCACACTCAAGGGGCCAAAGAGCCGCATGTGGCTCTCGAGCTGCAGTTTGCCGACCACTGTTCTAGGGGAATGGTAGGAAAAAAGGGCCTAGGTAGGATGGGATAGGAAGGGATGGGATGGGATGGGATGGGAAGGGAAGGGATGGGATGGGAAGGGATGGGATGGGATGGGAAGGGAAGGGAAGAAATATAAGTACAAATCCACCATACATTAGGCTTCCCGGTGTGATTAATAACACAAGAGTCACTGAATACACACACGATTCTCCAAGTGAACGCCGGACACAGAAAAGGACCACGAGAGTGTAAAAACAAAGTAACAATACATATGGGTGTGCAGAGATAGCAATGAACCTTTTTCTTTTTAATCTGTTGAATGCTACCACGATAAGAATGAAAACAAATCCAAGCCAAGCACCTCCTTGATTAACTACAAACACAAAAGGTCCGTTGTCTCGGAAGCTGAGATGGGGTGGTTTGCAGGAGAGGGCCCCATACTGTGCCATTTCTTGCCGGGAACGCTCACTTTGGACCCTTTAAATGTTTATTTCAGTTTGCTTTCGGATCTCTCGGAGAAGTTGGCAGGCGCAGGGCTCCCCTCCTCCTCCTCCCCCTCCTCTTCCCCGGAAAAAAGCTCCCCCACCACCAGGCAAACCCCTCGAACATATGTCTGCACCCAAGAGCAGAAGAGTGGAGAAACAGATGGCATAATGACTCCGGAATCTGACAGCCCGCTCTGTGGCAGTGTTTTCCGCAGACAGGACTTGCCAGAGATGCACATCTGAGCGAGGGGCTGCCAAGGCGCACAGATCCACGCCGCGCCCTCCGATCCGCGTGAGATGCTTGTGTTTGAAAACAAGCAAAATGCTTTTTTTTGCTTTTTTTTTTTTTTTTCAGGAGCAGCAAGTGAGGACGCAGCTCTGCAGCATTTACGGCGCATATGTCGGAGGGAGAGCGGGGAAATGTTTTGCAAGCAATGGCTCTATAAACAGTGCCTACTTTGGGTGTTTTCCATAAGAGGCAGGTGGGAAGCAGGAAGGAAACAGCCGGGGGAACTGCAGAGCAACCTGTCTCCATGGGCTGTTGACTTTCTGTCACTGTACCTGTGCACATTTCCCGGACTCCTTTTCAGGGGAGGTGACACACACTGGAAGCTCCCCAAATGAAGGTGATCTGAATTCTCACCCAAGTGTGGATGTGAGCTGACCGCTGTCTCTTCCTCTCTTCTTCCACATTAGCAGGGAGAACAGAGAAGTGTGAGGAGAGCGGTGAAGGGGGAAATGGAGCTGATAATTAGGGATCCCCACCCAGGGGGTAGACACGCCACGTATGCATCGCTGCAAACTGAGAACAATTTTACAGGCGGGCGGGGGGACGCTGGGGGACAAGTGTAATGAAAAATTTGGCCAACGTAATAGGACTCAGAAGAGGTGAGCTGGGCCTGGAATCGGAGTCTGTCATACTCTTTCCACTTCACACTCCTCTGCCTGGCACTTTCTATGAAAGGTAGAAAAACCTCCACGTGGGGCCTACATGGTAGGGAAGTGCTGCCTTTTGGGGGGGCCCCCAGCTGAAAGGGATTCATCCTATTGCTGGGATGGCTCACCTGCCCTTCTCAAGTGGAGATGTTATTTAAAGAACATGAGAGTTTCATTTAAAAAAAAAAAATCTCTGTATGAGCTGCCTTCCACTGAAGGGGCTGCATTTTACTTGCGTTTTGTCAAAACAACTTTTGGGACCTGGATTTTGAGTCTCCAGAGCCCCGCTGCTTCAACAAAGGGAAGATGTCCTTCGCTCAAAGCCACGGTGTGAGGCCGCGCCAGCCTCTACCTCCCTGCACCCCACAGCCCCCTCACCGACTACTGGACCCGCTGTCACCGAGGTAAAACGCACAGTCATTTGGGAATGGCCCCATTTCGGATCGCACAACCCCCGGAACCTGTGGGAGCACCCTCTAATTCCTTCAGGCCGCCTCGGTCTCCTTTACACTGGCAATGGTGCCCCTTTCCATTTGCATTTAAAAGACAGTCAGTTGCAGGGTTCATAAACATGGTTACAGTGATTTATTGAAGACGAGAATGTCACTGCTGCTCTTCACACTTTAGCAGCCCTGAGAATCAAATGCTGGCTGCATATGTGATCTTGCTGTCCCCATAAAGCACACAGGAACAGGCCAGTCGGGAGTATTACTTTTCTCTTTTCTTTCCTTTTTTTAATTTAATTTTAATTTTTTTTTCCCAAAGACAGTAGCAACTGTCTTACCGTTAGAAGAAAGCTCACGTTCATCAGCCTCCAAGTGCCCAGCTCGGGTTCCTAATTTAGAGAGACGGTGGCCTGCCCACCGGCCCTGTGAAGAAGCCAGTCGTTATGATGGCCGAGGATCAAGAAAAGGGAAACCTCTCCTTCATCTTCTGGTTCTGAGGAAGCCCTGCCCTAGGAAAGCGGTGCTTAGCTCCCTTCTCAGCGGGGGGTCACGGGCAGAAGGCCGGCCGGCCACCCTGCATGGAGCTACCTCTGTCTCTCTTTCCTGCTAAAAACCTAGAGCAAGGGTTGAGTGCGGGCTTGGAATTCTCTTATTTGAAAATAATGTGAGCGGAGAGGAGCTGAGGTCAGAGCATACTTTCCAGCCAGCTAAGTCACAAAAGGAGGTGCGCAGAGCCAAGACAACTGTTTATCTAAGGGCACAGTGAACAACTTGGCATGCCTCGGGCTTTGTACCAGGGGGACTGAACCCTTTCTGAGCACACTGTGCAGAAAGGCAAAGGAGAGAGACGGGGAGAAAAGAAAAGAAAGGAAAAAAAAAAAAAGAAGCAGCAAAGAAAAAAAAGCTTGCACCTCATTTGCCCTTCCAGTGTCCAGGAGGGAGTATTTCTTTCCACCTTTTTCACATTATAATAATGGCTGCACAGCTCCTGAAAAGGGCCCTGGTGCAAAGGCAAATGGTGCATGACACGCGAAACCCCGGTCTTTGTCACACCAGCTCCGCTCCAAAGTCCTTCTCTGCCTTCGTTTCCCTGCCATTAACTGAGATGAAATGAGTTTTTTCCCCCTTTTGATTCCACCCCCCACTGTCTATTACAGTGTGACGCGACTGGGCTTCCTGGCCCATTATTTCAGAGAGAATTCTTTTATTCCGGTTTGGGAGTTCGCGCCTGCAAGGTTATCTGTGCACAAAGCAACGCCTCGGTCTTCGCCTTCATTTCTGAAATCTGATCTCATTGATAAGAACAAGGCCGTTCGCATTGCATTTGTCAGATAAGTACCTCGGGTGCCGGAGTCATAATTTTTGTGACTTCAGTCAGGGCTCCCTGTTAAAATACGTCAACCGATAAAAAATGCAAGTATTATAAAAATAACCTTTGCATCAAAAGTGTCGTCCTATCTCCTCCTTTTTTAAAAAAATAAAAAAGCACATTATGTCCTTTTGCACACCAGGCACCTCCCCACACTCCGATGCCTATTTCCGGATGTAAAAACCAGTTTTTACAATGATTTTTAAAATGGTCTTGCGACTCCCGTGCCATCCTCCCGCAGGCTGGGAGACGACAACAGGCACCAGGGCTCCTACGGAAAGAGTCCATGCGATGCAGTTTGTCTGAAAGGGGTTTTGATTAATTTCCCTCCGATGGTCTATCCCAGGTTGATAGGTACCACGTCCTGATCACAAGGAGCAAATGAATCAAACTTAAAGGGGCTCCGTCCTGAGCAGAGTCAGCGATCAAGGTCCAGTGAGCCCCGTGGTACATCCTGGGTCAGGACCCAGCTGTCAGCGTGCCCAGGGAACAGTCCGCATTGTTCCCACTTGGGAAGCGGTCAGATACACTACGAATAACACCCACACCCGACAGACATGAAAAGAACGGGAGAGGCCGGTTGGCTCCATCCTGGAGAACTGGGCTTCTTGCAGGGTCTTATGCCATCAAAGCCACCCCACCCCCACTCCCCACCCTCCAGCAAAGCCACCCCCGGGCCTTGGACCAGGGAGACTGGAGAGCGTGTTATATAAATATTAGCATGAGGCAGATTGCCGGAGCCCTTGTGTGTCTCCTTCCCCCCTGGTGGCAGCCACACAAAGAAGCCGGTGACAAAACTAAGAGACAGCCACAGCATGCCAAGCCGCCCGGCGCAAGGTCCTGTCCCTGTCCCTGTTCGGGCCCCGTACACCCGGGCCTGCAGCTGATAACACTGTAATAGTCCTCCTTTGAGGACAGAGGCTCCCGCGTGCTGATTAGTCATTTATCACACCTGGCAGCCCTGCTGAACTATAATTACTCTTCTCTTATCCTGCGCACTGTCATGTCCGAGAGGAGAGGCGAGGCAGAGGCCCAGTTAATGACACATTACCCTCTTGACAAGCACTTAAAGGTTTTATTGTAAATATTCAAGATATAAAACATCCGAGATTCCCTTTTTAATTATAAAAAGCAATTTCAGGGCCTCCCTTCCCCAACCTCGCCCCCACCCCCAAATAGTAAAGTTTCGGCCCCTTATCCTCGGCTTACCGCAAACAAACTGATTTCCCTTTGTCACGTAAACTCATTGCTACAAGTTAACTCAGTATCTCTCCGCAATTATCAGACATATTGCCTATGAAATTGGTAATTTAAACACACATCACATTTCCACAAAAGTTAAATTTCCGCCCCGAAAGAAGGGGGAAATGTGCATTTATATGAAAAATTATATATGAAAAAAAAAAAGCCTAAAATGCGGCATAAATAGTCCGGTTTTCCTCATCAGAAAGAGAGGGAGCAAGTCATTGAATGATTTTTTTTAAAAAGATGAGTCTCTAACGGAGGTAAAAATATATGTATATATATTTTTTCATAAACTAAAAAATTGGAAATGTGTGGGTCATTAAATCCTGATTGCCTACTTGGAAGGTTTGGACAGAAAGCCAACTTAGCATTCAGTGACTCCCCGGGCTATTTTTGTACCTGGAGGAGTGTTCAGAGGGCAAGTCCCTGGAGGCGAGGGGACCCTGGCGGGCCTGACCCTGACCTTCCCGCGGGCTTTTGTGGGGCCATCTTTCTGCTCCGTGTGGCCTTGTTGATGGAGCATTGGGGCTACCCTCGGCCAACTTTGATAGCAGTCACCAGGATGGAATAATGGGGATGAGTGGGAGCTGGAGTTAATAGAACCTTCCCTTCTTACAGACAAGAAACAAGCCCCACAGGGACACGCATCACAGCCCAGCACCCACTCTCGTAGGCACAGTCAATGTGAGATGAGCTCATCTGAGCCCAGTTGGTTTCCACTGCCCTCCCACACTTCATAAGCACCCACGTTCTTGGTGCCTGGGTGTTGGGTTCTGTGCGTTTGCAAGCATCTTGTTCCCGCTGGTTGAATGTCGCAGCCAGTGAAAGCTACTGGAGCGTGGGGCCTACCGGTGTGGGATCCAGACGCCATGGTAACAGCAGGAGAAGGCACCCCAGCGCTGCTCTCCTTGGTCCCATGAACCATTCGGGTGATCTCTCCGATCAGGCCAGCTAGGTAGGTGTCCCCTTAATCCAGAACCCCTCCTTGGTTGCGTTTCCAAATGCTTTAACGTAAGAGCATCGACATCCAAGAGAAGGGAAGGCCTTTCATTGTTCCAAGGCCCATGAGAAGGTGAGGGGCAGCCCAGGGTTAAGAAAAGGAGCTGATGCAGCATTGAAAGTAGTGAGTGACAAGACCCAGGGAGGCATGTGGCGGCCAAACCATGGAAATGAACATATACACAGCCGACCACTCCTGACAGCCAGTCAAGGAATAGTGATGACATACCCTCGTGGCGTTTGAAGAGGAGACTAGCCGGTGTGCCTATGTCTTTGGGATGAGGGGAATGAAATAACAGGGAGAGGGATAAGTGAGTCAGCAAGATGAAGAAAAAAAAAGACTTTATCCTTGCTCTGAGAATCCTAAAAATGGAAGCACCTGTGCAGCCTTGGCAGGACACTGTCACCACACAGAACGCTGTTCAAGCAGACGAGGGGGCTGACCATGCAGAAGAGGGAGGTGAGCACACACAGAGACAAGAGAAATACTGACACCCCTGAGATCATGACCTAGAATCCCAAGCACGCTTCCTTAACTGCAAAGGCCTCAAGGATAGATAGAACTACCTTTCATGCACTGCTGATCTTCAGTGACTAGCACATGGCAGGCACATAGGTTTTATGAATGAATGAATGGGAAAGGAGATCCATAAAAAACAGGCAGTGCACTAATACATATGTATTGATTTCTTTGTGGCAGGTATTGTGGGAATAAAGGAAACTTAACTGAGGCAATCCCAAGGCCCTGGGGCCCCCATGGACATGAGCCTGAAGTGGGTGATGATGACAATGAAGACAGAGATGCGCGGTATAGCCAACATCTGCTGAATGGTGGGCCAGGGGTTGTGATAAGCTCTCTAGGAGGCTAGCTCTTTACATCCTTGTTGGATCTTCACATCAGCACACAGGGGTGTTCATTGTGTGGCTCCCATTGTACAGAAGAGGAAACTGAGGTTCCAGGGGTAAAAGAACCTGCCTAAGGCCCTGCTGCTGGCAAATAGAGAACCCCAGGTGTAACATGGAATCCACAATCCATGCTCTTAGCTCCAGGCCTTGCTGCCTCTTATCACTACATAATGTGGGACATGGGATGGAGGGAAAACCATCTGAGAAAAGGTTCAGGGTGAATTGTAAGCATAGTGGTGAGAATTTCTCCAGGTTTCTTCTTTGATTCTGATTTCAAGAGCTGACTCTGCTGTCACCGACTTGGTCGAGTCAGAGTCCTTCCTCTCAGGGCTCCATCTCCACTTCTCTTTGGAAGCTGAAGGCTGCCATGCGTTGACTTGTCCCCAGAGCACCCTGCTCTTTTCAAAGGCACTTTATATAGCTAATGAGATAACCGGGATCCAAATAAGCTGTCCTTCCTAGGTTTTTGGTCTCGAGACAAGCTCCCCTTGAGGTTTGCTCCCTTTTCTCAGCATGACACCTCCCTCTCTTAAGGGAAAATCACTCACACTATGTTCATCACCTGTGTTGTCTCTTTTTTAAAAATGCTAAGTGAACACGGAGACAAAGGACCTGAAGGACTGCGACAGAAGCTCCACAAGAGAGTGGAGAGTCCTGGCAGGTCTGTGGGTCTGAAACCAAATGTTTTCCTCCCTTCTTCCTTTCCTCCTTTCCTTCCTTCCTTCCTTCCTTCCTTCCTTCCTTCCTTCCTTCCTTCCTTCCTTCCTTCCTTCCTTCCTTCCCTTCTCTCTCTCTCTCTCTCTCTCTCTCTTTCTTTCTTTCTTTCTTTCTTCCTTTCATTCATTTTCTATTGGCCCCTGGACTGTACACTACTGTACACTAAACCACCCCATATCTTGGGTGGTGATGGAATTACCCTGGGGCTCCGGGGGCTCCTCGGTGTTAACAAAGAGCTGTTGTCAGCGTGATGTGCATCTTGGCATTGATAAAACGCACTCCACAGTGTTTGTAATAACACAGCTGTTGACCTTTAGTAGCTCAGGATTCTGAGAGTCCAATATGAAGCTGGACAGTCACCTTCCCCCAGAACTAGGTCAGCCAGACGAGTTGAAGCTCCCTATGCTGTGGATGAGCCTTTCTCCATTAGGCCTCAAGGAAAACAGCCAGGAACTAAAAATCGTTGGGCAGAGGGGGAAGTGAAGGCCCTTGGTCTGGAAGATCAGTCAATTGGTGTCAATATCTTAGTCTCTCTCTCTCTCTCTCTCTCTCTCTCTCTCTCTCTCTCAAACACACACCCTCTGTCCTACTTTGCTTCCTCTGGCTTCCTCCTTCTCAGTGTCCCTTCTTCCTCTCTGAACACCTGTTCTGTTATCCCCTCTACCAACCAGCTTCCTGTGTCCTTCTTCCCCATCAGTCTTCTTTGCATAGAGTCCCAATTGAATGCTGAATCCATAAGACTTCTCTGTTTCAGTATTTATCTCCAGCTGGAAGTCTTGTTCTGTGTTTCTCCATTCAAATCCCTGAAAGCTCAACACCATGGCATGGCACCTGACCAGGGGGATGCCATTTACAGTGGGGACAGAGATGCCCAGCCTAAGGGCAGGTGTGGGTCCATTGGCTGGATGAAATCGTTGTAGCACTGCTAAGACCTTGCAGTGTGGTTTGGTTCCATTAGGGCCCAGTGATGGCGAACCTCTGACACGCATGTCAGTGCCATTTCTGATGACACGCGGCTGCTCAGGCGGCCGCATGCCGAGGATGAAACATTTATGTTATTTAAACTATAGATATCGCGAAATAATGTTTTTTCCTCAAAGGGACACACTACCTGAGTTATGCTCAGTTTTTTGGCGAAGTTTGAAACACCAAGCTCAAAAGGTTGCCCATCACTGCATTAGGCACATTCTATCTCAGGAATCTGAGCAAACAGAAGAAAGCTCATCAGACTTCAGTCAAAGTTCTTAGTTCATGAGACTGAATGAACCAGACTGAAAAGAAGGCTTTCCAATTGGATTAGAATTCTTAGAACCACTCAAAGAGGAAAGAAGGTTAGTTGTTGGTGATGCCCAAGATGGAACACTATTTCTGACTGGTTATAAATTTGAGAAATATACAGAAAGGGTCCTGTCTTCACAGAACTCTCAATATACCAATAATTATGTTAATGAAGCCCTCCCCCCTCAAACAGAGTCACTGTTAGTCCCCAAACTCTACAGATTAAATGACTTATGTTGTGATCATCAAATTCAGCACCAATAACTTCTTTTACAGAGAACCCAGGTAATCCTCCAGGCTAGTTCCTGATCGGAAATAAAACCCTTCACATGAAGCTGAAAAGAACCACACACATCTGCTTTGCCAAATTGCCCATCCGGGCTTGTGTTTCCAGCCAGGGCAGTCATAAATTGGTACCCAGGTATCAACATGCTGGCCCTGGTGACAGACACAGGATCAGCTGAGAATCAACAGGTAAGGAGTAGGGCAGAGACCATAGCCCACGGCTTTCTCTCTGGGAAGAAGCTAACTTGACAGCTGTAGGGGAATCTCCATTCTGCCTTCCAGATTCATCCTCCACCCTTTTGTGCTCTGCTCCATGCCTGGGAGAGTGGACCAATATGATCTACATCAATGGGTTCCTTTAACCATCTGGCTTCTAAGTGGGCTTAAGTAATAGAGAATGTTTATTATCCTAGGACCTTTCCTGGGGAGACAAATGAATCAACACAGGTTGGCTGAATTCCTCAACCAAAGGTATAGCTCCTGCCAGGTGTCCTCTCCATCCAGAGGCCCTCACCTGGCTCCAGCACCTGCTCCCTCTCCTACTCCTACAGGCCTAGGATGGTAGTAGCCAGCGCCATTACTGTTCCTGGGAAAATCCCTCTCTCTCGTGATTGCTCTGTCCTGACCCCACCTTCATAAACAGTCTCGTTATTGAACTCTCTTCAAGTTACCCAGTGTGGGTGTGTCAGCTCTTCCCTGCCAGGACGGAATGACACTAACACAGAAGGGACAGAACGGGGCTCTGACTTCATTCAGACTCTGCTCTCAGGAGCAGAGCCCGCTGCACTGGACGCACTATGCAAATACGGGGAAAGTCCTGCTGGGAATGTGGGGAGAGTACATTTTTAGACAGTTGCCGAGTTCAGCAGCCCAAGAAGTAAAGGACACAGACTTTGGACCAACATACGGCTGCTCTCTCATTAGCACGAAATGAATTCACTCTACTCTGCTTCTGCTCATGGAGGGCCCTGTACAGAAATAAAGACATATGTGCCGTCACACTAAAAGCATCTTGAAACATGAGGCAGCATAAGAAAAAGTCCTTGAAGAGGCCTTTTCCAATTTTTCTCAACCCATATGTTTGATAGGGAAGCTCCGAACTCTCACTAGAACAATGGATTAAAAAATGAGATACCCTCCCGTTTCGCAATCCATTTGTTTCATCCTTTCAAGATGAAACGGGGATAAAATAAGTTGCAAGGGTTCCAGTGTGAACAAACTTGAAAAATCTTGCCTTTGCTGGGAAAATATTTTAATTTTCAAATGCATTCTAACCTACTCTCACTACAAGGTAGAAAAATACCATTGTCCAAAAAAAAGCGGGGCGGGGGGGGGGGGGAGCCCCTCACATGTCAAAGATCAGGGTACCCAAACACAATAAATTCAGGACTAGATGAATAAGCACAAGCCACTTTTGAATTTATTCATCTTTTGGTTTGCGCTGTAAGAACGTAAGTCCCAAAGAGCCTCTGTGTGCTTTAAGAAATAGAAACTATAGCTATTGAAGCCCCGCTCTCAGAATGCTGCCCAATTGTGCTGACTGCTGCACTTGAAGATCCGTGGTGGGCTGTCCTCCAGGAAAGCCCAGAACCACTTGGCCATGGTTCCTCTCCACTGAGTTTGGGATAAGAGTCCCTGCACTCTGCCCCCTGGCTATCCCTTTTGCAGAACCTTGTAGCGTGACCTTAAAATACTGTGCTTTGCTGAGTCCCCGGGGTCAGAGGGCATCTCTTGTCCATCCTGAAGCTCTCATGCCTACACAATGGATGTTATCAAAGAGATATCCACCGAATCCCTGGGCAATTAATCTTTAATTTAAAAAAATAACATTACTGTACTTACTGGTCAAAATAAAGATTCTCACATACGCTGGTAAAAAACACCAAAAACAAAAACAGCAAAATCATAATAGCAGTTTTTTTTAGAATTTCTTCTGGAGAAGTCAAGGGATGGTAGATAAGCTCAACACATGGGCAGACCCTGCTCAGTTGGTCATGGCTTCGTGGAGCACTGAATTGACCGGGACTAGGGCGTCATGTCCATGCTGGGGGAGAAAGGAGAGTACGGATGAATTCCTGATGTCTGCCAGGGACCCAGCATTGGGGGATGATGGCAAGTAGACCATGAGTTTGCCATTCCTGTTTTTATTTACCCTCAATCTCTGCAGATCACGTATATGAAACCATAACAAGAAAATTCACTAAAATGCAAAGATTGGTGAAATCAGCACAGCCCCAGCCTATTTAAGGTATTGTGGGCCTGCAGTCTAAAAACAGAAACCAGTTCATGTCCAAACCAATTGTTCTTCGTGGAGCACAGAGAGCGTATTAGGAATGTGCCTTCATAAAGCTCTGAGTCAGTCTGTATCCTCCAGGTGACTTTCAAAACTGTAGGTCTGGAAGCGCCTCTACCTAGGGCTCCTTTGTAAAATTGATGAACTATTCTCAATAAGTTTTTCTATCACCCCAGGTTGAAAATTGCAAGCATGTTGCGTATGTAAAAATATAAATGTTTGACTCATCTTGCCTGGGGAAATGCTGATGAAGCCAGGGGTGTGTGCTCCTGTTTGGGTAAATGTCTCCCTAAGCACCAGTTAATCCTGACATTTCCCCCGTGTCCCCCTGCCGCATTAGATGAGTTTACATTGGCTATCCTTCTGGCCCTGGGGTGCCTCTCAAATGCACTCCTCAAGGAGAACTGGAGGTCAGCATGATGCATGTTTGGCTCTGAGCCATGACCTTTGACACAGCATCCTCATCTGAGCCAGTCAAGGTCTCTGTATCAGATGGATCCTGGCTGACTGAACTCAGCATCAGCTGCCACTTCTGCGCTCCCGCTGGAGCGGTCAGTGTTCCGATGCGCAGGTCTGGATAAGTCACGTGCCTGCTCTGCGTGCTGTCTGAGCGACTCCCAGCAGTGACAAGGGAGATCTGCTCCAGCCAGAGATGTGAAGGGACCAGAGGCACAGGGACCTTGACACTGCGATTAGCCCTGTGGTGTTGACAAGCTGCATTTAAGACAATACAGCACAACACCTTGCGTGGAGGTGACATAGGTTTACAAGTGAACTGTGCCTCTTTCCTGACATCCTGCACTACGACAGGGTGACAGAACAGAGTATTTGGCATGGAAACCCCCAGGATCAACAGAAAACGGAGACCGCTCTGGAGGTAAGTCCTGGCAGGAATCACATGTGGATGCCATGGAATCTCCTGCTGCTAGGGCGGAACTCATCTGCAATTCAGCAATTCTGAAATCCCCCCAAAGTCCCCAAAATGGGTGCTGGAGCTTGGCTTCTGATGGAGCAATGGTGGACGGGTCCGGGGACTCAGAGAAACTTGGATCTGGGCCAGGGTCTTTCTTTGTGCCCAAATATCAGTACATATTCTGTTAAAATGGCAAATAAAACCAGACATCGACAGATGAGCCAATTTATAAAAAATGCCAAGCTGTCCCTCCACTCTCCACATGATACTTTCTTCCTTGTTTTCTTCTTTCTGTTACATGCCCTGCACACATGCATTACCCCAAATCCACTTAGCAGTTGACAGACACCCCAGTGAAAATCATGAAAACAGAGTAGGAAAATCTGACCACTTCTGAGTACTGTTATAAAAACATGAAAATGTGTGTTATATTTTTTGTTGTTGTTGTTAATCCTCACCCAGAAACACTTTCCCCATTGATTGTTTTGTTTTAGAGAAAGTGGAAGGAAGGGAGTATGGGAGGGGGAGAAAGAACAAGCTAATGAGAGAGAGGGAGGGAGGAAGGGAGGGAGAGAGAGAGATAGGGAGAGAAGCATGGATGTGAGAGAGACACATCAATTGGTTGCCTCCTACACACACCTTGACCGGGGCTAAGGATGGAACCTGCAAACCAGGTACATGCCCTTGACCAGGAATCAAACCCAAGACCCTTTCATGCGCAGGCCAGCACTCTAACCACTGCCAGGGCTGTGTGATATTTTTGATAGGAGGATCCTGAAGGTCAGCTTCTATGTTGTTAAATAAGCCGGTTGTGTCGGCAACTGATCACCCATGGGACCTTTCTAACCTGCCGCCTGTTTCTGTAAATACAGTTTTATTGGCGCCCAGACATGACCATTTGTTCAAATATTGTCTATGGCTGTTTTTGTATTATAATGACAGAATTGAATGATCACAAATAGAGACTGTGTGTCCCTCAATGCCTAAAATATTAAGTATTTGGCTCTTTACAGAAAAAGCGTGCCAAGTCCTGACCTTGAGAGTGCTGCCTTTGGCTGGGGACTTCCAATTTACCTGTTAAAGCTCCTAAGAAGTCCAAGCTCTGCCATATATCCACCTCGCCAAAGGCAAACATGGCACAAGAACGGGTGCCATGTGGTTATACTGGATTCATTGGAAAAAACAAAAAAGGCACAACTCTCAAGAAAAATGGGATGCTTTACCAGTCCCATCTTTCTGTACTAGCTAAGATAACCCTACTAGCTATCCTATCTAATAAAGAGGGAATATGCTAACTGACCCTCATGCCATCGCAAAGATGGCGGCACCCACAGCCAATAAGGAGGGAATATGCTAATTGCTGCCCTGACCTCAAAGATGGCAGCACCCACAACCAATAAGGATGGAATATGCTAATTGACTGCCCTTCCTTCAAAGATGGTGGTGCCCATAGCCAATAAAAAGGAAATATGCTAATTGACTGCCATGCCCTCAAAGATGGCGGTGCCCATAGCCATAAGATGGCAGCGCCCAGTCCCCTCAGCCCTGCCGGGGCAAGGCTGGGCCCACCCCAGGTGGGCCTGGCTGCTCCGTGCACCTACCTCCAGAGTCCCCCAGTCCCTTCAGCCCCCCAGCCGCCCAGGGCTGGCCTGAGGCTCAGGTAACCAGGGCCTGCCGAGGCTTGTGCTGCTGGCAGTGGCAGCAGCAGAGGTGTGATGGGGCATTGCCTCCTGCCCCTGAGGGCTCCCAGACTGTGAGAGGGGGCAGGTTGGGCTGAGGGATTCCCCCCCTCCAGTGCATGATTTTTCTTGCACCGGGCCTCTGGTAACAGATAAATTTCAAAGTCACTGAAGCTTAAAACACACAAGTTTATTGTTCATTCCTATAAAGTCCTATTGACCAGAGGGAGATGGGCTTGCTCCATCCTGGGCTCATTCCATTGGTTATAACTCAGTCACGTTATCCAATCTAACAGCAAGGGATTCTAGAAAATATAATCTAGTGGTGTGGCCAGGAGAAAAGGGAAACAGGTGTGTGGACATTTAGCTACATGACACATTCCAAAATCCTAACTTGCCTCATCCCTCTCCCCTTGCTCCTCCTTTCATAGCATCATGGTCTTCTCTATCTGAAAAGAAGGCACAGGTATAATACCGGCTCAGTCTTCATTGATAGATACATAATGTGTTATCCTTCCAAGAAGTATATCCATCTTAACAAAAAATTGTGTGATACTCAACTCAAAAAAAACAATGCCTTCTATCAAGCATGTTCACCTTCATTCTATTTGGCTACATGTTAAGGATCTGTTCTGGGCAAATATTTAGTACACTACCCATTCAGTAAAACACAGAGGCAATTTCCCTATAATAACAAAATTATTATAGGTTTTTAGTGTTGCCCCTTTGCATAGTGTTGGTCATAATTGGTACATTTGATGCTAACTCCTTGTTTATAAAACAAACCCAATTCTAACATTTTATAACTTGTTTTGTTAAGTGTTTTCTAAAAATACACTGAAGCCACGTGTGTAAGCTTCTTGTATCAGGTTGGCTCAAAGCAGTCACCTCTTGTAACAGCACTGCTCCAGGCAGTTTCTTCCCAGGACACACCTGGGCATTTTCCAGGGGTGGTCACCTGCAACTCTTCAACCCTACAACCCACTCCACAAGATTTGGCCTTGGCCCATCTACTTTAGGGGGGATAATGAAGCTGGTCCATCACTTACCCCTCACTTGGGAAGAATCAGCACAATCAATTACAACATTCAAATCTTTGGCAGTATAGATATTACAATAGCTAAACAACAATGAAAAAGGAAAGAAGAAGAAGAAAAAAAAAAAGGCTGCCATCCATGGCAAGAACCTAAACCCAGGAATGAGGAAGCCCTGGTTGCAGACCCTGCTGTCCCCCAGTTCATTGTAGACACTTCTGTCCTTTAGCCTAGGTTTTTCTATTTATTTATGTATCAATAGTTTAGGCATCCAGGGTATATCTTTTAGCTCTTTCTGACTCTGTGATTCTGTGAAGAAATCCCTGTTAGTGGAGTTTGATGTCTCAGAGGGAGATATATTTTAGAAAGCCATTCTCAGCCCCAGTCCACAAAAATAAAATACAAGTGAACTTCCGGATCAGACTCGGGCTACAAGAGAACCCCTAGTAAATATTTTGCAATGGAAAACAAAGGAATATATTATCCTTCAGCCAAAGGCAACGAAAGCCCTAATTACTGCTTCTCCAATTGTAAATGGCTTTATAAGCAATCTTCTCAGGGTAATTTTATTAGTTCAAGCACCGTTCACAAGATCACTATGAAGAAATCAAAATTTGATGAAATTAATTTACCTATCACAGGAAGAATCAAGGGACGCTCAGGAGGGTATTCATTTAATAAATAAAATATATTTGAGAAGATAATATTATGGTAATCACTACTTATTAATGCAAACTTCTTTAGGGTTTTGCAGGATTCAAATGCATGTCTTCTCCTAATTAAATAAACATATATATTTGAGGAGCCCAGTCTACAATATTAACAGTCCTCCTGCACTAAAAATATTAGTCTTTCCCTCCTTTTCTGCCCACTTCTGTCAGGGAGCCGCAGAGCATATGACTGCAGCGCCTAGCTAACCATGTAATTGATAACTCCCTACTCGGTTTCACTGTGGGAATCTGTCAGTTCAGGTCTAAAGATACATACACACTACGATGAAAATGAACTTACACAAGCCTGTCTGTGGGCCGGGAAGGGCCTGAATGCAGTCGACATTTTGCTATTTAATTGGTTGGGGCCGGTTTACCAGCACACCCGTGTATTCCAGCAATGGCTCACTGTACTCTGACTCTTTTTGACAGACCTATTTAGTGAGGAGGAGATATTTTTCCCCCCAGATAATTGCTCAAAATCATGCTTTCAAAGTCAAAGTGATTCAAACTTGCCTGTCTATATTTTGCAAACACACAAGTTGGAAGGAATGCAAATTCACATTCCTATTTCTTAGGCGGACGCACTGCACCATAGGGGCTGTTTTATGTTTTGTTTTTTCTCCTAGGAGCAATGAAGGAGAAGGAATCCAAACCCCACAGAACTTAGCCATGGCCTGGCGTCACCTATATGGGGCCAAATCCTGCAAGAGGGTACATATCACCCACCATAGGTCCAGCGCCCATCAGTGAGAGATGTTGGATCTGAGATGCCCCCTTATCAAAGTCTGGGGCTCTCAGTGTCCTATGAGGGTTTCTTCAGCAGAGCAGAGGGATGCAGGGTTGAAGTCCATGGATGTCTGAAGGAGCCATTTAACTGTGGGGTGGCATGTGGCATAATGGGCAGAGCAAGGACTTTGAAATCAAACTATCTTCATGCAGTCCAGGGGACTTACTTCATTCCTCTGCTCTTCAACATAGAAACAGCCGGTTCTAGCTACCCCTCGGGCTGTTTTGGACTTGAATGATGTTCAGTATGTAAACCATCCTGAATGCAGTGGGTGCTGCATAGACATCTCCCTGCTTTGTCTTTGCTCCCCCCACTCTGCTTGGAAGACCCCACTGGAATTTCTTCCCTATTGGCAATTTTGGATCTTCACATAGAGATCATGAAATGGCTCAGCATTAGCACACACAGAGAAATCCTAAAGAAGGAATGAGGGAACAGCGCTGGGAGGTGTGGGCAAAGCCATTTCCAAGGGCTTAACACACTCAGGACGCCATGTAGACCCCATGCAGATTTCAGGAAAGCCCAGTGGCACAGGGTTCTACCAGTTAGAAGGGGGGCTCAACACCAAGCCATGTAAGTCCACGGGAACAGCTTTAATGAGGCTGGAGGACTCTGGAGAGCACTCTTTGCATTACAAACAAAAATACCCATGACCATGGAGCAAATAGCTCCTGTCCACAGATCTATACACAAATCAAGAACCAGAAAGTGGGCCCAGTCCTGGGACCTTATATAACCCTACTGAGACATTTCCAAAAACATGAGATAACATGACCCTTCCCATTGTGCAGTGAGCTCAATCCTACAAAAGCATCTACCTAATAAAAGAGTAACATGCTAATTGATGATACCTTTGTGATGCCCACCAGCCAATCAGGAGTGAGTATGCAAATTAACCCAACAAAGCTGATGGGTTAATTTGCATACGTGTGCGCCGAGCGGCCAGGGGCGGGGCGGGACGCAGGCCGCTCGGGGCCTCTAGGCAGCGTGGGAAGGTGGAAAGGTGTCTCTGGGCTGGAGCAGAAAGGCGGCTCAGGCCAGAGCGAAGGCGGTGCCAGCAGCCAGGGGAAGGAAGGCCCATTCTTGCATGAATCTTCATGCATCGGGCCTCTAGTAGAGTCATAATCTTATAAAATTAAGGAGGACTTTTAAGATAGCGCTCTCCTACTTTTTCTTTTCTTGATGACAATAAACTCTTCTGCAAAATACTTATTTAAAAGGTAACCAGGACCTCTGTCTCCTAAGGAGAATTGAGCTGAGTAAGTAGATCTGGTCCTACTTTCAAGATCAAAATTCTGATCCTGATTTGAAATGTCATGTGTGGTTCCCACAACTCTATGGGATAATTAGACACATTGCTATCCCCATCATCAGGGTACCCAAATAGGATCCTGTGGGATGGCGCAGGTAAAAACGCTTCGTAAATAATGAAATAAATAAATAAACTATTAGTATTTTAATTGAGGCTGGATTGCCAGGCAGTCAATTTAATTAACTGCAGCACAATTAATTGTGAAAATTGAGGTTTGACTCGGATCTTGCCAATTCAAGTGGCATTGTGTGGATATGGTTACAGCCAAGAGAACTAAAATGATTCTAGGGACACTGTTGGAATAAAATTAGCCATGAACGTGTTTAACTCAAACCAAGTAATGGAAATGCTAAGGGGAATGAGTTGTGTTTGTCAACCTCTGCCTTAGTTTCTCCATCTGTAACATGGACCTAATGTAATGGACTTCATGATGAAGACTGACAAACTAGATGATGGTAAAGAGGAAGTATAATTATAGTTCTGCATGGATTGGGGTGGGAGTCTGAGGACAGGATGGCACGTGTTGACTTATCCCACTGCCCTTCCCCCAGTCATCAATCACATCTTTTGAATGAAGGAAAAGTCACCAATTCCGTCGTCCAGAAGCCATGGTCCACCTGGGACCGTCCCAATTCTTCAGCATCTGTCTCCGATGTACCTGAGTCACGTGAGGAACGGGATCCCTTCACCCTAATTATAGGAGCTCCATTTGGCACATCTCTATTGTAGGGCTGGTTGGAACTTTTCTGCAACCCCTACAGCCTCAGCCAGCTCCTCCTGATTCTGGGGTCTTTTCACCTTCCCCTAATCCATTCCTGAGCCAAAGCTGGCGGGAAGGGGCCCTGTCCACCACAAAGTGGCCACAGCATCAGAGCAAACCCAGGAAGGAGCTCACTTACCCTGGGACAGAAGCACACTCCCACCTTGTTGTTGATGGTCATCATTGTAGCAGTTTTTACTTGGAGTCAAACCAATTCCTAACGAATACAATACAAGGGGAGAAAAAAGACTAGAAGGAAATAAACTAAAATGCAGAGCTTATGTCTGGGTGATGGAACCAGGGACGGCTTTTCTTTTTTTTTTTTTTTAAATCTCTGTGTGTGTTTTCTTCTCTGTGTTTTCACATGTTCTATGATATCGATTCCTCTTTTAATTATTGTGAGACAACCCACAATGCAAGTAACATAAACCAAAATGAGCCCGAGCAGCATTCTAGAGGAAAGATACACCTGCTGTGTCTGCCTGAGGAAAAGGGAGATAGGAGTTCTGAACAGACGCTAATGAAGGTGTAAGCAGACCCTTACATCCTGATCTCATTCCATCCGCTTGAAGATGTAGGAAGAGAGAAGGTATAAAGGAAATCAAAATGTACCTAAGGAAATAACAAGCGTTGGCAAGATTTGTGGAGAAACTGGAACCCTTGTACATTGCTGGTGGGAATGTAAAATGGTGCAGTCTGATGGTTCCTCAAAAAGCTAAAGACAGGATTGCCATGTGATCCAGCATTGGATGTATGCCACTCCTAGGTCTAAAGCCGAAATAATTGAAAACAGGTGCTCAAGCAAATACTTGTTCGTAGCAGCACTATTCACAATCATCAAACTGTGGAAACAATATAAATATCCACCTACGGAAGAACAGATAAACAAAACGTGCTATGAAAACACAATGGAATATTATGCAGCCATAAAAAGGAGGGAAGCCGTGATACATGCTGCAACCTTGATGAACCTTGAAAACATGCTAAATGAAAGAAGAGGGACACGGTGGTCCTGTATGGTATGATTCCTTTTATGTAAAATGTACAGAGTAGGCAAGTTCATAGAGACAGAAAGCACTTCGGTGGTCCCCAAGGGCTGGGAGGAGAGGGGAATACGGAATAATGCTTAGTGGATACAGGGTTTTATTGTGAGGGGATAATATATTTTGGAACTAGACAGAAGTGGTACTTGCATATATCTGTGAATGTACTAAATGACATTAAATTGTTGGCTTTAAAATGGTTAATTTTATGTTATATGAATTTCGCCTCAATTAAATTGGGGGGAGAGGGGGGAAGAGAAAGAGAAAAATGTCCCTAAAGTTTCAATGTGTGTCTGTTGCTGTCCAGAGAGAACTCATCCAGAAGTACCTGGGGTGATGGAAAGATGGGAGTGTGTGTCTGTCACGGGGACAGGAAGGGGGTCCTGCAGGACAGCGAGGGACTCAGTCACCCCCACCCGGAGACCCCGCAGCCTGCGCTGACCTGCCTTGTCCTCTGTTGGAATTTTCCTTCCTCTGAGCATTTCCCTCAGCTCAGTTTTCACCATTTTCTTCTTCTGCTACCTCCTCCCTCCTCCCTCTCTTGTTTATATGAAGAGTGTACATTAAGCCCCTCAGGGGGAAAAAAAGGAATGAAAAATTGCCCCAAATGAGGACCTGTGTGGAGAGGAGGTCCCTGGTGGGTTTTCAGGAGGCAGGAAGAAAGTGGGGGGCAGGCTCATAACTAATCTCCTTTGGCTTCTGGAGTCTGGTTGGTTTGGGGGGCAGGAACAGGACCACCCCAAGCACCTTTGTGGCCCTAACAAATCAGGTAAATAAATATTATCTGGAGGATTTCCCAGCCTCTGAGAGCCCTCCAGGACTCTGGTTCCTCCGGGGAGGCCATGTGGAGTCAAGGGCATGCACCTTCCTGACAAAAGCCATCCTTCCCCTCCTCCCCCCTGAACCCCACCTCTCTGAGGAAGTTCTGCACAACATCTCAGCTCAAAGATGGCTGGGCACCTGACCTACCACTTACGGGGCAACGAGGAGGGTGCAGCAGCTCTTGGGAAAGTGCCTGAAGGCACCACAGGCTTTGCGGGTGGAAGTGTGTGGGAGCCTCG
Source organism: Cnephaeus nilssonii (assembly GCF_951640355.1). NCBI lineage: Eukaryota > Metazoa > Chordata > Mammalia > Chiroptera > Vespertilionidae > Cnephaeus > Cnephaeus nilssonii. The sequence continues at coordinate 24,231,933 of NC_137091.1, read as the reverse complement.
AGAAACACCTGATCCTCCCAGACGTGAGGAGCTTCTCTGGGGAGCTGGTGTGCTCACCCAACAGAGCAAAACACACAGAACAGAGGGTGTGGAGTCTGGGCCAGTCACTCCCCTTTGGGTGGGCGGGACTTGGGGGGCTCATACTCAGGAGACCTCAGCTCTCTAGCCTGCACGTTGACCTCTGACCCAGGTGTTAAGGAGACACTGTAAAGGGCAGCACTAACATTGACCTTGTGAAAAGTATTTGAAGCAGAAGTTGCCATACAGAGACCGGGTGTGGCAAGAGAGGAGCAGGAACTGCCGAGCGCCGTATGCCCTGGTGTTCTCTCTTTGTACTATTTTGTCTCAGAGTCACACTCATCCAGGAGCCAGCTGATGCGTTGAACATTAAGGCCTGGCGATGCCGAGGCCACGGCCCTCACAAGTTGGGGATCCGACCTAGATCCTTGATCTCCGGGATCCTGGCTGCATCCCTGAGACGGAGGTGGAACTGCAGTGAAGGGATCAGGCTCTTGGTTCTGCATCAGCCACCCGTTCTCCGCCTCCTGGGTCCCTGCTTCAGAAATTACTTGCCTCTGTTGGCTTCCCAGGCTGCCTCCATCCTGCGTTGTGTGGCTCTGTTAGTCACAGGCCCACGCACATCACCTGCTCCGGATCTGAGACTGGCCACACAGCCCTGGGTGCTGGGAGTGTGTGAAGACCCGGCGTGCCAAGAGCAAAAGCAGCCTCATTTGGTTCTCATTTCAAAACTACCTAAAAATGAAGATCAGAAAGCAGTAGGTGTGTTTTGCAAGATGCTGGCTAGATTAAAATGTGCAGGGAGCTTTGCAAAGAGAAAAGCCCTTACTCATTCAGTTGTTTATTTGTTCACTCATGCTTTCATCCAAGAAACAATGATCTAGTGCCCGCTCCGGGCTAGGAACTGTGCAGGCCACCCAACAATGGGCAAGGAAGACACAATCTTGAAACTTACATTCAGGTGGAACAGCATCCCTTAATGTTGCTGGACCCCAGCGCAGGGGAGCTGACTAAATGCACCACTGAAAGGAAGTGGCAGCTCCAGAGAGCGGTTTCACAAAGGTTCCCGAGAATTGGCAGCTAAAAAGGCAGGAGGGTGTCAAGTGAGCAAGGGTGGCAGGGCACTGGGTGGGGGAGCGGCTGACGGCTGTGGCTGCTGACACAGCTGGAAGAGGGACCTTACAGATCTAGGAGCCCCGGGCGTACCACGTGGCTGTCAGGTACACTTGTCACCTATATAATCTTATTAACCAATGTCACCCCCCCAAATTAATTTAAAACATAAATAAAAATAAAAGGTGAATCCCCTCACTACATTCCCTTGCTCAAAAGCTGCCTATGGCTCAGAGCTACCAATGGGGGAGGTGACACTTCTGGGAGGGGGGGTAATGGGGGGGGTGAACACTGGTCCTGGGGGTGGAGAAGGTGGGAGAGTAAAAATGCTTCCCCTTTTACTGTGTAAAGCAGGTATATGCAGACAGTATGAAAACAGATATGCAATATATCTGTGGCATTAAAATTTCAGGAAAATCATCTGAAAAGGCTCCTGGGGCTGGGAGGCAATCATAAAATAAAGGATTGAGAACCACGCCAGGGTTTCGCATCCTCAGGACTGCCCTCATCTGGGCCTGGGTCATTCCTGGTGCCAAGAGCTGCCCTGCACATTGCAGGGTGTTTAGCAGCAGCCCTGGCCTCTCGTCCTGCCCTCCGCCAGAGCTGTGACAACCAGCAATGTTCCCAGCACCGCCTGCTGTCCCCGGGGACACAATCGGCCCCAGTTGGGAACTCCTGAATCAGATGAGGTCAGTCTTACAAGTGCCCACTAAATGGTAACTATACCATAAAGCTTAACAGTTTTTTGTTTTGTTTTGTTTTGTTTTGCTGTCTTTTTGTTTTTGGAGGGGGCCCTTTTATTGGCAGCAATAAATTCTGAGGGCCAAGCAGGTCTAGAGTTGCATGTAGAATAATAAAAGGAGAGACCCAGCCATGACAATAGCCTAGGCCTTTTGATGAAGGTCTCATCAGGAGAGGAGGAGGAGGCTTGGGAGCCCAGCCAGCAAGCCTAGAAATGTCCATCTCTCTTTGTGTCCAGAGAGGCCTCATTAAATTCCGCGACTGCGCTGGTGGAATTTGACTTGCAGCTGCGAAATTCAAGGCCTCCCCGGGCCTCCTGTGGACAGGAAGCTGGGGTAATAAATTGCCTCTGCTTCCCTGCCTGGGTTGCAGGCCTTGGGAGGTTACACCCTGAACGTCCCTTCTGAAGGGTGGAGAGCCGAGGGACCCAACACCAGAGACGGAGCGTGGGTCTTGGGGTTTGACCAAGGGGTAATGGTGAAGAACATTAGCTAGTTAGGCTGAGGAATTTCCAGCGGGTAACGTTTCCTATGAGTCAGTAATATTAGGCTTTTGCTAAATCAAAACAAAACCAAAACAAAACCCTAAAGCAATTCCTTGTGCATCACACGATACATTAAAAAGTAATATATGGTTTATTTTGGTTGATAATCTTAACTATGATGGATGCATCGCATCACATCTGGGCCTGGTTCTGGACACGAGAGCCCCATTTCGCTGCAGAGGTTGAGTCTGAGCGACTTGCCCGGTTACTGAGACTCGGGAAAGCGAGTGGAGTCTGAGGCGTGTGTTAGGGGAGAAGCCACGTGCTGTTCAATTAAGATGTTTATTGATGTGACACATAAAACTGGAGTATTTTATTATCTGGACTGAAAGGCGGTTATTTATTGAACTGCACGTGGCTTCCCTGCTCCTGTGGGCTCCTTCGACATGGTTTTTCTCTAACACAGATCCAAAAGAACCGGTCCTCTGATGAGTATATCCCCCCTCCCGCCCACCCAGCATCCCTCCGCTCTGCTCTGGATTTCTCACATTCTTTCCCTTCTTCCTGGAGGCTGGTATAAACCAGGCGGAGTTGTCCTGCTGTGTTTGATGTGTGAAATCACCCTGCACTTTCAGCCACAGAAGTGGGGAGAGGACACTTTTTGAAGGTGTTTTTTAGAAAGGTGAAAGGTTTTAGAAAATAATGTTCAACATTTGACGTAAATGTTGTGTGAGTTTTATCTTGCCTGAGGGGAATAGAGGGGCGGGGGAGAAAGGGAACTAACAATACAATTATCTTGAAATAATCCTAGGACTGGTATTGTGCAATGAAACAAACAAGGTGAAGGAAAAAGCAAACAAAACCCTACACACCCCTCCTTTTCCCTATTGTGTTTGCCAGCGGAAGTGGGGGCCCCAGCTCAAGAGTCCTGTGCTCCCACCTTCATGCCCTGCCCCCGTATATTCATAGCAATTCGTGCTGCCAAAGACACTGAGAGAGACTTTCATTTACTTTTCCCTCCGGGAACAGATTTCTCAAGCAAACTCTGGATTCAAACTTTCATTTGGAAAACAAAACCACCTCTATCAAAACAACAACAAAACCCTAAAAAGTGTGTTCTTCAATTTGGGAGATGGACATGGAAGGGAAAATTCTCTTAAAAAAGGAAAAGGAGCCCTGACCGGTTTGGCTCAGTGGATAGAGCGTCGGCCTGTGGACTGAAGGGTCCCAGGTTCAATTCCGCTCAAGGGCAAGTACCTTGGTTGCAGGCACATCCCCAGTGTGGGGTGTGCAGGAGGCAGCTGATCGAAGTTTCTCTCTCATCGATGTTTCTAACTCTCTGTCCCTCTCCCTTCCTCTCTGTAAAAAATCAATAAAATATATTTTAAAAAAGGAAAAGGAGCCCAGCCAGTGTGTGTGTCAGTGGTTGAGCAATGACCTAGGAACCAGGAGGTCATGGTTGGATTCCCCACATGCCTGGGTTGTGAGCTCCATCTCCAGTAGGGGGCGTGCAGGAGGCAGCTGATCAATGATTCTCTCTCTCTGATCACTGATGTTTCTATCTCTCTCTCCTTCTCCCTTCCTCTCTGAAATCAATAAAAATACTTTGTTTTAAAGGAAAAAGAAAAAAAAGAGCAGGGACTTCCTATTGATCAGACATATGGTTACAGAGGTTTGAAGAAACTGGCAGGTATACTTTTGAGAACACACACAAGTTCACTTCTGGTTGGTTAATTATTTAGTAACTTTGTTTTGTTTTGTTAACAAACAAAAAGTGGAGGTATATCTAGAAGAATTCTAGGTTTCTTCCCTTTATCACCTTCCAGTCCTCCCAGTTGCTCCCACCATGGGGCGTAAGCACCCAAATGCCAACAGGACAACCCGCTTTACCAAGCGGCTTAATTGCCCCTCACAAGAACCCATCAGTAGAGGGGCTTAAGGGCCACAATTTTTTTCCTGGATTTTCACTCCCTCATAAAGGGGGATGTGGCAGAGATTTTGGAACCCCCACTTTCCATGTGGAGGGAACGAGAGGATTTTAATGAGAGAATTTGATGTCATTAACAATGCTGACAGCTGTTTAATCCCAGTGGAAACAACAGCTGAGTCCCAACTGCAGGACAAATAATCAACTGTTCAGTGGGACCTGGGGACGGGACCCTGTGAATCGCCTGATGTACCTGCAGCTTCTGTCTCTGAAGCTAATGAAATGACAGGAGGCCCTTACAGGAGAGGAGACTTGTTAAGCTCAGAGAACAGATTTATTAAATGGGCCTGTCCTAAGTTTGCCATTAATTAAAATTAAGAACCATTTTTTATGTTTCCACTGAATCACAGAGCATAATGAACTGAAGCAAAAGGAAATAATAAAGTAGGAGCCCTCCGTGACCCAGAGGCAGGGAGGAGACGGCTGAGCTTGCACGGGAAAGAAAATAGGCTGGGCGGCCGAAACAGAAACACGGGTGGGCTGTGCAGCACCCACGCTACCGTAGGGCACATGCCATTTCATTTAAACGGAACATTTAGACACCTGCCAATGACGGTAAATTTGCTTCTTTTTCACCACTCCTCCCCCAGACATCACCATCAGCCTCTCTCTTCTGGGCTTCAGGTTCTTTTCTTTTTTTGCCCTGCTTGCTGACATCTTTCCGGTGACTATTTCTGCTGCTTTTAATTTGTAAAATATTATAGATATAAATAACGTCTGATTAAGATCCTGCCTTAAAATATGTGGCGCTCACTTAGCAGGCCCCATCCTGGATCCCTTCCATTCATTTACGATGCGAGGCTTTGAGCAGATGTCTTAAGTATTCTCTGTTACAAACAGCAACATTACATGAATTTAAATTTGGCTCTTTGTCTGACCGCCCCTCCGAGCAAGGCAGCTGATGTCCAGGGAGCCCTGTTTCATCTGGAAACGACGTCCCCAGTACAAGCAGGACAACCTGCTCTCGAGAGAGAGGGCTGAGGCTGCTGCGGGTAAGGAGATCCTTTCCGTCAGTCAGATCAGAGTTTGCTAAAATGAGAGGTGGAGGAAGAAGGTCCTGTGTAAACAGCAGGTGGACACACTCCGACCTTGCCTAGGAAGAACAGCACTGCTCTATGAGCGCGTGCCTGATGTTTCCAATGGATCTTTGTAACCAGGCTATAGTGTCTGCACTCTGGTCCCCATTTTGTTGATGAGGAAACTGAGGTCCAGGGAAGAGAAATGAATTATTTCTCTCTTGTTAGTATTTTACCTAAAAGGAGTTTAACAGATGTGTGTAAAATACTCAGCTAAGGTTTCAAATCCAACATCACAAGAACAGGACACCAGAGATGTAGCTTAATGCCTGAACTTGAAAAAAAAAAATCCTAGGGGACATGGAGGATTAGAACACTTGTCCCTCCTTTTCCTTCTATTCTTCTGAAAAGCACACTTTACTCCATTTGATCCCATGGTCCAATTGGAGTGTTTTATTTCCTTTCCACAATAGTAGACCCATGAACCTTGGTCGGCTAATTAAATAGCCCATCTCTTGACCATAGTGATTGAATCAGAGATAAAGCATGTGATCTAAACTGGAATGGAATCTTTCCTGGGAGAGAGGCTAAGGCCTCTTGCTATTATTGATATTATATGAGAATGGGACTTTGGTCCCTGTAGTAACCAGGCAGAGAAAACCTGCTGTATAAAGTAAGCCACGCTGATGGAAAGAGACAAATTATCTGATTATGTATTTGAGCCCCTGGATACAGCCATGCCTGAAGCTATAACTCCAAGACTCTCTAGTATATGAACCGATATACTTCCTTTTGCCATAAGGTAAGTTTAGTTGCCACCAAGAATTATGACTAATATGGGATGACAGAGCAGTGTAGTGTACACTGTTCCATGAAAGCTCTGGACATGGGGTATAATATACTATCTTTTTAAATTGTGTTCTTAAATTAATTCTCAGCAAATTTCTCATGATTCTGGCACTGTATGTTTTTTCTTAGCTCTTCCCCATGCTGTTTCTTCTGGCTTGAGTGTCTTACTCTTCTGCTTCCATATTTGGTGAGCTTCTATGCATCATCCAAACCCTAGAGCAAACCTAAGCTCTTGGGTGAAATCTTCCTTGATTTCACTAGATGGTACCAGTTTTTCCCCAAAGACTGTGAGCTGTCTAGAGCCTGAGTTGTGTCTTATCCATTGTATGTTCTCAACAACAAGTACACTCCTGGGCATGAGGTCATTGTATTATTCAAAAACTAGAGGCCTGATGCACGAAATTTGTGCAAGCGTAGGCCTTCCTTTCCCCGGCTGTCAGCATCAGCTTCCCACCGGCACCTGGGACCCGGGCTTCCTTCACAGCCTCGGCTTCGTTCGGAAGGACATCCAGTCTAATTAGTATATTACGCTTTTATTATTATAGACTAGAGGCCCGATGCATGAAATTCATGCAAGAGTAGGCCTTCCTTCCCCCAGCTGCCAGCACCAGCTTCCCTCTGGCACCCGGGCCTCAGGCTTCCCTCGCAACCCCAGCTTCATCCAGAAGGTTGTCTGGAAGGAAGTCAGGTCTAATTAGCATATTACACTTTTATTATTATAGATAGCTCACCGTGAACTGGAAACCCTGCCATCAAGGAGGTCTGCACTGTATTGGGCAGAGACAGGGACTCAAAAAAAATTACAACAGTGCTGAGGTAAGTCCCATTGTATAACTGAAAGTCACTGTGGTGATGTGGCTTTCAGGTGGCATGAATGGAAGTGGAATGCTCGGGGTGCAGGGGACAGGGCATTCCACTGTGTGCTGCCTAGTTGCTCAGACCACACCTGTGTGTTTGTCCCAGTTTGGACTTAAATAGGAATACTGAGGACACGAGCATGAGACTGGTTGAATTACATTGAATTACATCATGGTTTTCACACTGCTTATGACAGCTTTATTGAATATTGTTCACATACTACACAATTCCCCCATTTAAAACATACAAATCAATCGTTTCTAGTATAGTCACAGTTTTACAATGCTTACCACATCAACGTTAGAACATTTTCATTGTTCCAAAAGAAATCCCCCTCCTTTCGCTGTTACTCCCCAATCCCTCCATGCCCTCTCAGCCCCAGGAAACCACAAATCTACGTTCCGTCTCTACAGATTTGCCTCTTCAGGACATTCTGTGTAAATAGAATCCCATGGTCCTCTGTGACTGGCATCTTTCACTTAATGTTCTCAGCATACTATCTTTTTATCGTCATTAAAGCAGCAGGAACCCCCCTTTTTGCGAACAGTGTCTAAGGTGTACATAGAACCATAGGCAATTATTAAGAGGGGAATGGCTCTGGTTGAACAGGCAGGGCTGGGGTCCTGAGCTTTACTTTCTTGACTTTGTCCCCTGAATTAAGTAGCAAAAGACAAGGGCCTCTGGAACCAGAGAGTTGGGCCACTCATAGCTCCTAGGCAGTCCATCTGGGCATATACAGAGTTCTATTTTGTTGCACTTCGAAAGCAGAAGAAAGCCTTGCTATTTCCAGTCTTTTTTTTTTTAATTTTAAGAAACTGCCTTCTCCATAAAAGGGTATTATGTGACAAACATTCTAAGTCCCTTCTTATGGTAATACTGCACTTTGCAAATGGCTCGGATCCAATCCAATTGAACATAATAAAATGAAACAATCTGTGCTATCTCCAATAGCTTTAATCTTCACCATGCTAATGATTCCTAAAACCAACGGGCATGGTTTAAAAAAAGAAGGAAGAAAAGACACGCTCTGCTCTCCCGTTATCAGCCTTCTTGGCAGCTGGGCCTCGTGCTTATTGTCACCATCAACAGGGTCCTTGGAAAAAGCACCTGCCGCCCCTTTGCTCTGAGGTCAAAGTTCACATGTGAAGCAAAATGGTCACCGTCATCCTCGTGCCTCTCTGCTCGTGGTGGTTAATAATAAAGCATAACTGCATCCATATGTAAGACTGCTGCCCCATTTTCCCGAGGTTGGCGAGAACTCCCCCAGAGAACTCCAGGACCTGGCCTGTCTCACAATTACCAATGACACTTTCTGTCCACCCCCACAGAATGGTCAGGGCTCAGAGCTCACGTTTCCTGCCTAGAATTGGCAGTCACAGCCCTCCCATTGGGCCAAGATGCGGATGGGGTGCAGTCTCCAGATATTCTAGAAATAATGGACTCATTCATTCATTCACTCACTCGTCCATTCATTCACACAGATGGATCATCTCCTACACACCATGCAACATGCTAGGAGTCTTGCTCTTGGAGAACTCAGAGGAAATGGAGCTCACATCACATTTTTAATTTGTTGGGTTAAGCACTACATGAGAAGTGAGAACTCAAGACTGTGGGGGTCGGGGGGCCAGGGAAGGCTCCCTGTTTGCTCCTGCTGCTGCTGTGTCCCACGATGCTCCACTGGGGCCCATGTATGCAGAGCCACTCACATTGTCTCCAATCCTGCCCCTCCTGCATTTACAGAGCCCACAGATTCCGAACTCTGAGCCTTTGCCTGCAGCCAGCTCCTGAGTGGTCCTTCATCCAATCAAAGGGAACCTAAGGGCCACTGGACTCTCACCAGCCAAACCTGTATGGTTCCAGTCTTGGCCATTTCCTGTGGTCAGTTGCCTTCAAAAGCCTCCCATTGTTCTGGGCTGGATTCATCCATTTGGAACACATTTTGGACACTGAGTTTGCTTCTTTCCTTCCAGACACCATTCAGTATTGATGGGCTTCTCAGAGAGGTGGTTAAGTTTGGGAGATTAGGCTAAATCACTATGGGGTATCTCAGGGGCTGGCTAGTGACTAGGGAAAGTTCTAAAATGGGAGACACTGAAACAATGGATCAAAGAAAGCCTTTGGGTGATTTTTGTGTATTCCATAGATCCTTCCTCCATTGAGGTAATACTAGTAGTTAATATTAAAAATAACCAGATAATATTTACTAAACCTACTACGTACTAGACACATCCTACATGTTTTATATATATCAACTCATTCAATCCTCACTACACTTCTATAAAGTTGACATTAATATTTTCCCATTTCACAGATTTGGAAACTGAGGCACAGAGAGGTTAAGTAATTTCCCCAGAGTAGAACAGTTTTCTGTTGGGATTTAAACCAAAACCATCATTTTCAATGGTATTGATATGCCATTAAAATAACTATGAAATGTACTTAAGCCCCTTAAAAGTGTACACTTTTTTTTTATTCAGTAATTCTACTTCTGGAAATCTAATTTTATACAATAGTCAAATATTATATATTGTATTTATTAATCTAAAGTGCTCACATGCTATTTTTTAGCCTTATTAATAATAAGGAAAATCTGGAAGCAATCTAAATTTTCAATATTAGAGGAATAAACTACACTAATAGCCAATAAATGGAATTTATAGGCATCATTATAAATTATATTCATGAAGAGTCAATGATATCATGGAACTCTGCTCTAATGTTAAGGTAAAATGTAGACCTGAAATGTCTATAGATGGTATAATCAAAATGGGTTCAGATGCTAGGGTAGAGATGTACAGTGAAAGGAGAAAAACAACGTTTTCCATCTGCTTCCACCCAAAGCAGCTATTAGGAAATGATTTGTTTGGGAGCAAATCTGTTATCTCCTCTTAACCTATAGTCTTTTAACACAGAATTTCAAGAAAACTCAACGTGGCACTTTTTTTTTTCTGAGATATTTCATGTGGAAAAATAAATGATATCAGTGGGTTTAATATCGCAGTTGGATAGGTAAAGCTAGGCTCTTTAGCTCATGGACGAGAAATGAAACCAAGCAAAAAAGCTTTGAATTCTCAGACCTGCTCACGCAGTGTATCTGGAATTGATGAGGCACACAGATATCACCTGGAGATAACTTTTTCTACTTGTTCTCAGGCTCAGAACCAAATCACAGCACCTCCCTCCTCCAGCTCTACTTTAGAGCAAATTGAGTCCAAATTAGATCACCCGTTTTGTCCAATTGTATAAGCCATGGCAATACTGTTTGGGAAAATCTAATAGTCTTAATCTAAGAACTGCTCCTGTGCCCACAATAGAATCAAACAAATAATCAATAAGCCTCTAGATATTATAACATCACTGAGTGAAGAGATAGAGAGGAGCAGAGTCTGTGTTTGCCGAGAGAGCTGCTTAAATGGAATCAAATCACAATTCAGCAAGGACAAAGCCAAAACAAACAATAGCAGTAACAACAAAACGGGTGAGTAACATCATTTGTTCTACAGACTAACAGTCCTAGAATTTTCTACCTGAAAGTGTTAGATTGTGAATTTCAATGAGGCAGGTATTTTTTAGGCATTTAAAAATCTCATTCGACCTTCAACAGTATACTGTAGGGTAAATCTGAGATGCAGAGAGGTTAGGTCATTGGCCCAAAGTCACACAGCTAATAAGAGGCAGAGATGGGCACTGACCCCAAGTTTTTAACTCACATTCACTTGAACTGCACGCAAGCAAACTGACTTTGGAGTCAGCCACAATCCAGGGTTGCTTTCTCTGTAAACATAGGCATGTTGATAGTATCTTCAAGGCTCAATTTCTTAAAATGTAAGTAACAACATCAGCCCACGTATCGAGTGTGAAGTGTGATGTCTGGTACAAAGTCCATACTCAATAACTGTTGGCTCCTAATAGCTTTATCATTACATTACTCTAATTATTACCAAAAAAAAAAAAGCATGCCCTTAACAAAACAACCATAAGCAAACTCTAGTTCCTTAATACAATAATGATACACCTGCGTAAGTGTTTAGGAGTCAAGTGAGTGATGTGTACAGCTTATTTAGAAATAAATAAAAAATGGGATGGATGGGGAGAGGGATAGATATATGGGTAAAATGCAAGTAGAGAGAAATGTTAACTGTCAAATCTAGGTGATGGCTATATGGATGTTTACAATTCTTTCAACTTTTAATAAAATGTTAGAAACATAGCAATAAAGAAGACGAGGATACAATGGGTAACTCCCATGACATAATGATGAGCAAACGCAGCCAGACACTGAAGAGTGCACCCTGCATGACTCTGTTTATAGAAAATTCAAGCACAGAGAGCTATGGTGATGGAAATCAGAACAGGGCTAGCTCTGGCGGATGGTGGGATTTATTGATTGAAAATGGGGTACAGGTAACCCTTCTGAGTGTTGGAAATGTTGTCTATCTTGATCTTGTCTATCTTTACATGGGTATATAAATAAATTACAACAGTCAAATATTATAAATAAGTAAAAGTTCCTGATCTGTCTATCTAACATGCATGCATCTTACCATATGTATGAAACACCTGAAGTTAGATTCTGACTCTCAAGCAGCTCACATTTCAGAATGCCCTCCTCTCTCTGTGCCAGAATTCTTTCTAGGCACTTTCTGATGCATTCACTTGGAAAACCATTTCAGAGAATTGTCTGACAGAATACATTACTTAAGCCTTTAAACGCAATGTGAAGCGATCTCAGTTTCTTAGAAAATGACTGTCATCCCTGGGAGTAAACTGGGCCTTCGAGGAAATCACCAATGTGTCAAACTCCTCAGCCACCCAGTTGTCCTTACCCAGCACACTTGGGCCTTTTCTTTCCTCCTTCACAATCCGATTTATTCCAGAAAAAAATGGGTACCCCCACTGACTCCAAATGTCTGCCCTCTGACGTGAGATTCAGCCATGGAGATGGGGAAAGAAGATGCCACCTCCAAACCATACTATATGGAGAGTCACCAACAGAGTGAGTGTCCATGTAAAAGAACATTCTACTCACAAGACAAACGTCTCCTCTTTTGTGAAAACCCTAAGACCGTCCCTTTCCAAATCTTCCCTATGGCCTGGCCCATTGGATCTCAGGGAGAAGGCACATCCAGGCTTGTTCAGGAGTGCCCTGAATGGAGGTCCTGATGAGAGACAGGAGAGCTGTCTCCAACAACAGAGTCCCCCAATCTCTTCCAAACTGCCGGTGACGTAAATTTGAAAGAAGTGCCTCCTGAATGCAGGCAATTGAGTGCACAACGATTTCTGAATAAGCAATAAAATGGAAGATGTAGTAAAAATAGAGATGAATTAGGATCCAGAAGGCCAAGACTACTTATACCATAAAAACTGAGGAATTTTTTAAAAAAAATACAGAGACCCAAATTTCTCTCCAGACACACTAATCAGAATCTCTGGGAGTGGTGCTACAGAGATCAGAATCTCTGGGCTCCTCTTGCATGTAAAAGATTGAGAATCAAAATCTTCTGGTAAAGAGCCCCTTCAGGGGAACAGGCCCTTTCATGCATCCCTGTACCAACCCACCCATCCATGTATCCATCCATCCATCCATCCATCCACCCATCCACTCACCCACCTGTGCATCCATTCTATAACTATACTAGTATACCTGCTGAGCGTCTTCTCTGTGCCATGCAACAGACTATACTTTCTTTAATTATTAAAGACAAAATTCCCTTACACCAACAAGTTTTACAAAGAACCACACTGACTTAGCCACTGTTAATTGTATAATCATCAGTCCAATCATATGATCATCATTAAAAAACCACACATGGTGTTTTCCCTACTTTTCTCACTAACCACTATAAATCTATTTTCAGTTCTCACCAACCCTGCATTAAGAACTGCCTGGGTTTTAGGGATAGTATAATCTGAAACATAAGCATTGAGTGCTTGTCTTGAGTCTCTTTTTCAAGGAAACTTGTACATTTATCCGAGAACACTGGAGTCTCCAGGGTCTGTAGGTGGGCAAGCACCTTTCTATGGAGTTGATTACTTTCTGAGACATCCAATTATACGTGAGTAATATCTTTCCCCAAAGATACTCTGCAGAGAATCCACTGTGGATTCTTCTGTTTTCAGGAAGCTAAGATGATTTGGGTACCAAAGCAAGCCCCATAGGTTCTAAAGTTATATACCATTAAAATAAAGTCTTCAAAGATGTGTGTGTGTGTGTGTGTGTGTGTGTGTGTGTGTGTGTGTGTGAGAGAGAGAGAGAGAGAGAGAGAGAGAGAGAGAGAGAGAGAGAGAAATAGATATGACAATGGAGGCAGAGATTCAATAAAAGATGCTGACTTTAGAAGAAAAAATTAAAATAAAGCAAATGAATTGAAAAGACATCCTGGAGCTTAAAATGCTCCTTTTGAATTAACTGCTATTTACCTCTGTCATAGAGTCCTACACCCGGTGACCGACGGCACGCAGAATTATGATTCTAGTACTGTATTGCGTTTCCTTATTTAGTTCTCTGTCCCCTCCAGATAGCAAGATCCTAGAAAGCAGAGACCGTTTTTCTCTTTCTCACCACTGGATCTGTTCTGTGCCTGACTCAATAAATTCCTGCTAAATCATGGATATATGTCCTTTTCTAGTAAGAATGTGACAAAATGAGACAGTTGTTGTAATTTCTGATGCCTTCCACCTAAAGCAAGTGACTGATTGCCATTGGGTAACAGTCTCCTTTCACTTTAAGTACTGAGGTTGTTAGAGAACAAGTAAGATAACTGAAGAATGAGTACCATCAGCCAGTCACTCAGCAACCAACACTGACTGACTTTTAATGTATCACAAGACAAGCACTTTACTGAAATATAGGAAGCCCTGGCCCTATAATGTTCTGTCATTCCTAGTCAGAGGCATGGGTATTTTTTTATCTGTGACCCAATTCATGGCCAGATCGGGGGTCAAACATTGCAAGTCAGGTATTAGTGATTCTCTGCACCAAAACATGGGTGACAGGAATTGATCTTGCTGCCCCGGTCTAGTCTCTGCTCAACAACATACTTCTTTGTCTCTCACCCCTATGACATTTGACTTAACCAGTGTTCCGTTCAACTAGTCTGTCCCCCTTTGCACCACATACCCACTAACTGACACACCTAAGGCGCAGACACCACTGGTATTAATCATCCAGAAAGACTGCCCCTCACGCACATCCTTTACTCCCAACTTTAGCTGCAAATTAGAATAATTCAGGTGTGTTTTTTTTTTTAATCCTGATGCCCAGGCTGCACCCTAACCCAATTGAAGAGGACTCCCCAGAGGATGAACCCACACATCAGGATTTGTTTACCATTCCTTGGATGATCGCAGTGGGGTTGAGAACCACAGAGGGAGCCCATCTTCCCCCACTGTCTCAGATGCATCAGTCTATATATCTGGCCTTGGCAGGCTTCTAGCCTCGTCAATGTCATATTTGTATGGAGTCTCATCAGCATCTGGACCTCCACGCCATTCTGCACACTTTGACAAGCTCTTGGATCTTCAACCAAAACATGTGCTTTCCTATCGCACTGAGATTCGGCACTGATGGTTCTGACATCCTGGGGGGAGGCTGACGGGAGGATGAATGAATAAATGAAAACAGGGATGCCCTGACCAGTTTGGCTCAGTGGATAGAGCGTCAGCCTGCAGACTAAAAGGTCCCAGGTTTGATTCCGGTCTAGGGCATGTACCTTGGTTGCGGGCACATCCCCGGTAGGAGGTGTGCAAGAGGCAGCTGATCGATGTTTCTCTCTCATCGATGTTTCTAACTCTCTTTCCCTCTCTGTTCCTCTCTGTAAAAAAAATAAATAAATAAATAATAAAAAATAAAAAAAAGAAAGAAAAGAAAAGAAAATAGGGATGAAAGGATGGACAGTTAAATGGGTGAAAGGATGGATGGACATCTGAAGAGTTAACCCTGTGAAGACTTCTATTGCAGCATCTGAGTTATTTTGTCATTCTTTTCACATGTTTGTGTCCTCACTTTGATGTTAAGTTACACAAGACAGAGACCTGGAACTTATCTGTATTTATTTTCTCAGAACCTGGCATAGTACTCGGCTGGTGGCAGGGACAGCAACAGGTAAAAAATATATGCCTTTTGAAAAGAACTGACTTTAGTTCAATACTCTTATTTCTAAGTCTATCCAATATCCTTAGATTTTCTTGGTAGGGAGAAGAATGAAAATCTTGAAATAAAGATGCTCTGTGTATATTTTACCTTCCCACTGTACAAAGAAATAGCTAGTGGTGAGTTCTGTTTTAAAAAAAAAAAAATCAGTTGGAAAATGGCATTACTGATCTCAAGAGAAAGTGGGTAGATAAACATTTTAAAATATTAGATTATTTGATAGTGTCTCACTGTCGCAGAACTTCCTCTTTTCACTGATGGGAAAAGGAAGGCTTAGCAAATAACTTATTCAACACCAGGAACCCAGAATTCTTGTCCTTCCCGTCCATGCTTTTCTCTTGAATTGAAGAAAGAATTTTAAAATTCCATAACCCTCTAATCCTTCATCTCCTGCCCCAAACCTGATCTGTTTTCCGATCAAACTATCCAAAGTGGCATTGATGCACTGGTATTTTTCACCAACCTGATAGGATCCCAGTGACCCCTGCCAACTACATGCTATTTACATGTGGGTTGTTGGAGGGCACAAAGAAACTAGTGAGTCCTTGGTGGTACCCACCGGTGGTGTGGGGAAGGAGCCCCATTTCTCATGAGAGAGAGGCACATCACTGTTAAAAATGCAGTCTGGGTACTCTGGAAAGTATAAGGCACCATAACTTCCCAAATTGGCAAAAACTACCTGCTATGGATTGTAGTAAAGTGTGTTTTTAAATTATTTCAGAACCATAAAACCTCTCCATAGAGAGTACTTTGGAACTGCAAATTAAATATAGAACCTCTATGAACTGTATCCATTTTTACAGTAAGTATATATTTCCATGGGGGTTTGCACCATCTTTTTTGTCTAGTTACACTAGTTAATAATGCAGTGAATTTGCAGTAATAGAGTAAATGTTATTTTGATGACACGATTTGATTAAATTAAAGACGACATTAAAGGGGCCATTTCAATAAAGAACCGAAATATCCAGAAGTAACTGGGGCTGAGTGTTTAAGTCAGCTAGTCTGGCGGTTTTAAAAGGACCAAATGGAATTTCCTTCACCGTGTGAATGATGAGCGAGTTAAGAAACAATAGGACCAAATAATATATGGCAGAATATGAAGGCTCAGAATCCAAGACCCAGGCAATTTTAGTTATTTGAGGCAAGCGTGCCACTCACAAGAAAACAGCCCCAGTGGCCTTGGGAAACTGTAGAAATGCATTAAGCAAACGGAAAGCGAGAGGGCACTGAGATTTGTAACAAAATGTGCTGATGTGGTGACAGCGAGCTGAGTTGTTACACAAACAAAAGAAAGGGAAAGATATGGGATTAGTCATGCCTCCCTCCTCCCCCTGCCAGCCGCCCACCCCACTGTCTTCTCTGCAAATTCACAAATGCAGGCGTGGGCCACCCACACCTGTGCAGGGACATCTTTGAGACTGAAAAAGGAGAAGCGAGTCCTAATTATTTCTTTCAGGCCCCTGTTCCTACGGTGCTGGCAAATAAAAGTTTTCCTGAGTGAGATGTTCCCGTTCATAAATCAAGCGACTGTCTGAAAATCCCTTGACTTAAGTTCTTAGAGACAGACTCTCTGAACAGACGTTCCTGGGCAACGTGGCTGAGTTACGAATCACGGACGTTCCACCAGAAGGAAGACCCCGATGAAAGGTGTGCGGTGGGTGAGGCCCCCAGGTCTCACAGCAACACCTGCTTTGGCACTTCAGCCCCAAAGACAGGGACCTCTCTATCTCCACAGTGGGCCACTGACTGCTGACAAGTTCAAGCCCGAAGCACTCATAATTGTGATTGTTTTTACAACTAAAGAGAAATAGAAAAGAAACCCTCAGCTCAAGCCAATATAACTCTTCCCTGTGAGCTCCAAAGAACATTATTAGATGCGAAGTTTTTCTCAGATAATTTATCTGGTTGTCATGCATGTGGGCATCCCAGCATAGCGATTTACCTCCTCACAGACAGGGGTGGTAGCGTGGTTTGTTGAAAAAGCCACCTGCCCCCATCTCAGTAAGTATTGGCTCTTTAATTGGAAATACCTCACAATGCAATTCTCGTGGTGTATTTGACTTTCGGCGTACAAACCTGGACTCTTTATTATCTTCCCAGCAGTAAATCACTTAGAGACAAAGCATGATATCAAACGTCACATCAGGCAACTCTATTAAATAAAGTACAGGGATAACAGACATTATGGTACTGAGCTCTTTAAGGCTGAACAGAATCCTCAAGCTGCCAACAAATTTGTTCTTGTTGAAGATACCCATGTACTTGGAAGAACAGCAATTATTCAGAAGCAATGGCAAACTTTCTTTTAAAACAACAACAGCGTATTTTTATTGAGTTGGGAGGGAGAGGGAGAAGGAGAGGGAGAGGGAGAGGGAGAGGGAGAGGGAGAGGGAGAGGGAGAGGGAGAGGGAGAGGGAGAGGGAGAGGGAGAGGGAGAGGGAGAGGGAGAGGGAGAGGGAGAGGGAGAAAAACATCGATGTGACAGAGAAACATGGATCGGCTGCCTCCTGTACATGCATCGATTGGGGATTGAGCCCACCATCTGGGTATGTGCCCTATTCGGGAATTGAACAGGCAACATTTAGGTGCACGGAAGGACGCTCCAACCAACTGAGCCACACTGGCCAGGGCAATGACAAACTTTCTTGAGGAAAGATCCTATTTCTTGGAATTCTGAGAGGCTCAAACCTACATGTTTGAAGTATGCCCCTTGACAGTTTCCAAAATGGCAGCACCACAAACACAAGGTGCACTTTCAAAACACAGAAACACAAAACCAATTTTGATGCAGGCTCAAAATGGAAAACAAGTGTACACAGAGGAATTTTAGGGCAATGAAACTGCTCTATGATGCACAACGATGGATTCATGTCATTATACATTTGTCCAAACCTAAACACCAAGAGTGAACCCCTATGTAAACCACGGACTTTGGGGAACTGTGCAGATGCATCGCCTATAACAAATGTGCCGCTCCGGTGGGGATGTTGATAGTGGAGAGGCTGAGCATGTTGTGGGACAGGAGGTACATGGGAGCTTTCTCTACCTTCTCTCAATTTTGCTGTGAATGCAAAACTTCTCTAAAGAGCAAAATCTATTCAAAAGAGTTAAAACAAGTCTAACAAAAAGCATATCTGAAAACCTATGGTGGTAAAAAAAATGTCCAGTCCCTCCTTCAGCATGGAATCTCTACTTGAGAATTTTATTCTGTCCTGACTGCAGTCCGCACTCACATGTTCCAGTAAAAATCGGATTTCTTTTGGCCCAAGTTCTCTGGGACTTTAGAACTCACGCCCCTCACTTGCCTTGTCTGATCAAAGGGTCTTAGTGCACCCCGACCCACCCCCTCAATGCTTCTCCTGACCAATCGCACTGCCACGTCTATGTGGGAAACATCTGTTCTAGACTCTGAGGCACATTTGGTGGCACGCTTGTGAAGTTACACTGACCATCATTTGAGAGCCAGCTCTCCAGCTCCATCTGAACTATCCCAGTGTCTGACACCTGCAGTCTCTCCTCCTCGCCCTGTTTGTAAAGTCTCCCTTTTCCGTGGGGAATAATCCCAAACAGCCTTCAACTGTCATCTCCTCTCTGCAGAGCTCCCTGATCGAGAAGGAACTGATCAAGTGTCTGTGCTTCCTGCAGCACTTTACGTCATTGTTATCATCACTCCCACAACCACCCTCCACTCCCACATTATAGGAGTTTGTATATGTGTCTGCACTCCTATACCAAAGGGTCTTTGAGGCCAGAGTCTATATCTTAATTGTTCTTATTTATGTGTCTATTTCCAGTCCCTGGCATGGATTTGGCATATTGCTGATGCTCCACAAATACATAAGGGAAATTGGACATTTGGGCAGCTACATTATTTCTACAAAGCCACTAGGATATCATTATAGATTTTCAGTAAAATGTAAGTTTCACCATCCATCTATCTATGCATCATTTATCCAACCATTCAACCATTCAACCATCCATCCATCCATCCATCCATCCATCCATCTACCCAGCCATCCAACCATCAAAAAAATGTGCAATAATACCTACTCTGCCATGCCTTTTTATGGGTAATAAAAAAGAAAAGAAGAGATGAATAGAAAATGAGTAAGATATGGTCCTTGCTTTGACATATGTTGCTGCTGAATAGGAGAAATAATATTTGAAAGCAAGGACCATGACTTGTCCATCTTTTTGTCCCCTGAAGCATCTCATGCAGGGACTTTTACTCAGTAGCAATCAGTAAATGACTATTGAATTAATGAATGAAAACAAATACAATATAAGGCAGTAAGTGAAAAGTGTCAAATAAATGCAACAGACAAAATGCTGCAAAAGAGTGGAGGGTGGATTGATTGCGTCCAGCAGGGCACCGCAGGGAAGATGGAATTTGAGCTGGGATAGATGGACTGCTCACATTTGAAAGAGGGTGAGGAGAGCAAAGCATTCCAGAAAACAGTTTATCCACCCATGCAGGCAGCTCTGTATGTCATTGCCCATCGCAATTGCTTGGCAGAGGAGTACCTCAATAAGCCTCTTCGTTTAGAAGTAGATACCTGCTGGGCATTAGTCTGAAGTGAAGGGAACAGTTTTTGCCCTCAATGAGTCTCCCGGGGCAATATCTCTGGAGAAAGCCAGTGATAAATTAGGGGTGAGAAGGATGGTGGACTGTACCATAAAACAGCAATTTAAACTGCATGGAGTGGAGCAGAGGTCCTAAAGGGGCTGCTGATGAATAGGTTTCTAATTTGACAAGTTCTGAATCTCGTGTTTGCAATTAGCAGCATCTATTAGCTTGCAATTAATGTGCAAAGCCCTTAAAAAGAGTGTGTTCTCTAAGTTAGGTTATACATGCCCCCCTACCTTGCTCTTGTGCCGACAGTATTGATATGTTTCAAAAATCAATTATCTTACATCAGCCCAGTCTAGATCCAAAGGACAATACTTGGACTGTATTTGCCCAGTTTGATCAGAACAAGGGCTGAATTTTCCAAGGACTCTAACTTAGGAGGTTTGAGTATCCAGAGTGGTCATCTATGGTTTAATTAAAGTCAACCTAGTTAGTTTCACCATAATCACCACCACCATCACCACCACCAACAACAACTTCTGAAAAAAAAATTCCAGCTTGGCTGGTGTTGCTCAGTGGTTGAGCATTGAACTATGAACCAAGAGGTCACTGGTTCAATTTCCGGTCAAGGCACACGCCTGGGTTGTGGGCTTCGTCCCCATTGGGGAGCATGCAGGAGGCAGCCGATCGATGATGTTTCTCTCTCATCAATGTTTCTATCTCTCTATCCTTCTCCCTTCCTCTCTCTGAAAATTAATAAAAACATTTTAAAAAATTCCCAGGAAACAAAGCAAAATCAGGGAAATGAGCAATTTGTCATGAGCTCTTCAGCACTGCTAAAGCTTAGCTGGCCTGTGCATCCTGTGATTGGCCTTGGGTTTCCCTTGGGTTCCTGCCTCCCTCTGCAATCCATGAGTTATTCTGGAAGCCTGAGAAAGTACTCACTCACTCACTCACTCACTCACTCATTCAATAAACATTTACGGACTGCTAAGTCCTCTGTTGGACCCAGGAATACACTGGTTAATGAAAACTAACACGTGGCCTAGGATCTTAGTGTCTAGTGGGAAAAATAGGAATTTATAAATGAAAAAGAAAACACGTAAAATCACAGCTCAGTGCATTGCTATCGAGAAAAAATGTGTGGAATCATGAAAACTTATAGGAAGATTTAATGCAGTTAGGGAAATATTTCCAGAGAGAGTGACAATTAAGTCAAAATAGAAAGAATGAATATAGACAAAGAAGGAGAGAGAAGAGAATGTGTAAAGGCCTTGTAGCAGGAGGTAGCAAGGAAAGTTCCAGAATTTGAGAGGAAGGCAGCAAGGTAAGAGGGCAGAGAATTAAGGTGAGAGCAGTGAGAAAGGAGACTAAGAGGTAAGGGCTAGATCATTGGATGGCGGGGGGGGGGGGGGGGGGGGGGGGGAGGGGAGGGTAGGAGTTGTGTAGGGGGTCCATCTTTATCCTAAGAGCAATAGAAAATCACTCGTGTAGTTTCATTGTGGGTTGAGAGGGGTGGGAATAGCATACCCAGATTTGGTTTTCAAGGTCACTTTGGCTATGTTTGAATAATGGCATGGAGGGGGAAACATCCCCCTGCTGGTTTCAATTGCCCCCACCCCCTTCCATAGCAAGAAGCTGCTACCTGCCCTTGCCATGCTAGTGCCAGACACTGCCTCTTGTCCTGCTCAGACCTTTCCTGCCATCTGAAATTCTGGCTGAACCCCTTCATGGACTGTGTATGTCCCTCTCTCTGCCCCCTCCCATAGGCCCATGCCTAGTGCTCCCATCACCTGGCTCCAGGTACAAAGGTCGGTAGTCTCCCAGGTATAATCTCTCCAATTCTATTGGGGATGATTCTAGAGCAAGACCAACATCAAGTAAGTCACGGCCTCCTGGAATGGGTATTGCTATAGTAATATAGTGGCTGTAATGAAGGTCTATTGTTTTTGTCTTTTTTATATCCATCTTACTTTTTCTAGCAATAATATACCTTTTTCCCTCTATCACTCACAATCTATATGGCTTGGGTTAAGCTGATTCCATCCCCCAGGTGCAAGGTAGCATTTATTCAGGTCCAGACAGGGTCATAGTGATTGGCTCAGGGATTGACATGAGACCCACTAAGAGCCATTGAGAGTCGACTGTGGGAGTGCTGGACCTCTCTTTCCCACCAGTGCTCCTTGACCATGAAGGATGTGGGTTCGTGTTGGCCACCTCTGTCCTCCTGGACTGACCCTGTCTGAAAATGAAGTTTACACAGAAGAAAGCATATGAGAAAGATGGTGAGAAACAGAATTATGACAGCATCATTTGATCACCCACGTCAAAACATGCTAGATCTATCCCTTAGCCTCCTGGTTCCAGGAGCCAATAAATTTCCTATTTTTTGGCCTAATCCAGTTTGAGGTGGGTTTACCTTGTTCACAACTGAGAACAAAAATAAAAATGAAAATGTGAGCCTCATCTCGTCTCTTTCCCTCACTGCCCACTTACAGATGCTGTCACCCCACCCATGTCTTGCCTGGGAGGGAAATTAAGGGAGGAGCAGGAGGAGGGCTGGGAAGAACTCTCCAGTGAAGCCCTTGGGCCTTCAGTCAGCACACCCCTGGCGAACACCTGGCACCATAATGAGAGGAGCCAATCAGATCCGTAACCAGGAAAGTCTGTTTTTCCCCAAGGGTGTCAACCTTCTTCAAGTTTCCCGAAGTCCTGGGCGTGATGCCAGCAGATCATTTTAAATTTCTTTTGAAACACCCAGTTTCATCACTGTCAATGTCCAAGAGGAGCCATTATTAAAATGCTCCCAGATCAAAATTGTTATCCCACAAATCGGGAGTCATTTTAAGTTCAATTGGTTATGGGTGTAGAAATCCACAAATTCTCCTACGTGAAACCTGTGTGCATGTGTGCCTGTGTGTGGTGTGCCTGAACAGGAAAAGCAAAATAGACTCTGAATAGCCAGGGTTCTGCTTTGTCTCTCCTCCTCAAATTCAAGTGCACCTGCTACAACTTAGCATTCCACCCAATATCCTATTTCAACAGCAGCTGATAAGACAAACAAGCCCCTTCCTCTCAGAACAATGGCATGCCACTGTGCGTTTCCAGTAACAAGCATTAAAACGTGGTCCACTTTTCTTTTCCTTTTCCTCAAGGAAATAACCATTGACTAACTCCCCCTAACCTCCGCCCCACCCCCCAGGTAATGCATTTAGCCTGAAGACTACAAATTCAATCCAAAGACTGGCAAGAAATATTGGAAAAGGATGGATGAGACAGGCAATCTATAATCTATCAAGATGGCAAAGATGGGATCCTTCTGACTCTCGTTTTAACCAACACCCAGTATTTGGTCATTAAGAATGCAGCCTCCAGTGTCATGGCCTGGGTTTAAATGTTGGACGGCACTGGCTGCTGCAGAGCCCTAGAAATTCTACAAGCCTCAGTCCTCTTATCTGCCAAATGGGAGTATTGCAATTAAATTAAAGAACGCACGAAAAGCTCTGCGCAGATCCCCTGCCTGGCCCATGACAAATGCTAAATAAGCATTGCTGTTACTTTTAAGGAGGTAGGTCCGAGCGCCAAAAAGTTAAGGAGATGTGGAGTGACGTGTGCAATCCACAGCTGAGATTTCTGTCCAGCACAGTGAAGCCCACACGCAAGCCCGCCGTCACTGAAGAGGGAGCCTTCCCCGGCCGCTCTTGCCCTACGGGTGCATCGAGGGCAGCTGTGGCATTCACTTTTGAAGAAGTCACACAGACACCTCAATGCGTTGTCCAGATGGAGTTAACAGGAGACTTGGAGAGGGGGATTAAGAGAATAGGAATGTGCTCATCTGTGAAATTAAAAGTAGTACAGCATGACATACAACATTATGTGTTGGGGTTAGTCAAAAGCAATAATTAGGCTGAGTATGACTCTGAACACACTCACGGTCAAACAAAAGCAATTCAGCTGAATGAGGAGAGCAGGTTCCCTCCAGAGGGAAGAGAGGAGAAAGGCTGAGGTGGCCTGGGGAACCAAGCTAAAGGGATGGAGGGCTTGCTGAGACCCACCCGATGGAAGGGGCCCAGCACTGTATTAGTTTTGTATCTCGCAGCCATAACAGATTCCCATCCACTTAACACTCCACGTCCATTTATCATCTCTCAGTTGCCGTGGGTCTGAAGTCCAGGCCCCGTGTGGCGCAGATGGGTTCTCTCTTGGGGTCTCACAAGGCCAGAGTGTCACCCAGCCCAGGTGTCACCCTTGGTGGATCTTATCTGGAGGGTTGGGGAAGAATCTGCTCCATAATCACTCGGGTTATCGGCAGAATTCAGGTCCATGTGCTTGTAGAACTGAGACTCATTGTCCTGTGGTTGGAAGCCTGAGGTCCCCATTTCTAGTCAGCTGTCAGTCGAGCTGCCTCTGAGCCTCCAGAGGCGCCCATATTTCTTGCCACGCAGCCCCATCTTCAAAGTCAGCAGGATACATCAAATCCTTCTCACGCTTGTCATCTCCGCCTCCCCCGCTGCCACATCTCCCTGATTTCCTCATCTGCCTTCCTCCAGCTCTGAAGCCACTTGTGCTTACACTGGCCCTACCCTGAAAATCCAGAATAATCTCCCTATTTTAAAGTCAGCTGATGGGTTAGCTTAATTATCCCTGCAAAAGCCCTTTGTCATGCAACACAATACAAGGGAGTAGCAGCAGGGGGTCAAAGGTCTGCCTACTACAGGCCCTAAAAATGGCTCCTCTGATAAATGGGTGCTGGCACCTCTCCCAGAAGGGGAACTCCCAAGGTGTATGCTGCTCAGACTGCAGGCAATACATCAGGAGAGATCAGGAGGCGGAGGGAATCAAGCCCAGCTGTCAGGGGCGTCCATAAAACAGGGAACAGAGCTGTCCTGGGGATCGAGGCTTTGCAGGACTTGGGAGGTTTTTAAAATCAAAATGCCATCAGAGACTTACTTTGGACTCTTTCATAGGAAAGTGCATTTTTTTCAGTCTGGCCAACCAGAAAACACACAAGTTCTGAGCTCTGAGGGGTGTGAGTCCTTATGCAACATCATAAAGCCATCAGGAAACTCTGAAAAGGGAGACAGGCAGATCTCTGGGGGGCACAGTGACAGGTCTCCTGATCAGTCACAGTGAAGAAATAGCAGCTAGCACCACAACTGGTTGTGGACAAACCCACTATCCGCCAGGTAGGAGTGAAGAGCTGCATTTCTGGCATGAGTACCCCCATGGGGAGCAAATCAAGGCCCCGTGGTTTACGCAGGTTAACACAAAGGCTCACACGGACTTAAACGCCACTGTCTAATTGTAAAGCCTGCCCTCCATCCTCTAAACAACCCTGCAGGCTGCCAGCCCGTCTTGCATTTCTTAAGTTCCTTCCTTCCTCCCTGTGCCTTTGACTTCCTCCAGAATGTCCTTGGACCTAACACCTAAGAAATAATGATTTAATTATTGGTGTTTTTTCAATGACATAATTAAATATCCTCAGTGAGATAAATCAGCCTGAACCTGTTCAGAGGACGCTTATGAGCTGCCCTGGAATATTTTATTTTGGGGCTTCTTATACACATATTTTGGCTTTTGTGGATCTAAAATTAGGTTTCCAATTTAGGCCCTAGAGGCAAGCGGTAAAAATTGTTATAAATAGCATCTAGGTGCCACATTCTTTTTGGCTCTTTTTAAGGGGCAAAGTGGGAGGGGGAGTCGTTACTTTATTGAAAAATGCAAAGGATTATCCTCTGGTTTATTACAGTCTCTGGATATCTGATCACAGGGTGCAGCGAAAAGACTCCGAGTTATGGGGGAGCCATTCTGAAAGGCCATGCAGACAGCACAGCGGGAGGAGCTATCGGGCCCAGGGCTCCCAGCAGCCCTGCCTGCCCTGGGCTGCCACGTGCTCCTGCAAGTAGGAAAGGCAGCACCTCCTCCCGCCTTTATCTCGGTGAACACTCCCCAGCAAGATGCACCTGTGTGTGCTGTGATGCACGCAGGGATGCGGCTGAGGGGGGAAGAAAAAGTAAACAAATGCAGCCAGGGGCTCAAAATACAGGGTTTTTTAAGCTAATGACAGTGTTCCTGCCTTTATGGCTTCGGGCTGAAACAGGAAGTTAGAACTCTAAGGGGCTTGAGAAAATGTAACACTTAGCAAACACATTTGTAGGCCTCCAGTTTATTTTCCTAATTTATTTCATTGTTGTGGGTTTTTTTCTTTGGGGTACTTTTTTGATCTATTTTTAATGGAAGACTAATGTGCATTTCTCCCTCCACACACACCTTTCCACCACCACCCCCACCACCCCCAGGAGCTTATTGAGCAGTAAGGCATTTTGTCCAAGAACCTTTCTTTCTTAACTCACTTCTCTAAGGAGGCAAAAAGGGACTAATGGGGAGAAATTCCTGCTTCATAAACCCTCCTTTAATGCCTGTGGGGCTGGTTCCTAAAGCTTCGTGTACCTGACTCTTCCAGGAAGAAGGACTATCCTCCCAACTTGGAGAAAATCATCCAGCGACACCCCTCCGCCCCACGTCAGAGGCTGGCTTGTGCTGGGGCTCCTCTGTCAGGTTCCCTGTACCACTTCATCCACGTGGCCCACCCCACTTTCATTGGCAACCTGCTAAGTAAGTGCACCAGCCCGTCCCCAGACCTGCAACACCTTTGCAGAGTGGAGAAGGGTAATCGGTACATTCCGCCCAGGCCCCGGATGGAGAGAGAGAGAGAGAAACTACCTCTTTGGGGCTGAGCGATGAAGTCTCTTCACTGTGTGAATAAGCTAAGGGACTCCTTTGGTTGGTTTCTGTCAGTCTAGGAACTCCTGACTCTTCAAATACGGAAAGAGAAAGTAGGTTGAATGCATTGATGTTCTCAGAGGGGGGGGGGAGGGAAGAAAAAATGATTTGAAGGCTTTCTGGAATAATCCCTCATTGGAGGGAGCCGTTAGGTCACCGCATAACATGCCGTACAGTCTAGTTGCTCTTTGAGTGGCCCAACAAGCCCGTGAGGAAGGTGGGACAGGTATTAATTAGCCTGAAGGGAAAGAGGAGGACATTAATAGATGGAGAAATGAAATGACAACTTCAAGGTCACAAGGGAAGTCAAGGAAAGAGCCAGAACTGACCCCCGGGTGGAGTGTCTAACGGTGGTCGGCAAACTGCGGCTCGCGAGCCACATGCGGCTCTTGAGCCGCGGTTTACCGCCCTGTTGACTAATGAGTTTGCCGACCACTGGTCTAGGAGGTCAAGTCCCCCATGCCCCAGGCTCAGCTCATGTTAATCCAAGCCAGCTTCTGTTTAGCAAGCACATAGCACACATGTGGAATGAAGCCTAAAGAAAAAGAATTTTCCGGATTTTTGTAAAGTAACGAATGAAACAAGTCAAAGGTCTATGAAGACAACGTGGGGCACACACAAGGAGGATCATAAAAACATGCCAACTTGAAATAAAACCAGTAGTCGGATCAAACAGGACATACAACCAAGCTAACAAGAAGGGGGAAAACTATAAAACATGAAGGCCAGCATGTTTGGGGAGGATCAGCAGGATTTATAAGGAGTAATAATGTCACCAAAGGAGATTTAAAAAACAGTGGTCAAACAAACAAACAAACTTTGTTTAGGGTATAGACTTTCAAACACGAATGTGACCACTTCGGCATTTAAATTCTGAATGCATTAAAATGAAGGAAGGGGTGATTTCCCAGGTGTAAGGTAAACTGCCCTCTCATTCTGCACACTGAGATTATATATTTTTAAAAATGAACCAAATGATGGATTCAAATTCTCGATTCAAACTGTTTCCTTTAAAAAATCAAGACTAGCCCTAGCTGGTTTGGCTCAATGGATAGAGCATTGGCCTGCAGACTGAAGGGTTCCAGGTTTGATTCCGGTCAAGGGCATGTGCCTGGGTTGCAGGAGGCTACTAATCAATGATTCTCTCTCATCATTGATGTTTCTACCTCTCTCTCCCTCTCCCTTCCTCTCTGAAATCAATAAAAACATATTTTTTTTAAAAAATCAAGACTAATCCGAGGACACCTTGAGAGTGCATGGAAAAGGACAGAGGAATTGGTGCTATTATTATTTATTTTTTACTTGTTCTAGACATTTGGAGAAAGCTCTTTCCATTAGAATGTCCCTGCTGTATCCTGGATCCAGCTGAAATATCGGGAAACGGCCACCTGGAGATGTCATGGCACCTCTCCACTTCCCGCCCAAGGCCACACTCACTTACCTGGTCAAGAGCCAGGTTCAGAAGCAGCAATGCAATCTAAGGATGTCTCAAGTTGGCCTGCCCTGATATTGTACTTGCAATCCCACATGCTTAAAACAGTTCACAAGCCATTGGATTGGTGATTCCACACTAGTTCCAAACTGAGCAAAAGGCACTGAATTCAGAGCAGTTCCATGGATGCAAACGAAACTCAAGACTACAAGTTGCCATGGCTACAGCAAGCCAAACCAAATGTGGACAACAACGTATCTCGACTGCCAGCTTTTGTAGATGTCCTACATTTAATATTACTGTGCTCTTTGCTCCCATCACTGGTTTATAATCAGGCCCCATTCACCTGATGTAGCAAACGTATATTCGGCACCTTGAAGGTAAGAGTTCCTGTCTTCAAGGAGTTCTCAGTCTAGTAGATGAAACAGATAAGGCATAATTTTAATTCAACGCGATAGAGGCTGAAAAAGGTAGAAGCTGATGAAGTAAAAGAGAATCTCAATCATGAAGGTCAACTCTAACCTGGAAAGGAGGGGTGAGTTAGAAAAGATTACCCAGAGAAAGAGTTGTTTTGTGCTGACTCTTGAAAGACAAAAATCAATCCAAACTCAACAACAATCTCATCACGGGCTGACAGTACCACATCCAAGAGGAACTCGGGAAGAATTCTCAGAAATCAATATACCCCTGGTTTTTGTTTTTTCTTCAAACCTTCTTCTCTTGACGAGCTCCTTACATATCTGGCCGAAGACCTGAAAACAGACCCTTTGACAACAGAAAATCAGGCGTTTGAAATGACTTTGGTATCAGCAATGGGGGGCTTAGCTAATCCAGATTCTGGGTTTCCTCTGGCTGGTGCTACATCTCAGAGACCGCATGACACTCTCAGAAGCTACACTAGCTCTTGCAAGCCACCGGGAGCCACCGAGCCCAGCAAGTGGTGGAGGGAAAGAGTTTTCCTTCAAATGGCGGAATAGAGAAGAAGCTACAGGAAGGCAGAGAGTCTTGGCTGGGCTGCTTCTAGTCTCTGGTTCACACTCAGTTACTTTTCAGGTGTCCCACACTCATTCTGGATTTCCCCAGCAGTGTCCAAGGCTGCAAGGGCAGTATAGTGGAGTCATTTCCCTCCAGTCTGTTATTTTCCAGGGTTGATCCATCTGTGACGTGTCAGAAATAGCAAGAGCTATACTGCTCCGATGAAGCCATATAAGCATATATAAAAGTTCTGGTAACTCAACTACATTTGAAGTTCATGCACCTGGGTCTTCCTTGTTTTCCCCTCTTTGAGTTCTCTAGTGCTGGACAGGTCATCTAGCCCTGGGTAGTGGGCTCACAGTCCCTAGAATAGGACTATGGGAGATAAATATGCAGTGAGTAAGAGTACAATCTTTTATGTCAAAGAGAGCAGAGTTTGGGTCTAGCGTTTGATTTTCATTGGCTGAGTGACTTTCTACCTCTGTACCTTAGTCTTCTCATCTAGAAAATGGGCACAAAATGCTGGTTGTCACTAGGTTGTCTTGAAGATTAAAGAGAAAAGAGGGTAGGTCGCATAGTGCAAGGCTAAATACATGTCATATAGAAAGCTCTCCATAAATAGTATCTATTATTTTTTAAGCACCTACTATGTGCTGCTAGACTGATTCAGTATTAGCCAAATCTTTACAGAATTTTCGATGGTTGCTATCATTGTCCTCATCAACAAAACAAGAAATGGAAGCAAGAGAAGTAAGAAAACATGAAGGCAGGCTCCAAACCAAGGTTTTGTACCTGTATGGATACAAATCACAGACTGTTCTGTTATATATATGAAAATAAATATCTTATTTCCTTGGGTAAGAGGAGGGGTGGGCAGGCAGAAGACGGACAGGACCTCACACGTGGTATTTAACATTAATCCCTTCCAAGCAACCAGAGAGAAAAAGATGGACCGATTTCTCGATTTCTAGCTCGGATTTGCCTGAACCATCTCTCAAAATATCTCAAAAATGAGCTATCCCCCCACACTATGTCTTGTGATGACCATCAAGTTCAATTAGTCAAGTTCAAGATCTGAGTAAGTGTTCACTCAATTTAATTTTATCTTGGCATGCACGTGTGTGAAAAATGTGACTCAAACTTTTGAGATGGAGCTACCTTTAAAATGTAACACCTTTCCTTAACTGTCTGAAATAATGTATTTAAGCATGCTTTTATTCAATCTTTTCTTCCCCCCTTCCCAAAGTTACAGAGGTCAATTTTTTTAAGTTATTTTTGGAGGGGAGAAGGGAGAAGAGGTGAGGGTATAAAATAAACTCATTTTCAAACTTTTCAAATTGCTGTCATTCATTTTCGCTTGTCCCCAGATGGCTGGCTGTCCAGGGTATTAAAGAAACTTTAGACACATGGTAGGCTGGGGTGGAGACTCTTGACTTTCAATCAGGAAGATGACTTTTAACGCCCAACCAATGAAGGATAATTCTGCAAGATGGGCTGGCTGTGCAGGAAATAGCTAGTTATTTAATAAGCCCAGTTCTTCAAGGGGGATTGACTTGGTAGTTTACATCAAGGACACACAAAGAAGCATCCTCTTTGCTTCTCCATGCAAATTACACCCAGGTTCCTAGAAGGAAGGGGCTCTTCATGTTAGAAACACAACCACACATAATTTGGGCTCAGGCATACCAAAGAATAATTACCCATGAGCCTCTGGATGGGAAAGGCAGAAGCTGGAAAGAAAAGCTCAATCTATACTCCCACCCACTTTTTGTCCCAGCTGAGCCACATTCACCTACATTAGCCTATGGAATAGGGCACAATGTTTTCAGTGAAAAATAAAACCAAAGAACTTGATTAATGCCATAATTAAATCAAGGCCTGAAGAAGCAGGCAAATAAATAAATAAATAAATAAATAAATAAATAAATAAATAAATCCCACACGTGCCCTAGCTGGTTTGGCTCAGTGGATACAGTGTTGGCCTGTGGATTGAAGGGTCCATGGTTTGATTCTGGTCAAGAGTACATGCCTGGGTTGTGGGCTCGATCCCTAGTAGGGGGCGTTGCAGAAGGCAGCTGATCAATGATTCTCTCTCATCATTGATGTTTCTGTCTCTCTCTCCCTCTCCCTTCCTCTCTGAAATCAATATATACATATATATATATATATATATATATATATATATATATATATATATTTCTATATTCATTTTGCATTTTCCCAGCTGTGTCTAAGGCTGCATGGGTAACACAGAGGAGCCATTTCCTCCAGTTTTGTTTGTTTTTTTAATCCTCACTTGAGGATATTTTTCAATTGATTTTTAGGGAGAGTAGAAGAGAGAGGAAAAGACAAAGAGAAACATTGATTTGGGGCAGACACATTGATTGGTTGCCTCCTACATGAGCCCCAACCAGGGCGCAGGCCGGGGAGGAGCCTGCAACTGAAATACATGCCCTTGAGTGTAATCGAACCTGGGATCCTACAGTCCGCAGGTCGACCCTCTATCCACTGAGCCAAAAGTCTAGGGCAGTGGTCGGCAAACTCATTAGTCAACAGAGCCAAATATCAACAGTACAACGATTGAAATTTCTTTTGAGAGCCAAATTTTTTAAACTTAAACTTCTTCTAATGCCACTTCTTCAAATTAGGCTTGCCCAGGCCGTGGTATTTTGTGGAAGAGCCAAACTCAAGGGGCCAAAGAGCTACATGTGGCTCGCAAGCCACAGTTTGCCAACCACGGGGCTAGGGCAATCATCATGATTTTTAAAAATATTAGTAAAGGCATAATCCTTGACTTATATGAAGAACTCTTGTTTTATTACATTTCCTCTTATTTTTATAATTTCACTGTAAGGCCTTGAATCGCTTTTTCAAACCCAAGGAAGGAAATCTAAGACTCTTCTTTCCTAGAATTCTCGGGGATGCAAATACAATGTATCGCAGAAATAACAAATGCTCTATTTTCTGAGCACTCTCCCATGATTTATGAAAGGTGTACCTCACTGTGGGAAGATAATGCCATTTGAAATGGTCCATTTCATAAATCTATCCCCTTCGTCCCCAGCTGCATACAGGACTACTATGAACTCCTGAATCCAATAATGTTTTCATCCTCTATTGACAAAAAAAAAGGGACTTTGTTTGGAGCGGGGTAATGATGCTCTTACAAGGGAGCAGCAGCTAACACTCTGTCTCCAGGGCTTTCTTTGGCAATGGCCACAGCGCTTCCAAGGCCGGGAAACTTGGATAAACAAAATGAAGAAATAATCAACATGCGAGACATCCTTAATGTCCTTTTACTGCTAGTGGTATTAATTATAGCATGGGCCCAATCCTCCAAGCAACTGCAGAACCAAATGTTTGCCTGAACACTCTCGCCACCACATGATAGATTTATCCTGTGGAACTGGGATATTTCCTATTCATTCATGCACCGGTTCAGTATATCTGCTTGTTTGTCTAACTGCAAGAATGCGTCCAGAAGAGGATTCTGTGCCGGGGGAGGCAGTCCGGGACCAATCATAAACTTCGGTGAAATTCATGGTTGTGAGTTTTGCTGGTCATAATGAGGGGGACATGATATATACATATCAGCACTGTGCAGGTTCCAGAAGACCCGTATGAAATATGAGCAGGGGACAGAAGGGACTTCCTAGGAATCCAATGAAATGGACAGCACAGACATGAGGAGTGACTACGAATACACAACTGATGCAACTTCCTAGACTGAAGTTGTATGTCAGACTGGAATCAACTCCTTTTCACGACAGACTCTGAGACACAGGGTGAAGGGGACAATAAGATGACACAGAGCACCTTGGCATCATGGAGACTGAAAAGGGAAGGCATTAAACCCGTGAGGCATGCAATACTTCCTATTCATTCAAAAGGAAATACAAAGTTACATTTTCAAAAAGAGAAAAAGATAGAAAAACATACATGCACCTGCTTAGGGGTATTTTAACTTTAGTGGGGATTCGTGCACTTGAGAAAACCCATATGCCCACCACTCAGATACTAATGGATTAAGAAGCAGATAAAGCACAGGATGTATGATGGATGGAAATGATGTAAAAATATGAATTTGAAAGAACTCCTAACATAGGATACTCATCCTGATACTCTGGAATTTGCATATTTTGACTTGTATTTAAAAAGCAATTTCAAGGTCAGCTTCAGTGGAGAAACACTGAGCTAAGATGGGAAGTAACCCCATTAAAAGTCTACCAGTGTTTTGCATATTTATTTTTCTTCTTCTATAGTGAGCAATGACGACTCATAAATCAAAAAATCAGGGTAAACAAATACCAAAGAGGTTATTTTATACAAAATGTATACTTCTTATTCTATCTATTTATACACACAAACATTTCTATTACTTGAATTTACAAAGTGTGTAATACATGCATGCATGCTTTAAAAATCTGCATACATTTGCATAAGATAGAAAAAATATATTATTGTCCCAAGTCTCTGAAGACCATGGCCGAAATAAAATGAGGACCACCTCAAATGCATTTTTGTATAATGGGATGAAAGTTAATGTTTATTTTTAAAAGCTTCGGGCCTATAATTTTTTAAAAATAGAAACAGATTTAAATTTCCCAGTTATGTAGATTCCATGCCTGACCATGAATATCCTATGTGGTTAAAGGCAGCTGAACAGGACAATCTTGGACCTCTCCAACAAGATTCAAGGAGCTTCAGCAAAAGCACATAAAATATCGAAATCAGTATCCATACCTCTATGCTGAGAAGATCATCAGACTCATGTCACCTTAAGCAAGGAACAAGGAAGTGATGTGAAGGGGGAATGGAATTTGGTTTTCATTATAAGAGGGAGGGTTACCCCAAAATAGGATTTTCCTCAGTAGACTTGGGTGCTCCTGAAGTCTAAACACATACGTTTCAAGAAACTTCACTTTGATAATTTGATATTTGATATTTGACAATTTGATACAATGGCATCCCAGGCCATTTTAGAAGCCACATCCAAAAGAATAAATCAGCCTTGTTTGTTTATCTCCTTGTTTTACTAAAAATCAATCCTTTGCTTTATTCATTAGACTAGACTTGAAACAACTTTTTGCCATTTCCAAAAAAAATTGAAAGTCTACCCTCTAAGGATAAAAACATTTGCCACTGATGAGATGATGCCAAAGAAGGAATAAAGAATCAAAAGAATCAAGAATCAAAAGTAATTCATAAGAGGGAAATTCTAAAAAAAATAAGCCCAGCAATTGCAGAATCATGCATTACCGCCTAAGGAAAACACATTACAGAAAATAGCAAACACACGCTCCAGGTAGGAGCCTTCCCTGGCCAGGTACTGTCTCTTATTCATCTTTAAAGCACAGCATCTAACCCAGTGTCTGACAGACAAAAAATGCTCAGCAAATATATATTGACTAATACACAACTGTCTTTGCTCCGAGCAGCATGGATGTGACTTAAGAGTCCACCCAGGTGAGCAGCAGATCCAATGGGGCTTTTCTTGGTTCTGCCCATAATCCTCCAGTGGCTGCCCAGCATACTTAGGAATTCCAAATTTCTTACCTCTCCGATCTCATCAGATTTCCATCTAAATCCAACTCATCACATTTCATCTCCTGTCTTTCTGTCTTTTTATCTGTACCAAACTGGCAATAGGCAGTTGCTGTTCCCCTGCCTGGACCATTCATTCATTTATTTATTTATTTATTTATTTATTTATTTATTTATTTATTTATTTTTAATCCTCACCAGAGGATATTTTTTCCTTTGATTTTTTTTAGA
The DNA here is from genome assembly GCF_951640355.1 of Cnephaeus nilssonii. Lineage (NCBI taxonomy): Eukaryota > Metazoa > Chordata > Mammalia > Chiroptera > Vespertilionidae > Cnephaeus > Cnephaeus nilssonii. The sequence goes on along the minus strand of NC_137091.1, from coordinate 24,197,174 downwards.
GAGAGCGGAAGGGAGGGAGGGAAAAAGAGAGAAATATCGATGTGAAAGAGACACATCAATTGGTTGCCTCCTATACACACCCAGACCGGAGCCAGGGATCAAACATGCAACTTTGGTATATGCCTGTGTCCAGGAATCAAACCCATGGCCCTTCGGTGGGTGGGCCGATGCTCTAACCACTGAACACACTGGCCTGGGCTGCCTGGACCTCTTGCTTTCCAGTACCCCACAGGCTGCCTCTGGCAATTCAGATCTCAGATTAATTAAAAATTTTCCTGATCCCCAAATCAAATTAGCCTACTCTCTTTCCCAGGCCCTCTCTACCCCTTCCCCAGTATAATTGGCCATATATCTAACACTTCTCTCTAACGTGTACCTTGCTCACTCATTCATCTGTTGATGGTGTAACTGCACTAAAACAAAGAGCCTTTGTCTCATTTCATTGCTACATCCCCCAAACAAGTCCATAGTAGGTGTTCAGTACATACCCGTGGAATGAATGAATAAATGAATGAACTAAAATGCCCAGAAATTACTTATTGTCTTTAATATTTGCTGTATTTAAGAGAATCCTGCTGATGGTGATCCCAAATACTAATGTGACATGTAGCTCCAACAGCTGAATGACCAATGCGGGGCCACCGGGCAGCTGCTGGGGACAGAAAAATGAAATGAAGGAAAGCCCGTGCCTTTGAGGGTTTTCCTGCCTCACAAGGTGGTTCCCAATCCGCCTTGGCTGATTCTTTCCATTTGATAAATATCACCACGGTTAACAGCGTTGGCAATACACACTGATTCCGATTTGGAGGTGGAGCTCTGAAGGACTGTCCACACATTAGTCTGAAGAGGCAGAGTCTGGCCAATGCTGATCTCTGTCTTTGCCCACTGTGCCATGTCTCTAGCTCACTTCCACATGTGTGGGAATCCTGTGCCCACTGTGCCATGTCTCTAGATCACTTCCACATGTGTGGAAATCCTGCCCTAATATTTGTTCCCTCTCCCCTGAAAGCAGCAATCCTGGGGTCCAGGAAGGTCCTGACTTACAAAATCAGAGGATGGCATGGCAGGGGTTCAGGATTTGAAATCGCAGGGTCCGAGTGGGCATCCTAGCTCTGCTGCTGGCTACCAGCCTTGACAAAGCCATCTAGCTGCTCACAGGAGGATGGGAGTAATACTACTCATCAGAGGACTTCGAGGATTAATTCATATAAGAACCATTAAATAATGTAAGACAATTCTTCGCAGAGAGCTTGGCACCCTAAAAAGCTCAATAAATGTATGTTTAGCAGCGCCACGTATTTACATAACCTTAGAAAACACACGCTCAAAAGAAAAGATCACATTGTTAATATGCTATCATTATACTTTTATTTAATTAGTGTAATTAATACACGTGTATTTGTGAATCAGGGCAAAAAGTTGCTCATACTACTCTGGTAATTTTTTGGTAAATTTGAAACATTTAAAAAATTAAAATCCTCCCCTGTCCCTGCAAAACAATCCTATAGGTCCCACTTAATGGAAATGTGATGTAACAAAAATATTTTAAAATCTAGGATGACTAATGAGAAGGCATTATTGAGAGACTGCTTTCAAGTTCCTGTAGTTTATAACCATATTTCCACTTAATTTTCCAGGACTTGGTTTAGTACATATTGTACCAAATAATATATGACCATATTCCAAAATCCAAATGGATTACTAATGGATTAATATGCTTTTAAAAGCATCTTTACAAGATTTAACCATGAACAAAACTCCTTGCTTCTTTTGGCTTCCAGTGAACATGTGACACCCTATAATACTTCCAGTTAAAGAGTTACAGAAGCCTGGAGTTTTATACGAGGCCGACAGTGATGGATTAAAACCATACTCTAGACATACCTCAAACAGTAGCACTTACTTTTTCTTACTTAACTCGTGGTTGATCTACTGGAGCCGTTTGCTGGCAACTGTAATTGCCGAGCTGCTGTCAGAAAGCCCCCCTTGCCTTGGGTAAGCTGGTTTCCAAACCAGGAGGAATAAGTACAACCAAGACACGTTCCAAATCCCTTGCAGCCTATGGACCTTGCCGGCAAGGAACCTGAGAAGGCCTGAAGTGGTGCAAGCCTGACTCAGAAAGCAAGTTTAAATTCAAGCCTGGTACACGCACATTCACAGTCACTTACAGTCGCCAAATGTGGAAACAAGTGTCCATCGACAGATAAATGGATAAGAAAAATGTGGTATATACATACGACCAAATATTATTTAGCCTTATAAAGGAAGAAAAATTTGACTCATGCTATAACATGGATGAAACTTGAGGACATTATGCTAAGTGAAATAAGCCAGTCCCAAAAAGACAAAAATACTGCATGATTCTAGTTATATGATGTGCTTAAAGTAGTCAAACTCAAAAAGATAGAAAGTGGAATGGTGGGGATGGAGATAGGGGAGAATGGTGAGTTATTTAACATGTATAGAGTTTCAGTTTTACAACATGAAAGAGTTATGGGATGGTGGTGGTGATGGTTGCACAATGTGAATGTATTTAATATCAATGAACTGTACCCTTACTAGTAAAAGAAGTGGTTCAGCCCTGGCCAGGTGGCTCTGTTGGCTGGAGCATCATCCCGTACACCAGAAGGTTGCAAATTCTCTTCCCAGTAGGGGCCCTTGTGGGAAGCAACCAATGGATATTTCTCTCACACATAGATGTTTCTCTCCCTCTCTCTCCCTTCCTCTTTCTCTAAAAGCAATGGAAACATATCCTCGGGCAAGATTAAAAAAGAAAAGGAAAAGATAGTAAATGCTATGTTATGTGTATTTTGCCACAATAATAATAAAAATACCCAAGGCTGGCATGGGTTTTAATGAGTTGCCTCAACTGTTAGCATTCACTCACGCATTCATTATTTATCCAGTGAGCAGTAAGCGCAGAGAGGATTGGGCTCTGGAGGGGAGATGATATAAAACTTGGATTGATTTCATGGTTTTCAAAAGGTTCACAGCCATTCAAGATAGGCCCTGCGAAGACTCTTGTGAGAGGGAGCACTGTATGCAGCCAACCTGCAGCACTGGGCCAGGGACTGGGGCTAAGGTGACAGGCAAGGAGGTCACCCACTGCAAATATCAAGTCAGCTACTAATTTTGCCTTCCCTATCTCTGTTCATGGATCACCGTTCTCCTTGTGCTCAGACCAAAAATCATCATTGTCTCTTTCCTTCTTCCTTCCACCGATATCCAATCAGCCGTCCTCTCAATTAATCACTATTCTCCATTCTCAACCCACTCCTTCCACTCTCACTCCGACACATCAACAAAGTTTAGAACCTCATCACCCCTCAGCTAAAATATGATCCCAACCTCTTGTTTCTCAGCCTCTAATTTCTTTTTCCTTGATATCTGACATCCATATATATGTATTTAATCAAATGAACTACACACTTAAAATCTTTCAGAAACACACTTGTTATCATGTTATGGTCCTATTTAAAAAAAACAAAAACCTTCTGGGGCCCCCTTGCCAACTAGCTAGTTTAAATTTCTGGTTCTGCCACTGAGGTTTCTCTCCGCATGATCCCATGTCACAAGGCCTGCAGAGTGGATTGTGGAAGGAGGTCAGCCTGTAAAACAGATATCACCCTCCAATCTCTTCCGCCGTGGGCCTCAGGGTCTGACCAGTGGTGTTTCAAAGGGGGGGCTCACGCTGCTTCCTCTAACCAACCCTCACCTTACCTATCCTAACACCTGGTCTTTATAACCATGATGGCAACATGTCACCTTTAAACCAATGGTTGAAAGGGTATCCCATAGGAGAAAGTACTCAGAGGGAGCAACTGATCCCTATGCCTCCCAAGCCCTGATCCCCCAACGTAGATTTCGATCTTACGGAGAGTCAGTGAGCCTTGTATCCACTTCCGGGTGTGGGCGGAAATGGTCTGCTCTTTGGACATGGATGGTTCCACCAGAGGGGAGGGGACAGGGCTCAGCCTTCAGCATGTTCTCTTGCTGCGTGACTTCACGTAGCTCACATCTGTCCTCTGGACTTGGGGGCTGGACAAGGTGGCCGCCAAATGTCTCTTTGCTCCTCACCTTGGCTGTTTGGTCTTCAGGAGGGGCTTGGGACCAGCCTGAGTCATCTCCCTTCTGGGAAGGTCCCTCCTAGAAACCACCACTTGCCCAGCTGTGAGGGGCGAGCCGCTCTCTGTGATGTGGATTAGGTCTGTTTTAAGTCCACGGGGTCCTCCCATCAGGGGAATTCACCCCGGAGGCCACAGCTGCAGGCTTCTCTTTCAGGGAGGTCAGCGATTCCAGCGCTGGGTCGGCACCCCTTGAAGATGGTGCCAGGAACATTTCGAGGACGGCGTTTCCCTTGGCAGGTGAGCCTGCTGGCAGGGCCCACTTCAAGGTCCGCGAGAGCAGGAAAGCGGCATCTGGGATCTGTCTGTGGTTGTCGGTTTGCACATTCTGAGGGGCGAAGTGAAAAGAACCTTCTTACACAGCATGTTCTCATCCAGGCATAGGCTCTGTCCCATATGAAGAAAAACACGGGCGTGGAAAACGGCTGGCGGGCACCTGGGGTTGTCTCAGGGCTGCCCCAGGTCACTGCTCGGTCAGGTTCAGAGAACGCTCTCTGCTTGGTGGACACACCCAGACATCTCGGTTCCTCCTGAGGAGTTTGACCGGGCGCTTTAGGGCGGCTCAGAGAAAGGGCTGCCTCTCTCAGCATAAAGGGCTGGCCTCAAGCCCCTGGGACATACCGACAACTCAAGTTGGTACTGCCAACCTGGAATTGCCATCATACTTCTGCCTAAGTGTCTTTCCCTCTGTAAACCCTTCTTCAATGTCTTGCCCAGATGGACAAAATTAAGCTCTTGTCCCCTCTGTATTCCAGCCAGGCTGGTAAATGATCCCATGACTGTATATTCTGTGCTGTTACACAATTACTTTTATATATGCCTCCTCTATTAGACTATAGGCTTCTCAAGGTAAAAAAAGAAACACACAACACATCCTAATTGCCTTCGTCTCCTCACCTTTGTTTCCAAAGTTGATGCCCAATAATATGTGTTGACCTGACTGGTCCAGCCCAGCAAAATGGTCTGACCCTGTATAGCTGGATAGTCCGTTTCTGGCTCAACATACATGCTCTAGGTATTCTTTGTTTTCCCTCCATCATCCCTCCATCCTTTTCATTTCTTGTTCATGGTAGTTCCCAGTCTCAGAGTAAAAGGGGGACTTCCCTGACTACCTCTGCCCCCTTCAGTCCAACATGGGAGTTTTTCTGTTCCCAGAGCACACTGACCTGGCCTCCCAGATCACTCACCACACCGCATCCCTAAACCCTTGCCGGTTCCCCACTATTCCTGAGAGTGAGGACAGTCTACTTGTGTTTGCATAGCTCTGTCTTCCTTCTGTCAACCTTTTAAAAAAACACACAAAACTAAAATCTATTAAATACTTATCTGCCATAGGCTACTCACTGTGCAAAACATTCCATGTGCACTTTCTCATGTGACGCCCACATCCATTATAGGAGGTAGATCTTATTATTCCCATTTTAGGGATGAGGAAACTGAGGCTGCCCAGGTTCATAAGGGAACTCCTTAGTGATGGAGACTGGGCATGAACCAGAAACAACTCGTAGCAAAGTCATCACTACACTTAACTCTGGTTCACTTGTCTTTGCCATCTTGGTGTCCAGAAGAGTGGTTGACTTATGAACAGTGAGTGCTCAACCAATATGTGTGTGTATTGGGTGTGTGGGGTGTGTGTCGGGCGGTGGGGGGGGGCGGGGGCGGAGGGAGGCTGGAAGAGCTTCAAAGGCTCCATGGTAACTTCTTAGGACTTTTCAATCATTCCTTGTCCTTCAATTTCCTCGGTCATTTTTCCATTCTGCTATTTGTCTTTAATAAATCTATTCAGTAGGACTGACGGCAATTAATAGAAATTCCAAATATAGTACCTTCAATCAGAGAGAAGATTGGGTAAAAATAAATCCAGTAATGATCATCTCTAGGCTATGGTATAATGATTTTAGGGACCCAGAATCGTCCCATCTCCATTCCCAATGTTGATCCTCTGCCAGTCGTATGTGGCTGCCTCCCAGACAGCAGGAAGGGAAGGAGCAGCTGGAAGGAGGCAAGAAGGTGTGATCCTTCCCCAATGACTTGTCCTGAAAAGCCACATGGGACTTCTCTGCCATCCCACTGGCTAAAACTTGGCCACATGGTCACAGAGAGCTGGAAGGGAAGTTAGGGCATGGGATTCTTATTCGTCATCAGCATGTATCCGTTGGAAAAATTCTCTTACTAAGAAGAAAGGATGGACTAGATATTGGGGGACATGCACCCCTTCTTGCACAATAGTGCTTCTGGAATCCCTGTCTCCCTGGGGCTCATGGCATCGCCTGAGGTCAGATTCTGGGCAGCTTTGACCAACCCCTAGGAACCTCATTTTTCCATTTCCTTTTCAAAGCTGTCTCCTTAATTCCGACTCTTCCACTGGCAGGCTGCAGGGGCAAGCCATCCAGGCTGGCCTTCCGTCTCTCCCTCGACCCTCCCCTGAACCCCAGATGTGGAACTGGAGTCTGGCAAGTTACCTTGCCCTCCTTCTTCGCTGGGCTCAGGGAATCATTTTGGAAGATAAGGTCTCAAGGTCTGGCCATCTCACTCAGATCCCCGGTCACACTCTCAGGATGTTTTTCTCTTTCCTTAGCATTGGAAATAGATGTTTAAAGCAGTGTTATACAGCAGTTCCTCTCCCAAATCCTTCTTTCCTTTTCTTTAGTAATGTCTTTATAAATCACTGTTATAAAAATAAGGCAAGCACAAGGAAAAATATGCAGTACCTAGAAACTGAAAATTCAAGTATTTGCTTTTTATGGGACACTTGAGGCTCTTAAAAAAGAGAACTGCTAGAAAACTTAAATACAAAATTTCACTGTTGGTAACATAAAAGCCCAACAGAATTGAATAGTTTATGAAAATAATTTGAATATTTACACTTCAATTCATGGTCTGAAAATCAACCCCAAACCATGATCTTATTCTTAAATGGATTTTTTGAGAGAGCATTAAATGCATTTTGATTATTTTGACACAATGTCTACTTGGATATTTTGTGCAATGATTTGAAAGCAAAAAGGAAATTCACTAAAAATCTAATGTAAATGTATGTGAATGTACATTATATATACAGAGAAGTACATTTATATGCATGCATATATATAAAGTTTAACAAACATTTTAACTTAAAGGGGTACTTTGGGTTGTTGTTATTGTTAGGGGAAAATACTGTAAATTTAACTCGAATGAAGCCTCAGGCTAAAACACATTATAATTCTCTTGGCAGAGAAACTCGGGTTCAAGTTCATATCTTTTTATTTTCTTAGACTGAGGCTGCATGATCACTTAAACTGTGTTTTATAAACAGCATTACAGAAACACAGCAATGCAGGTCCATAAAACTGTTAACGAGAGAAAACCAAATGTGCCTCCATTTTGTGTTTCCTATCATTCCCCCCCCCCCCCGCAATAAATCAAAGAAACCTCTTCTTAAAATTTCTTAAATTTCATCTATATAGAAAAATACTTACCATTATTTTAACAGGCCCTCAAACCATCAAATATCTGTACCAAAAAAATAAGTATTCACTTCAAAAGGGGAAAAATATTCCGAACAAGAAAAGTGGTAGAATAAGCATATGTCCGAAACACTATTATTAAACTCATGGGTTTAATAAAACCCAAACATGGAGAATACATTATGTAAATACATACACACAACAGGCTTTTGAAGTCTAGGTGACCACAGGATCTAGGATCTGGGACTTAAGAGTTTTTTTGTTTATGCTTTTTAACAAGACTTCACATCACACACACACACACACACACACACACACACACACACACACACACACACTACAGAGGCTATTTATTCAGTTTTAAGCACAAATCTCTGCAAACTTAAGCAAAAGGGATAGCTAAGAATATGTAAGTGTCTGGGCAAAAGAGGAATTCACTGAACTTAAGAGTTAGGAACAAAAATAAACACAGTAAGAGAAATCCCTACTTAATCTCTGTTCCAAAGAAAGACACTTATTCAAGGGAACACAGAGCAATTTTCTCCATTTAGGAGCACTGAAAAGAGACTCAAGTCAGACACAAAAGTTACAAGCTCAGGCATCAAAGAAGATCAACAAATAAGTGCTTCCTTTAGTCTAATAACTACGCCTTAATTCCCTTCCTTTTCTCCAACTTGGATTTAAAGGAGAACACGGAACCATGAATAGTATGTCAACACACAAGGGGTCCCAGGGCTAGTATTTTCAGATTTCAGAGATCAAATAACCAATATGCATTTATCAGGTATCGACTAAGTACAACCTTGGGTCAGGCTCTGGGCTGCATGCTGAGCCACTGGGAGGAAAAGACAGAATCTCTGCTTCAATGAACTTAAAAGCACACATGTAAATAGACACATATGATGGTCGAAATAATAACACTTATTGGTGGGCTATTATATACCCAACACATTGCTAAGCCTTGGCATGTATTGTCCCAGCTAGTTCTTGCAACACCCCACTAAGCATGTCTTATTATTATGACTTCTGTGTTATACATGAAGAAACCAAAGCTCAGGGAAATTAAATGACTTGACCAAAGTCACCCAGGTAAAAAGCAGACTAAGCAATGGGTCTGCTGAAAGCTGGCGTCCTGCTCTCTGCACCAAGCTCTTACTTAAGTGGTTTCTACGTCATAGTAACAACCAGCTAGTATTGACAAGCCTGCTTCCAGGTAGTAAACACCTCTCTCTCTTCTCAAAACAAGGCTCATTTTAAACAGGAGAAAACCTAGACTTGAGGAGGTGCTCCAGGGACCCCCCACTCCCACCCCCCAGTTGGGAGCAAGGTCCCAGTTGGCCCTTGGCTTCCTTGATACCCAGACCCAGGCTCCTTTCCAGAAACACAGGCTGTTCCCATCGAGTCTTTCAAAAACACAAGCAACTTCCTAACAGCTTCCTGGGAGGCAGCAGTGGGGAGTAAGGGTGAAGAGGCCACACTTAGCAGGTTGGCCTGTGTCCAGAGCACAGACCTGCTGAGCAGGGGAGGCACCGGCGACGAACACCTGGAGCCCCTTCTTTTAACCCCCTCTATTTCTCTAGGCTTCAGAAGTCATTGGCTTGCTTGGTGTTTTTGCCAATGCTTTTCCAACCACTGAACTGCTCTGCAAAATGGTTTCCCTAGCACCTAGAACTTCTGTATTTCCCATCCTTACCTGGACACCTTGCCTGACTCCGGGAGCATCTGTGAATGCAGCCAAGCTATTCTAATTATTCATCAGCCTATAGAACCTAAGGCCTGGCCAATTGGTACACACCCTTCACACGAGAGCCCAGGCGCCTGCCATGCTGTCTGTAATCCCGAGTTGCTGGATCAAGGGAGGCTTGATGTAGCTATTATCAGCCAGCACTGCTCTGGCCACACTGGTGTCTGCTGCCCGAATATCAGCCCTGTTGAATGAGTGGGCTGACACACTACTCCAGCAGTCACAGAACATCTGCAAAGAAGGAGGTGTCTGCTTCCTGCAAAATGAGTGACAACAGGTGACTAAATGCCTCTAACTTCACTGTGTTCTTGCCCCTCAATGACAAATGGTCCCAAAACCATAGACACAAACTGATAACTCAAGTAACAAAAAAAAAAAAAAAAAAAAAGTACGGGCAAGTACATTTAAATTGTGTGGTCCATGCTTTATTTTCTTAGGATTCCATAATGGGCTCCAACGTCTATTAACGCATCACTCCTTACCTGTGCTCTTCTTCCTCTTTAATCGATCATAGAATCCATAATCCATAGATAACTCTCCCCTCACTGCTACCTCCCCCATCTCCTCTTGGTTCAGGTTCTTTCTGTCCAGCCTCAGCCATGGGTCAAAAATAGTTCCATACCTGACCTTTATTCTCCAGGTAGGCAAGCGTGTGATAAATAAAAAATGAGTGAATCAAGAAGTGACCAAACCCTGCTGGGCTGGGTCCAGGGCTGGAGCCAGGCTGCCTTCCTGCAAGCACAGCTTTATTGCAACGTGTCGCTCTGCAAAAGGGAGCAGCATCTTCGCCTTCGAAGAGAAATAAAACATCACCGAGGCCCTTAAAGGTGGAGAATCCCCTTCCAGGATCTCTAGCAGAGGACACGTGGGAAAGTCTGGCTCCCATTGAGAAACAGAGGTCTTTAGAGTTTGGTGAAGCATGAATATATTAAAAATGTGCATCTCCTCCCTGTGATATTATCCCTTCTGTTTTATAGTTATGGCTCCCCAGTGGAAGCCGGCAGAAAACAACATGCACAAGTGAGTTCTGGTTGAGATGCTGGGAACTTAAAGCAGGCCATGTTAGAAGTGTAAGGGCACTTCTTAACACCGAGGAAGGCAGTTATGGCTCCACACTTTGTTGACATACTTTTCCTGAGAGCTTTCCTTTCAAACAATAATGGAGGAGCATGGATCTCACTTTGATGCCCTCTTAGAACTTTATATTCTGAGCAATCGAGGGGTTGTTTTCTCTATCCCGGTATGCTGCCACCCAGTGGCAGCAATGATCTGCCTGGTTCATGGGGCTTGCTGAAGGCTCAGCCAATGAGCATTTTATAAGACAGATATCAACAATTATTCACAGCTTTTAAAAATAAACATCGAGAGCCTGTGGTATGCTATACTCTAATGAGAGAGATACCGTATTGATACACATGTCTACACAACACTTTAAACACACTGCAACAAAGTGGTCTACAAGAGATGAACAAAAAGCATGATAAGAACACAAGCAGATGACATTATACAACAAACCTGAGAGAATGACCATACTGTAAGCTTATTAAAGGCACAAATGGTTATGCATAAACATAGAAACCAACCAACAAGCATTGGATGAATAATGAGGGTGGAAATGAACACTTTTTAAACATTTAAAAGGACTGGCATACATTTTAACAATATCTGCTTTGTCATCCTCCTAACAAGCATGGAAAGACTTTATGGATAAGAAATCTGGGTTGCAGACAGTTTTGATATTTCACTCAAAGACAACCAGGTAATATGTGGCAAAGACAAGTTTTAAGTAAGATATCTTGACCTCAGAGCTTGCATTCTTTCCATTATGTCATTATCCTGATTTATCAATACATATTTCTAAATATAAATGATGACAGCAACTTCTATTTTTCAAACGAAAGTTTCAAAAGCAACCGCCCAAAAATCAAACTGAAAAAGAAAAGAAAAAAAAGCACTGCTCATCTTAAAGTGCCATAACATTTGCCTAACCACGTTAGTAAGCTCCTGGCCCAAGATGCCTGTGCATTCTCAGCTTCAAGTCAAAACCCTCCACAAGGCACAGGGTCATCAAGCTCACCTCAAAGGCCCTGCAGGTGCTGTCCTCAGGCGGCCCAGCCTGCCCCTTCTCTAACCAGAGTCTTGTGTATGGAGTCATAATTCCTCCCAGTCAGCCAGCCCACCATTGATGAATGCCCTGAATTCCCCTCTCTGACATTTCTGAAGCAGATACAAACTAATTATTCTGGAAGAATAAAGATAAACATCACATGACTAATTTTCTCCAATATACTACTTGATTTGTAGAAGAGTGAAACATTGCCCTCTCACAAGAGATTTCTAGATTAAAGCTGCTAGCCCATTGTGAGCTGAAAGTTTGCATATATATGTAGAATCTGCAAAGCTCTTTTCTAAAACAATTGGTATATAAACTAGGTATTAGGGAAGATAAGTTCAAAAAAATAGCAGGATGGATCAAGGACTCATGCAGGAGAAAATGAGCACCCTTTTTCTGGAATGGTCTGGATTAGAAATTATAATGATGATGATGATGCTATCTTAGTGGGGTGCAGCCAGACTGGATAAGCTAGAAGGAAAGTAAGGCAAACAAAGAGAATTTTGACTCTTGGGTGTGGAACACTTTTCTCTACAGATTTTAGTATTTCTAGCCAAATAAAACCTTAGTTTTAAGTTGTTGCTTTTGGTACAATTAATATGCCCTTATTGAAAACTAGTAGGCCTGCGCATGAATCCATGTGCCAGTAGCTCTCTGCAGGGCCTGGCCGCTCCGCGCCCGCTGTCCAGAGGCTCTCCATGGCCCAGAGGCTTTCCGTGGCCAGGGTGGAACACTTACCTCGTCACTGTGGTGACGAAGCAAGCATTCCACCAGGCCGCTCACACTGCCTGCTCTCAGTGGCCGCCCCCCCAGGACTGGGGGACTCTGGCAGGGCTGAGAGGACTGGGCGCCGCCATCTTTGTGAGGAGTGATAGTTAATTTGCATATTACCCTTTTATTAGATAGGAGGATAGGACATGTGCTACTGATGGTGCCCGAACCTGGGACACCCCAGCTCCAGCCCAGCTGCTCATCAGCTTTAGGGCTGGGGTCAAACCCATGAGCCTCTGCTTCCGCTTCTACAAATAGGAAGACTGAAATCTCTTGCCTGTGAGAGCCTTTCCAAATCAAAAACCTCTAACTGCATGCAGAATACATGGCTGAGAGCAGTGTCTCTTTCAGTCTGGAGGCCTTGGGCCATACTGGATGGTCTTAATGTAATTTAGGGTGGGGGCTGAGCACACCCATGTCGTCTTAGCATCTTAGCATGGGAGCTGGCCCTTTCAGAAAGACCAGCAATATGGCAGGATGGGGACACTGTGTCACCTGGTATCTATCAGCTGACCTGGAGGCTGAAATCAAGTACATGAGTGAGAAAGCAATCAATCAAGCAATCACGACTGTATGCGGAAGCCCCAATAAAAGCTCAGCCCTGGAGCTCAGGCAGGCATCCCGGTGTCAAACTCCCTGCTTACTGTCACCTGGCAATACCAGGAGAGCCACGTGTCCTGACTTGCTGGGGGAGGACAATGGAAGCTTTGAGTTTGCCTTCTCCTGGGCTTGGCCCCGTGTACCTCTCCCTTTCTCTGTAATAAACCATAACCGTGAATATAACAGCAGGCAGTGCATTCTGGGAGTCTTCCTAGTATAGTATCAAACCTGAGGGTGATTTGGGGAACCCCTCCCCCCTCAAACTTGCAGTTGGTGTCAGAAGTGAGGACGGTCTTGGGGATTGAGTCTTCCAACTTGCAGTTATCCCCTACGTCTTCCTGGTACCCCACTAAGTTAGAGCCACATTCCCTGCTTCCTGGAGGAGTCAGTGTTTAGAAAGCATGGGCAGGAAGTCCATGCCTCTCTCTGCTGTCATGGCCCGCAGACACCCAGAGTCCATAGAACCTCTCTGGACTCCAGTTTCATCAGCAAAACAAGGATTTGAGTAAGTTGTGCGGTCTAAATGACAAAGTTATTATGAGACTTAATTAAGGTAATGACGGTGAAAGCTCTGTGAAAAATGCTGCCTCCTTTTACAATGATAAGATGTTAAGAACCACTGTTACTATTATTTGGGAGTTTAAATGCTTCAGAAGTATGTGTCCTCTCCCAATTTTATTGTATTTCTCCTGGCCAGCGAACTCATCTTGTCTCCATCGGCAGGTGCTGAAATTATGTCAGCTAGAACTTTCATTAGCAGATGATTTTAGTCACTGAAAAGTGATGGCAAAACAAATGCAGCATTTTGACGTCGCTGTATCTATTCTGGCACAGTGCAGTTTCGAGGCTAATGTCTTTTCAAACAGCTCTGTTTTGCCTGCAGACTTGAATACCCTCATTATAGTGTTTGAAAAAAAAGTTCCCTTATGTTTTTTTAAAGAGCGCCATTCTTCAAAAAGATGTCAAGAAGCTCTTTTTCCCCCCCTTGCTACAAGGTGTAATGTAGAGATAAGCACAAAATCTGGTTGGAAATGTGACCTATATTGGACTGGCAAAGCTTAATATCAAGCAAACAGCTAGTTTGGGAGCTAGTGTTGTCCTACCTCGCTGCTGATATTTGTAGGAAAGGGCCACATGTTATTCGTGGACAGTGAGAGCAGTCTGGAAGTCAATAAGGGCTTTAAAAAATTGGAATCACTTGCTCATAGGGTGCATCAGAGTTTTGAACAAGTCCCAGGACTTCCTCGCAACAGCCAAAGCCAGTTCTTTTGGAAAACATTTTATTATCATGCTCAGCGTAATAAGAAGAGAAAAGTCGTGTTTTGCAGATGAAATGGTGCTGATAATAAAAAGTAGGTCACACTCTATCTTTGTCCCTCGTTACTTTCTCTGAAAGACAAAGCAGGTTTCGAAGATGTGGATCCAGTCAGGTTGAGCCTCTGACCTAAGTGTTCCTTGCACTCTGAGTAAAATTAGGAGCATTTCAATCTGGGTTGACATTTTACAGGGGCAGGAGACACGGAAACAGCAACTGAGGGCTGGGGTGGGGGTGCAGATAGCAGGTCATCCAGGCTTTTGGGAAAAGTAAGAGCTGTAGATTCAAAGAACTGTTGGTACCTATGACCTTAGGAAATGGAGTAGCAAGGCAGGAAAAAGGCATAAGGAAGAAATGTCATCTCCCATGTCAACCATGGGAGACAATATCATTGTGAACATGTATTTACTCTCTACTCCAAGGAGAGATCTGACATCCCTGCCTCGTAGTGATAAGCTCACTTCCTCGAGCCAATGAAATAGGGCTGAAATGACAGGTGTCACTTCCAGGAAGAAATGCCAAGAGCTCATCTTGCCTCCTTCCAGGATGAAAGGAGTCCTAGAGAGAGGCTGTGCACAAGAACTCACTCTCTGTTTCTGTAAGCCATGGAGGTTGTGGGTTGTTTGTTACTGCAGCATACCTAGTCTATCCTGACTGATACGGATCCCTCAGTCCTTCTTTTCCAAAAGTGTGAGAAGGATGCTAAGAATAAGCAAGCCTATGTGTTTGTGGGTCTGTATTTCTAAATAATTTCTTGGCCCAGGAGTGGGCACTGTCACCATCAGAATCAACTGCACAGGCTGGACTGCAAACACAAGGGCACACACTATATCCCCAGGGTCCCCATGAAAATAAAGCCCTTTAAGAGTAATGATGGCTGTTAGAAGATAGCAATGGCTTTCAAAGAGGACTTCCCAGTGATGACCTTAGTTAGCATGCACAGTGGAGCCAAGTACCTTAAAACAAAGACTCTAGAATCAACTGCCTGGATACAAATTCTAGAATCTATTACTTGCTCTGGGTAAGTCGCCTAATCTGAGCCTCTGTTTACGCATCTGTAAAAGTGGGCTGGCTCATAAGGGTGCCTCTGCCACTCAGAACTGATGAGGGGATTAAACAGACTGTGCATATAAGGGAAGAGCACGGAGTCTGGCCACACGGTAATAACTCCCTATCTGCTGGGTCCTTGTGGCCCTTGTTCCTGTTGTGATTCACACCACAGTGAATACTTCTCTGCCACGAACTTCTCTACCTCTGGGTTTCGTGGGACTTATTCATGTAAGCTGGAAATGATCACGGGAACAGCCCCTTGGCTGCCACTGCTGCCACCTAACTTGGTAAACTTGCATCGGAAGCGTCATCATGACTGTGTTTCCACCTGAGACTAACAACCTGCTTTCTGCCCTGGGTCCAACCAGAAAGCTGCATCCTTTCGCCACGTGCAAGAAAATGAACTGCCCCTCTGTACTCCTGGAGCAGGCGGCTCCGGAGAGGCAACACCGGGTCATATTCAGAAGCACTGATAAGGTAGGGCCAGAAGAATGGAAGGGAGAAGCCAATTTAGGTTCTGTGACTTAGCATTTAGACCAGTAACTTGACACTTCTGAGCATTAACTTCTTCATCTCTAAAGCGGGGGATGGTGAGAGGAAAACCCTCCAGGGCCTGAGGATAGGATGTGATCACGTAGGTGGTGCTTTCAGGATGGAGCTGATCCCATAGACCTCAACCAATGTTAGCTGTTATTGCCTTTAGTAATAAAACAAATAAGACTAATACTGCCAGAAATACCCCAAATAGCAGCAAGCATACTGCAGCTCAACTGGGAAAGAAAGAAAAAGACTTCAAAGCAGCCAGCCTGTCCTTGAAGAGGCCTCTGACCACATTCGTAACAGAGACAAGGATATGGGCCCTGCAGCAGAGAATGACCAAGCCTGACCCCATCCCTGCCAGAAAATGATGATCTCGGGACTCTATATAAGAGGAAGGCAGGAAAGAGAGAGGGTTTGTAGGCACATACCAGAGAAAGGGCTCTTTAGCAAAGAAAAATAGGAAATGTGATCCCACTTAGGTTCTCAGTATTTCTTGATCTAGATTTATTCTTTAGCTAAATTTTAGGGCTATTGTTATCATTGCACAATATGGCCTTAAATTAAGAAATGGTGCCGATGCTGAGGAAATAAACTAAGGGATAAAAAAAAAGGGAAACCAGGTCCTGATCAATTGGTCCCTGGATCAAGCTTTACCTGATCTCCTCATCACACCCATATTTTCCAGTCAGTTAAACCTGTTTGCGTGAATTTTTCTTCCACTTTTATTTTTTTTAATTTTTTTTTTTAATGAATCTTTATTGTTCAGATTACAATTGTTTCTCCTTTTTCCCCCCATATCTCCCACCACCCAGTTCCCACCCCCCCTCTGCCCTTACCTCCCCCCCCACTGTCCTTATCCATAGGTGTATGATTTTTGTCCAGTCTCTTCCCATACCCCCCACACAGACACCCCTTTCCCCCTGAGAATTATCAATCCATTCCCATTCTATGCCTCTGATTCTATTAAGTTCACCAGTTTATTCTGTTCCTCAGATTTTTAATTCACTTGACTTTTAGATTCACTTGTTGATAGATATGTATTTGTTGTTCATAATTTTTATCTTTCTTCTTCTTTTTCCTCTTTTTAAAGAATACCTTTCAGCATTTCATATAATACTGGTTTGGTGGTTATGATCTCCTTTAGCTTTTTCTTATCTGTGAAGCTCTTTATCTGCCCTTCAATTCTGAATGATAGCTTTGCTGGGTAGAGTAGTCTTGGTTGTAGGTTCCTGCTATTCATCACTTTGAATATTTCTTGCCACTTCCGTCTGGCCTGCATGGTTTCTGTTGAGAAATTAGCTGATAATCGTATGGGAGCTCCCTTGTAGGTAACTAACTGTTTTTCTCTTGCTGCTTGTAAGATTCTCTCTTTGTCTTTTGCCCTTGGCATTTTAATTATGATGTGTCTTGGTGTGGTCCTCTTTGGATTCCTCTTGTTTGGGGTTCTGTGTGCTTCCTGGACTTGTAAGTCTATTTCTTTCATCAGGTGGGGGAAGTTTTCATTCATTATTTATTCAAATAGGTTTTCAGCATCTTGCTCTCTCTCTTCTTCTGGCACCCCCATAATTCTGATGTTGGTTCGCTTGAAGTTGTCCCAGAGGCTTCTTACACTATCTTCAACTTTCTGAATTCTCTTCTCTTCATACTTCTCTGGAGCAGTGTCCTTGGCCTCTTTGTATTCCAAATCTTTGAGTTGATGCTTGCGATCCTCTAGTCTGCTGTTGGGTCTCTGTATAATATTTTTTATCTCAGTCAGTGTATGTTTAATTTCTAGTTGGTCCTTTTTCATATCTTCGAGGGTCTCATTGAATTTATCGGCCTTTTCCATGAAATTCTTGAAAAACCTTATAACCGTGGTTTTGAACTCTATGTCCAGTCGCTTGTTCTCCTCCATTTCTTTGGTTTGTGATCTGTTTCCTTGCCTCCTCATTTCGCTGCTTCCCTGAATTGGTAGGGTAGCTTTGTGTACTAGATGTCCTATTGGTTCAATGGGTCAGCCTCTCAGTTACTTGAGGTGGACACTCTTGGTGTACCCTTGTGTACTGTGTGCCCCCCAGCAGGAGCTACAGCAAGAACTAGTTTTCTCCTCCTTTGCTTGGGCGGTTTTGGAGCAGTCTGACTGGAGCTGCAGTTTATTTGGTTAAGCTGCCACAGAACAGGCCATTTATATGCAAAAGCCGCTGTGTGGAGCCTGGGCAGGTTTGTAGAATGTGCGGGGCGGGCCTCAGGGCTGGGCGGGGTCTCAGGGCGTCCCTAGGCTGGGGCGTGGCCAACGGCAATGGCTGGCGTCACCGTCTCTGCCTTTCCAAGTTTCCAAGTCCCTGCGCCCCGCGTTCCAGCGCAGTAAAACAATGATTTTTTGCTGGGCGCACCTCTGCAAAAAAGTCACTCTCACTTTCTGACCCGATGGCCGAGAGTCCAGCTTTTCCCCGTAGGTGTCTGGGTCCCCCGCGAGTCCCCAGAAACTGGGTTTCAGAGTGATCGGGAGCTTGTCTCCCTGCGGGTTGAAGAAAAACCGCGCGCCCAGTCGCCCGCCGCCAGCCTGATTCGCGCGCCTCCGTACCTCAGCTTTTCAGCGTTTGTGCTCCTTTCTCTCCTTAGTTGTAAATCTTCCACTCAGCCAGCTTTCCTGTGGTTCTGGGTGGTAGACGTTTTGTCTTTTAGTTGTATTTTTGAAATTGTTGTTCGAGGCAGCAGATTAGTTGTTTAACCATGCCGCCATCTTGGTTCCTCCTTTTCTTCCACTTTTAATAGAAAGCATCCAACACTGGCAAGTCCACACAGTGGAAAGGGGGAAATTTTTTCTGTTACAACTGGACAAACTTTCCAAGAATCTATCAGAGATTTAGAGTCTATGCCAGACACGACCACATTGGTTCTTTTCAAATGTGTGAATATTATGACTGGGCTTGCCTCCTTGCTAACAGACAGAGTGATCAGTCAATCCTACTGGTCTGAGACAATCCTAATTTATGCCTGTGTCCTGGAATAATTTTTAGTGTCTCCTTTCTCTTTAAAAAATCTCTAAGATCGATTAAATAAGAAATTATAAGGTCACCCTACTCATAATTCTGCTTTCCCAAGTTTTTTCTCTTAAGAGTAGAATCCCGCACCCCTTTCCCAAATTCTTTTCAGTGATAATTGTGGCTAATTATACTCAGCAAATAATCTCTTCTTGCCAGTCTTCCCATGTTTGACTTTTGGGGAATTAATCACAGCTTTCTGCTGTCGAGCGTGTTTCTGGAGAGCCTGGTATTATTGTTTTATCTAAAGGAAACCCCTCTGAAACGGGGCCTCCATCCATCATACCTCGTGTGGTAGAAAGAACTGATTAAAACTTCCTGGCCTGCAAACTTGTTTGTTAATATGTCGCTTCCTCCCTGCCGTCAGCATACGGTCTTCCTCGTGCAGAGTGTTTAGGATTCTGCGAAGGGCATTGTTTTATCAAGATGGGACGGTTATCCGTGCGGGAGAACGCTGTGCTGGGAACCCAACCACCCCTGTAAACACAATGATAACATCGTGTCCGCACACTGGCAGAAGACAATGCTCCCGATTCCCTTTCCCTAATTAGAGTCTGAAACAATAGGTGGGAAGTATGAGGCCCTGCTATCATTATCTATTGGCCTTCATTTCTGGGCATTGATTGAGCCTAGGGTGTTTTGTGTGTGTGAAGAAATAGCAAATTAAAACTCAGACTTCTTCCATTCTTCTTCCTGCAGTGTTCATCTTGTTATGAAGCTGGGGTGACAGAGATTAAAAATCGGAAGTGGAAGATTTGAGAGTTGTACACAATTGTGAACCGTCCCAAGTTCCCTTTCAAAATTATTCCAATAAGCACGTGTTGGATCAAGGCAGACAATGGGATGGGGCTTGTGAAGGGATTTTTTTATTTTTTATTTTTTTTTAAGAATTGTTTTGGTCAGGGAGAGAGACAGACCAGCAGCTTCCCCCATGGTGGGCGGATGGCTTGTCTTCTGAGCCCATGAATGAGACATCATCTGTTACTTCCCTAATAGGAACCAGCAGGGGCACAATGTCATTGTTTATTTTTCAAAATCTGAAATGCCCAGTACCCTGCTGACATTTGGTACATAGATCTGCAGGGTCACGTTTTCTCAGGACGTTGTGAGTAGGACTTCTTAGCTAGCATCGTTAGGGAGACAAAATCCTCACTGGCAATCAGCCACATGAAGTCGATTTCCATTTATGATTGCCCCGTAGAGTAACAATTAAGATATTTAGATGGAAAAATCTCCAGGCTCTCACAAAAGGGGTCTTTAGAACTGCTGATATATAACACATGGTTCCTTTGAATTCAACCAGCCAAGATAAAGTGCAAGTGACTACATTCTGTGCTGGTGTCCGGAGAACTCCTCTAAAGGAACCCTCTCTACTATACAAAGTAAATGAATCAGGATTTGGTTCCGAGTGTATGGTATTGAAGTGAATGGGGAGGGGCATGAAGAAAATTAGAGAGCAATTTTTTATTTGCAACTCATTTTTCTAATTGCAACTCAATCCCCGTTGAACATGTCTATCGTAATAAATATCAGAACACCTAGTGCATTTTTAAAATTGGTCTGTGAATTTATTTATGGGAAAAGGTATAAAGTTTCAATCTTCACTCCATTAGATAACCTTCCATTATGGGGATGATCCACCCAATCTCCTAACCCGTATCTGCCTGACCTTCTCAGTTATAGAGATCTTCATCCTTATTTTTCAGGCACCCCCTCTCAGAGGTGAGGGGGGGTGACAGAATGTGTCACCACCCAGATCTTCTCTACATTGGAAATCTTAAATCCCATGCCTTTGCTGTGCCACTCTGGGCCTTTGACATCCATCCCTATGCAGATCCCACTTCCCTAACGCGTCTGGTTAGCAGAATTTGTCTGCACACTGCTCGCCAAAACGTCTCTATTCTGCTGCGCCCTCTCCCTCTGCCTGCAGTGCCAACCTCTGATAAGCCAGTGCCCCGCCTTCTTTCCCCTACACAGCGGCTGCTTCAGCCAGATTCCACCTGTGATGACACTGCTTGAGTGGAAAGACCCCACTTCCCAGCCTCCATTATTGCGATTAAGCTGCAGAGGGAGGCATGTGTGGGCCTTCAGGGAAGTCTCCTTTAAAGGGAGAGGACACACCCCTGTTTTTCTCCTTCCTCTTTCCTGTCCCCTGAAATGGCTGGTGCTCAGGCAGCCTTCCTGAACCAGAACAGAGGGCTAAGGATGGAGCAGCAATGAGAATGTCCCTGGTAAACACGAAGCCATCATTCAGCCCTGGATAGCTCATTATAGGAGAACAACACACATTTCTATCTCATTTGTTTTAGTTTTTCTTCTAAGTGCTGAAGACATAAAGTGGACAACTCAGATGAGGACCCTGCTCCCTTGGGACAACAAAAACCACAAATAAGCAATGAATGGATGGATAGATGGATGAATGGATAATATGCGATAGTGATAAGTACAGAGGAATAAAATGCAGGAGAAAATGTGAGTGGTTACTTTGGACAGGATGGTCAGGGAGGACCCCTGGGAGGAGATAACATATTCACAGCAGAACTGGAAGGGGGAAGGGGCTCGTACTTCACTTTCAGATTCAATGGGCAAGCCTCAGTCTGTCATGCTCCTCGGACTTACCCACAGTATCAGTGAACTTCTGGCTGTAATTTCTTGTAAAAAATAGCAGTATGAGCATGTGTGTTAGTTACGGTCACACTGGTTGCTGTGATTCGATAAAAGATTGATTTCCCACAGAGAGTCCAAAATTAGCATTCCTGATCAGTGGGAGGCTTTGTTCCATGAGGTGACTTGGGGTGCCTGGCTCCTTCCATCCTATGGCTCTACCATCTTTAATGTGTGGCTTCCAAACTGGCAAGGTGAGGTGGCTGATGTCCTACTCATTGCTCATGGAGTGTTGTGCATGGCCGGTGTTAATGTGTCAGACCTGGAAAGGGCCAACATCACTTCTACCAATATTCCATTGAGTAGGACTCAGTCATGTGACCACAGGTAACACCAGAGGCACTGGGAAATGTAGTCTAGCTGTGCTGGAAGTGAGGGAAATGGCTTGGCGATGTCTCAGGGCCTGTGCCTGCAGGAAGCACTAAGCGCACTTGTCAGAAGAGTGGTCACCAGCCCTCTTCCTCCAAGTTCAGGGTCTCAGACACCCTTATAAGGCCTGGGATACGGCCATTCCATGATCAAAATCCACTCCGATAGGATAGAACATGGGATGCTGGATGTGGGAAGAGAAAGCTAGGGCTGAAATCCAATGGGTTAATTCACTGAAGAAAAAAAAATTCCGACCTGTTGTGCTCTCAGACAGCCTCAGAGCTGGAAGGCTAATTGTCCTTCTGGGATGCCAAGTTCTTTGTGGAGCCCTCAGAAAGGACCGCTAGACCTTTTGAGGTTTCTCATTGCTCTGATCTCGTGCTAATGGATAGTGTTTTCCAAGCTGATGGTGGTTTAAAGATATGGCATCTAACCAATGATAATGTGTCTGACCTCTTAAGGGAGAGCCTTGTGCCCCTTACTGTCTCAGCCTCCCTTATTGGCGAATTACATAACTTGACTAGAAGTTGGTTTTAGAGAAATCAATTTTACCATTGCCTAATCGCAAGGAAAGACCATAAAGTTTTATGAGAGCTGAAGGGACTTACAGAGGAGAACTTAAATGAAAATTAAAGGGGACATAAATAAAATGATAAGAAATAAAATCCCACAAGGTGTTTTTCCCTGGGCCGCCATGCTAAATTACAGTGCCAGGGACATAACCCTGCTGGTTATGTCTCCCACAAGGCACCAAGGAAGAGAGGAGAGACAAACATTTCCTGGTCACCAGTAAAACAATTTAGGGAGAAAGTGCAGAAGAAAACTTTTCAACCTCCCATCATCTAGTAACTATGCAACCCTGGGCAAGTTCTCTGAACCTCAGACTCATCATCCATCTGCAAATTACAGCAAATAACAGTGATCCCCCTCATAGTGCTGTTGCAAAGATACAATAAAACAATGCACGTAAAATCCATAGCACAGCATCTGGCCCACGTGAGTCTTCGATTAATATCACCATTATCACCATTGTTCATATTAATAAAGGCTTACAAACAACCTGGGGCTCTGTTCAGTTTGGACAAATAAGAGCTAACATTAATTTGGTGCTGACTGCATGCCAGAAATCAGTAATGGTATCATCTTCATTTTACAGATGAGGAAACTGAGGCTCAGAGACACTGGAAAACTTGCCCACACAATAACATAAGTAAAAGATCAGAATTGGATTCCGTATCCAGACCGTTTTGGCTCTAGAAGCCAGCACAGTTGACTATGTCCAGTGTTTTCCAGTGTAAGGTCCACAGACACATCTGGGCTGCTTGTTCATAACTTGGATTTCCAACACCCACACCCCCACCCCGTTTACTGCATCAGAATCCCTGGAGGAGGGGGCTGATTATCTGCACATCTAATAAGCACCCTTCAGGTGATTCCTGCACACACTGAGCTTGAGAACAATTGCTGCTGAGTGCTTCTTACAACATTGCAACTGGGAGAGAAGTTCCTAAGAGTCGTATTTTGTTAAATTGTCAAAAGAGTTGCCCATTTCTCTCTTTGTATCTCCTCCTACTTCTCTGTCAGCCATTGTCCTTTCTGGCACTTCTGTGTCTACACAGAAGGCCGGGGTGGTTGCAGCAAGGCCATCAAGGAACAGAAAAGATTACTTCTCCATGCTGGATAGAATGGCATGAGGACATGTTTTACAAATATATGATTTATTACGAAAGTCAGCCATGCCATGATATGGGAGCATGCTGCCATAGGTGATTAAGGCAGTTGTGATAGGGGAAGTAGTTTTAAATGAGAACCATCAATGTTGCTCTGAAAATGAAAGACCTTGATACATTTTCAAATGTACTTTGTTCTAGTATGGATGGACGAGGTTCTGCTGCAGTAAGGAATTGCTCTCACATTTCAGAGACTCAACACAGCAAAAACTTAGTTCTTGCTCATGCTACAAGCCCAGAAGAGGCTGGCAGGGAGTTCTGTTCATTTTAGTCACTCAGGGACCCTGGATGAGGAAGATCCATCTCACCACGTGTGTCCATAATCATATTGTTAGGGGAAATGAATCACCATGCTCTGGCTTTAAAATCTCCCCCCTGAGGTGACACTACCATTGACATTTCCTTTGCCAAAGCAAGTTACCTATCTATGCCTCACCCCAACGTGGGGAAGAATTGTCATCCTGGAAAGAGACTAGAGAAATATTTGAAACAAAACCAAAGACTACCCTACCCATTTAAATGCAAACACACCAATAAATCAAGCAATAAATAAATACAATAATATAAATTATTGATATCTGGATTTCTTGGTTAATTAAATAAAATGTAATTACACTCTGCAAATTT
The DNA here is from genome assembly GCF_951640355.1 of Cnephaeus nilssonii. Lineage (NCBI taxonomy): Eukaryota > Metazoa > Chordata > Mammalia > Chiroptera > Vespertilionidae > Cnephaeus > Cnephaeus nilssonii. Next base: position 24,173,058 of record NC_137091.1, on the reverse strand, counting down.
GATCCTAATACAAAATATAGGTGGAATTTCATTCTTATAGTACCTGGGAGGGAACATGAAACCTCAGAAAAAAATAATATAAAAATTAGCTTGACATCTTATTTTGCCAAATGAATGCCTTGGACATATGCATGCAATGTACTGTTTGACCAGCAGCACTTAATCATTATTCCTAGGCAATCACTGGCCTTCGATGTGTCTGGCAACTTCTCACACTCTTGCTTGCCTGGTTCTCCAGATGTGGACTAAGCTGATGCCTGGAGCAACCCACATGCCTCATGTAAAATAGGTTGCACATGTTTTTGTTTGGAGAATGAACCATGTGCTCGAAATATATTGGAGGGATGGGCACAGAGGCTGATGAATGTCAAGATCACATCCTTTCAGAAAATGGAATCTGTGCCTCAGTTTCTGAAAGGAGACTTGCACCTAAGAGGCAGCTCATTTCCAGAAAGCCTCAGCACCGAAAGGTGGGTTTCTCCCAGAGGCAAAGGAGAAGAGGAGGGTTAAAACCAGCCAAAGGCATTCGGGACCTGCGGGAGGCCAACCGTGCAGACTTTTCAGGCCATGAAATATGGCTCCTGTTTTGACACTCTTGTAATAGCATGATGTGCACTTTCCTTGTTTCCGTGGGGTTTATGGTCCATAAAGTTTAATAATAATCTTAACAGCTGAACAGAGAGCACACGAGGCTCGAAGGCCACTCGTACCAAAGGGGATCTGGCTTTTTAATTTATTCCCCCCAGGCATCTTGACTTATACAAGTGCCCGTCTCCCATTGTCGGTCATACTGAATAACCACGTGGTAAAGGGGGACACAAAAGGGTGTGTGTTTATAAAACAGCAAATTTGATACTCACTTGGCCTACGCAATTGTTTGAGCTTTGAGGAACTGAAAATTATAAAGCTACTTGCACTGCAGTTTGGGTCCAATGAATGCCATAGTGTTAGTATGTCAGGCTTGATCCAAATAACTGGACACTGGAAATAAACTCCAATTCCTTCCCAAGGCCTGCAAAGCTGTGCATGAGCGGCTCCCAGCTTCCTGTCCTTTCTCCTCACTGTGGTCCCAACCACAGCCTCTTGTAGGTGCTGAATGTGTCAATCTCTGTCCTGCTATAGCTTCTCCTGTCTTCCTGGGAATGGCTCCATGTCATCCTCACCCATGGTTAAATAGGACCTGCTCAGAGAAGCCCTCCAGACCTCATGTAAGTAACACCCCTCTCTCTATTAACTTGCCCAATTTTACTTCCTAAACAGCACCTAATCTACCTGTGAAAAGCTTATTTGTATACTTGTTTCCTTGATTATTCTCTCTCTCTCTTCCTCCCCCCCCCCCCCCCCCCACACACACACACACAAATGAGAGCACCATGCAATCCAGAAGTCTGACATATTATTCCATCCTGATACAGGGTTAGGAGACCTTATCACAGAAGAGCTAAAGGAACAGAAGAGCTAAAGGAACTTTGGGAGGTTCAAGTTGGGGCACTCACATAAATGATGGATTACTAGTAAGTTCCTTCCCACATCTCCACAAACCTAGATCCAAAGAAAATCTTTGCATTCCCTGAAGCTAACCCAAGGGTTCTGAGCTATTTATTTCTCCAGGTTCCTCCTTCCCTCGTTCCCTAAACGATGTGCATGTGTATCTATTTCTCTTCAAAAGTGGTGGATTATATGTCTGTTAATCAGGTCTGGTTTTGCAGAGGACAAGTGAAGAGATGCAAACCAAGAAAGACAACCCAATGCAGGGCTCTGGGATGGGAGGGGCTTGAGCACTCTTCATAGGGAGATAATTCCAGCTTGGGGGTGGGGGAATTAGAGGAAATCCTTATCAGGTCACATTTGCATATCAAAGAGCTCTTCCTGCTGGGCTAGCTTTGCCCAGTAACAAAGTTATCTCATTCAAGGCCAAGAGGCTTTCCTCTGAAGCTAAATTCTGATGTTCCTCCCACTCCTCCCTTGTGTAGCAAAATAGCTCTGTTCTAAAAAGTCACCAGGAAGTAATTCACCTCACTGGTGGCTCGCTATTATCCTGGCGGTCCCTAGATGGCTGAAGTTTCCCTGAGGAATCCTTGGTTTAAGGAGTTATACGGAATTACCCTCAGCTTCCTCAGGACAGGAACCAAGGAGACAGACAGAAATACTGTAGCCTATGTCATTCATTCATTCATTCGTTCACCTCATCTCCTCATCTAGCCACTAATCCTACAAAAATTTATTGAATCACTACTAAGTTCCTAATGCAAAACTATTTCTTCTTTCTGGACCTTTGATCCTTTAGTTAATTAATATATTAGATGTAGAGTCTGGGATCCTGGCCAGGAAACTCAGTTTGTTAAAGCATTGTCCCCATACCCCAAGGAAGTGGTTTCTATTTCTGTCCCTAACACTTTGTTAGGGGCAGAAATAGAATATTTGGGGACTAGCTATTAGTTATAAGAAATAAAATAAGAAATATTAATCATGCTCTGTAACCGTGATTGTTTTGTTCTGATTAAAGAAAGCACACTCTAACCTGGCTGGGAGTTGTATGCCCCCGGGACCTGGGATTCAACCTTGCCCCCAGGAGTCAACCCTGGCCCTGGGAGTCAACCTTGGAATGTGGTCCACCCCAATTCAAAAACTGCCTATTATCATGGAAAGATTAACAACCTTGTTGCCCAAATGATGGAGTCCCATCCCAGCCCACTTTGCCTACTTCCCATACCTGTAATCCCTACTTCTCCATACCTGTAACTCCTACTTCCCCATGTAATCTTTGTCCTACCCTATATAAACAGCTGACTTATGGGGGGCTGCGGAGCAGATTTTTGTGAATGACCTACTGCTCTCCCATACTGCCCACAGTATTGAAGTAAACGCTCATATATGATTCAATCTTGTCTCTGCTTAACTGGTTCAAGTAGTGACAGGCAGCACGGACCCACTGATTGTCTGGTTACACCAGAATCTTAGAAAGCTCTAAGTATAGGGTTATAGTTAGGGTGACCAGATGTTTTGATTTACACCCATTGTCCCATAATTACCTGCCCCCTTCCTTCCTCAAAAATGTCTGAGTTTGAAGGATAAATTATATAGTCATTCAAATCACAGCACAAACACAGAGGAGGAAGGCTGGATGTGATGAAGGAAGTGGGTAGTTTTTCAGTAACCTACCCAAGAAGGACTTTGATAAGAGCATCTAAGTGATGACATCACAAACATCTATAATTAGCAACTTCTGCTTTTAAGAAAGTCCTAACAATAGATTGACTTTGTATCTGTTACTAGTTTAATGACAATTTTCTACAGGAAGGTTTTCCCTGTTTGCCCTAAAGGGTGGCTGTTCTCTACTTTTAGGAAAGAAATGTTGATGATAGGATAAAGCGTTGTGTTGATGTAATGGTTATAGCTTATGGGGTTTTAAAATATTTGCCAGGCTCAGGGAATCTCCACTCATTACCTATGTGACCTACTTTGCACCTTTAGATCCTCCTTTGTAAATTCAGAATAACAATATTAGTTCCACAGAGTTCTGAGAACTAAATGGAATCCTCCCAAGTTCATAGGAACCCAAGACAGGGCATGGTAGATGCTATCACAATTACAGTATTTATTATTGCATTATTATGGTTATCCTGAATCCTCAGCATCCTTGTTATTATTAAGCTCACTTTGTACTTAAAGAAAATGAGCTCTGAAAAGCGACTAAGAAAGAGTGAGACGGAAGACTGAATTAGGTTTAACTCTAAGGAGCCCACACCAGCCCCCGTACTTAGGTTACACTGGAATTAACAACAGCATAAAATGTGCAAGTGGTATGTTGGTTAAATCAATGCATACATCAATAGTAACAACAAGAAATACTTAGTGGTTTAGGAATTTTTTGAGCAATGTTTGGCTAATAACCACCTTCCAGGTGGCATGGTGTATCTCTGAATCCTCAGACACACCAGTAAGAGTGACAATAGTGTGATCTCCCACTGCTGGAATTGAAGGAGAAGCAGACAAGGGAATCCTAAAGCCAGACAAGCAACTGATGTAAAGCTGACAAACCTTTCTCACAGACTTACACTTTGTAAGATAATGCTTCTGGAAAAAAGTGTCTCCTACAGAAAACCAAAATCTTCAATACTTAAAAAAAAAAAATTAGTGTTGGTCACTACTGATTCCTCCCTTCTTATTCCTCAAAAGCTAATGCTGCAGGTTGGGAATTCCCACAGAGGTCTCTTTTCCGTGTCCCTCCATGGAGGGTTGAGATCTCAGGTTATGACTGACCTCCAGCAGCAGCGCCTGATTCACACCTTGGTCAGCACTAGTGTCTGACTCTGCTGTGGATCACACCAGCGGGGTTTCTCTATCCCCTTTCCATTGCTACGCTCTGCCATGTCTTACGCATCTGAGGCTCCCAGCATCTCTCCCCTCACAGTTAAGGTCTCAATCAGTGTTGAATGAACAATGATCACACTGTGATCACACTAGACAAATTAGGTTACAAATGCTCCCCACTTAACTGAGCTAGAAAGGGACATGCCGGTGACCTGCCCAAGCCCCTTCATTCAGGGATGAGGAGATGCAGCCTGGAGAAGCAAGGTGGCTACAGTGAGGTCTCCAAAGGGCAGATCGATGCAGGAATGTGAGCCCTGACCCGGCAGGGACTCCTGCTTGGCAAGGCACTGGGAGGAATCAGCCCAGTCTTTACTCATTTTCCCCTCATTCTTCAGTTGAGAAGCTAAAATTAGATGGAAGGGAAAAAAACAACCATGCAAATCAAGGCTGAGCCTGGAGTGTGTGTGTGTGTGTGGGGGGGGGGGGCGGGGGGGCGGGGAAGCATGAAGCACAACAGATTTGCTTTCATTCTTAGAAGGCAGTGGGTGGGAAAGTAGATTCCCACTAAGCAAAGCGCTGGCCTTTTTCACTGAGCAGGAAATACTGAGTTGTTTTGCTCCTGCAATCCCTGCAGAGCCTGGCCTGATGGTTTAGCCAGGGCATGAGGGTCCAGCCCAAGAGAGCAAGAGAGAGCATTTGGAAGCTGGTGTCAGATTTTCTGCTGGGGTGTAGCTCTGGCCTCAGCCCCGCTGCAATCACTGGGGAGGCCCGACAGGCCCAAGTCAAACAAGCTGCCTGGCTTTCTGAAATGCTTAACCCCTGCCCTTCACCCACCTCTCAGAGTTGCCTTCCCCTCCCTGCCCCAGGCAGAACCACGGGATGCAAGGGGCTTCCAATGTGAAGAGAAAAAAGTCACCATGCCCTCGTCCTTGAGGTAATTAATCAGCAGTGACTCTTCACGCGGTGAATAATATTACTCAGAGCACTGCTCCTCCCGGTAATATCAATTGTGCACTGCAGAAGCAGCTCGGGCGCAGACACACGGGCACTCGGCCGGGCTTTATTGCACGGTGACAAGGCTAAGCTGTTGACACGGTACAGTGTGTGTGAGGACCTCAAATATAACCGGGGCTGCTGCCAGGCACTCTGATTTTCAAGAAAAGAAACATTTCTGGTGTTTCCCGTAGGAGGTATAAACTGCCAGCCCTCCCTGAAATCTGCTGCAAACATGTAGCTCTACACCACGCAGTTTCCCCTCCCTCATCTCCTGCCTCCCCAAAGTGAGGGGCAGGAGGGCACTGCCTGCTTAATGCCACTCAGATTTGTGGGGGACGCTTGTGGGAATTCCTGTCGTCCCTGCACTGAGCAGTTGGATTGCACACCAGTGCTTAGGACACTACCAGCTACTTGTGTGGGGTTTTCTTCTTTTTTTTGAGGGGAGAAAATAAAAATGGAGAAGAGGGAAGAAGGGGAAAAAGAATAATTGGAACAAATGTTCCCGCTCCTATCTAATAGGGTTCTCTAAAGATATTCTATCAATGTCTTAAACAAAGGTCAGCCTTTGGATTAGTGCTAAATCCTTTCCTTCAACATCCATCTCTTCATCTCCCTGTCTCCTTCCTCCCCGGCTATCAGCAGGGGGAGGACATGAGTCTTCCACTTTGGACTCTGAATCCCATGCTTGAAGGAGACATTTAGAGCTTCCAGATGTGAACAAACTCGAATAGAGAGGTTGGGTCAGAAAAGATTGGGGTAGCCCACTCCATGGAATGAGTCCTTTGTAACTGCAGAATATGAATGCTCACAGAAGCCGGTCCTCTTCCAGGGAGGTTAAGCCTTGGTCTTGGGGAGTGAATGCTGAAGAGAGCATAAAATGGATGTGTATGATGGTGGTCTCCCACAGTATAAACTGTTCTTTTAAAAAAAAAAAAAAAGCTTCCGATTAAAAGTATAATTTTATTTAATATCTTTCAAATAAAAGAAGAGAGGCTATTAAGTTAGCATGATCGCCATGAATATCATTGAAAGCAGCGCTAATAGAGTTGTTTTTATGATTCCATTTATTCAAAATGAAGAATGGCATTCGCCAAGCATAGGATCCGATGAGGAACAGATTTACAAAGCAACTGAAGAGCAAAGACGAACTGGAGAAAACATCTATTTTGATTAGATAATTTTGTGGTGTGTGTACTGGTTACAAATCACCTGACAGCCACCAGATACCCTCCTGGGCCCTCAAACAAGAATGCCTGTGTGGAAAACTCCAGTGAGAACAGGGACAGCTGGGGTTTTTGAGTGCTAGAGAGCATCTCTTTGTTTTAAAATATTACTTTCCTAATAACAAAATGTCTCATTTTTTTAAAGAAAAAAATACAAATACAAATTATTTGGGGGCCGCGCTGATTGTGTGCATCATTTTAATGATAACAACAAGCATTCCTGAGTGACAGTTCATTTGGGTGTAAGGCACAGATTTGGGCACATTTAATATATGGAGAAATGAGGCTGGAAACTTTCCAATATGGTGTCTGTGCTTTAGCCTTGTCATGAACACGGTGCAGATCACCTCCAAGGTTTATGCCCAACACTGACACAATGGTGAAGGATCTGTTACTGACGTCTTCATTTAAAAAAATAAATAAACAGGACATGGCTGGATTGCTCAGTTGGTTAGAGCATCCTCCTGATCCACCAAGTTTATGGGTTTGATCTCTGGTCAGGACACATACAAGAATAAACCAATGAATGCATAAATAAGTGGAACAACAAATCTATGTTTTTCTCTCTCAAATCAATAATAATATTTAAAAAAGGAATAAAGTGGAGAAAGAGCAGTACAGTGCTCTATAGGGAAAAAAAAAAGGGTTGGGGGAGGAATTCTGTGTTGCACATCTCCGTTTTGGTAACCCAAAGCAGGAATATAAGCTTAAAGTCCTGAATTTAACAAACCTAATTATCAAGGCTTAATTAGTACCAAGGGTACAGCTTCATGGAACACCTGCAGACTTAATTTATGTCCTGACAGAGAGGAACAAGTGTTAATGGGCTGTATTTATGTTAATGCCTGAACCTTAGGAGCCAGTGGAATAAAACAGACCACGCACCAGTTTTCCAAGCTACAGAATAAATATAAAAGGTTTTTATGTAATGCTAGTTTGCGAATAATTTTTTCAGGGATCATGCAGATCTACTTAAAAAACTTAAACTAGAAGAGTGGAATGTGAAACAGTAGAGCCATCCTGGGTTTCTGTAAAATTGTACCAAGATCAACCCATAAACTACTGTTATATCTTGTCTTGAAAGCTGGCAGTGGCTGATGGGGTTAATGTTCTCAGTGTTCAGGATCAGTGTTTTTCATGATGCTGGAATATAAAACCCATTTAGCATAATATTAAGAGAAGAGCTAACATTCACGGAGGGCTCACTCAGTCACTATGTGAGGTCTTTGTGTACATTTTCCAGTTACAGACGAGGAAACTGACTCAGAGGAAATAAACAGCTGTCCCCGGCCATGTTTCCAGGCAGCTCAAAGATTTGGAATCTGGATCCCCCAACCCTTTATACCAATGAGCTAAACTTCCTTTAATACACAGATAATACTAAGAAAACTATAAAATATATATACATACCTATGTATTGTAGAATTCTCAGCAAACTAGAAATAAATGCAAATTCCTCAATCCGATAAAAACCAAGCAGCATATATGATGGAGAAATACTAAATAAGCCAATGATGCCTGCTCTCTATACTTCTATTCAACATACTCTTCCAAAGTATCACACAAGAAAAAGAAACAAATGCAATACAAAACAGGGTGGAAGAAGTAAAACTATCTTTATTTGGAGACAGAAAAATCTTATAGAATCTTAAAAAAAAAAGAAACAAAATTCAAGGTCACAGGATGTAAGATCAATTTACTAAAATAAATTTCATTTCTACATATTAACAACAAAGAATTGAAAAAAGAAATTTAAAAACATAATTTGCAATAGCATAATGAGCTAAATGTTTAAGAATCAATTTAATAAGGCCTAGCTGGTGTTCTCAGTGGTTAGAGCATCAGCCTGCACACTGAAGGGTCTCAGGTTTGCTCCCTGACCCTGCTCTGGGCACATTCAGGAGAAAACCAGTCGATGTGTCTCTCTCATATTGATGTTTCTCTTTCTATCTCTCTGTCTCTATCTCTTCTCTCTCTCATCACACTTCCACTGTCTCTGAAAAGCAATGGAAAAAATGTCCTCATGTGAGGATTAACAACAACACAAAAGTATATATTTAACAAAAAAGTACAAGACCTTTATATTGAAAACTATAAAGCATAACTGAGAAAAATTAAAGAAGACCTAAATAAAGAGCTACCAGCTCAAAGATTATAATACTCAATTTTGTTAAGATTTTAGTCTTCCTCAAGTATATTAATAGATTCAATACCAAACCGAATAAAATCTCAGCAGGGCTTTTCAAAAAAATGAGAAGCAGATCCTAAAATTTTGATGGAAAAGCAACGTATCTAGAAAAATCAAAATAATCTTGCAATGCTTTGGAATCCTTACATTACCTAACTTCAACATTTACTGTAAATCCACACTGATCAATATAGTAGGTATAGACATAGGAAAAAATCAGATCAATGGAGTACAATAGAGTCTAGAAATAGATCCACAAATATATAGGCAATTGATTTTCAACAAAGCAGTAAAGAAAATTCAATAAGGACATTAGTCTTTTAACAAATGGGGAAAGAACAATTGGAGATCCATATGGGGAAAAAGGAACTTTTACTCTTACCTCACACCATATGCAAAAATTAATGTGACACAGAACATAGACCTAAATATAAAAACTAAAACTATGGGGCTTCTAGAAGAAAACATAGGAAAATATCTTTGTAGCCTTGGGATTGACAAAAATTTCTTAGAACACAAAAAACACTAACTTAAAAAAGGAACTAGACATTATCAAGATTAAACGTTTCTACATTGAAAGACATCATAAAGGAATAAATAAGGGAAGACACAGAGTAGGAAAAAATTCACTATAGATATGAAACAACAACAACCAATATACCTTGTATCCAAAGAACTCCTACAACTCAATAATAACCCAATTTAAAAACAAAACAAAAAACAGCCAAATACGTGAACAAGGTCTACACAGAAAGAAAATATATGGATGGCTAATGAGATCATAAAAAGATGCATTTAGTCATCAGGAAAATGCAAAATAAAACCACCAAGAGATAACATTTCACACCCACTAGAATGGCTATAATTAAAAAGACTGAAAATACCAAGTACTGGCGAGGATGTGAAGCAACACGAATTCTCACACATAGCTAGTGGGAGTTTAAAATGGTACAGCCACGTTAGAGGACTGCTTAGAAGCAGCTAAAAAAGTAAAGGTGGATATCAAAAGAGATCCCGATTCTACAGCTAGGTGTCTATCAAGAAGAAATAACAACAACAACAAAAAGTGCACAAAAAAAGATTTATGCCAGAAATGTTTTTTTAATCTTTACTGTTGAAAGTATTACATATGCCCCCCATTTTCTCCCATTGACTTCTTCTAGCCTGCCCCTTATGCTAGAATTGTTATAGCAACTTTATTCATGATGGCCAAAATGAAAGAAACAACCCAAAGCTCACCAACAGATGCATGCATAAACTAATCGTGATCTATTTTCACAATGGGACAGTATCAGCCTTGACCGAGGATAGCACCGACAGTCACAAAAACATGGCTTAATCTCAAAAACACGAAGCTGAGCACAAGAAGCCAGACACAAAAGAATGGGCATGATGCTCATTCCATGGAGTTCTAAAACGCGTAACAGAAAGTTATGGTGATAGATACAAGAATAGTGTTTGCCTCTGGGAGTGGAGGGATTTATTGGAAATTAGAGTAATGGAATTCATTGGGGTCATAGGAATGTTCCATATTTTAATTGTGGTGGTGATTCCATGGGTGTATACATATGCACATTTGCCCAAATCCAGAAAACTATATCCTTAAAATATTTTAATTTTATGATATTAAAATTATATGTGCCTCAATAATATATGTATATGTGTATGTATAAATATGCTCCCTCTCTCTTTTTCTCTCTGTCTCTCTCTGTCTCTCTGTCTCTGTCTCTCTCTCTCTCTCTCTCTCTCTCTCTCTCTCACACACACAAACACACACACACACACACACACACACACGCTCGCGCGCACATACACCAACACACACATTTGCCAAGAGAATCACATTACTTTACAGGTCAACTTTTATATTAGTAAAACACACCTTATTTTTTAGGCTTGTAACAATCCATAAACGTGCTTTTAACTTTAATTTTTTAATTTAAGATTACTTATGAAATCATTTATGAATTACTGAGTAAATCATGCTTTGTGGGAAGAGAATGGGCTTAGGAGTCAGATGGCCCAGGTCACAATCAAGGTTTTGCTTCTCATTACCAACGTGACCTTGGACAAGTTAATTATCACCCTCAGCAATTTCCCCAGCTGAAGCAGTTGGGGAAGTGGCATGGGCCTTGGAAGATTGTGGTGTAGCTTCAACATGACAACTGATGTCTAGCACACAATTTAGGGCCCCAGTTCTCATTGTTACCATCAACAGCCCCAGCCAGTCACTTTGGAAAGCCAGTCACTCCGTCATCCATTCTCCTAGCTCATATTTCTGAGGATGACTGAGTGGATCTATAAAAATAATCTGGTGACTTTTTTTTTTTTAAATGAGAAAGTACATTCTGGAAATATATATTATTTTTAAAACATCATTTTAACACATCTTTTTTTTTTCTCTCCACCAGTATTTCTATTTCCTTCTCTCATAAAACCCAGTGTTTCTATCTTTTTCTTAAAGAACAATTGCCTGCATGTTTTCAGTGTCTTTTCAGAAATATCTTTGGTGATTACTCATCTGTGAAAAAGAATTTTTATACAAAGTTTGATAACTGTTCTTTTCCTGAAGGAAGTGTCAAATCAAATTTCTACAGCCTGGGATGTGAAGTTAACGTCAGGATCAAATTCGTGAGTATATTTTTTTAGTTCAAGAGCACGCAGGGGTGATGTGAAAGCAAGATCGAGCTTTTCTGAGAGCACGCCATTCAACTTGACACAGCCCAGGACAATGAGTCAATTGACATGGGTTTTAAGAAGACTTATTTTCGTTAGACTCCCGAATTTACCAGAACCATAGTACACTTAAGTCTTGTGTTCTTCTATCTATCTGACCAATGTGCTTTTTAAACATCAACAGGCAATGTGATAGCCGGAGAAGAAGTTAAATGTAATGGTAGTTAGCTCTGGTTTGGGCTTGCCATGTCAAACTGGACAGGGTTTCAAACGCTCCCTATTAAAATCTAAAAGTGAGCAGGCCTTCCCCTGTGTACTGTGCAAACTGGACAACAAATTCCAGTTTACAGCATATTGGACTGAAAGAACACAAGGAACCACAGGATGAGAACCTCGTGGAGGGAGAGAGGCCACTGTCATCACCAACATTTGACAGTAGAGACACTGCCATGAGGTGCTGCCTCACTGAGGAGACAACACACCAGTTCCCTTCAGCGAACCGCAGTGTTTTCAGGTTACCAGGAATCAGAAAGGAAGACGTGGCATGTGCCGAAACCTGGGTCCTTTTCTAAATGATTCTTGATTGACAAAAGGAAAGACACCCACAGAAAAGCAAGGTGAAGCCGCTGATGAATAGGCAGATATTATTTCTCTTAATTGGGTAAACCCAGCCTTTCACAGTGTTCTCAGTCCGGCGATGCTATCGACTTTGAAATGTGGTTTGAAGAAGCGGATATTGCACTTGAGCACATGTCTAATAACTACCCCTAGGACGGAAACATTTCAGGCAAACCATTGAGTTTATTTTCCTCGTCACACTGCCGAGATAAGCCAGATACTTAGAACACTGGTGAGTTCTCGTAAGCAGGCGCCTGGTGGCCTGATGGCCTGATGGGAAGTGGCCTCCCCGGCCCCAGGGAGGATGCGTAGGATCTCTGCCTGCCGCGAGAGTCACTGAGCTGCCGGGGTGGATCGCGGGAACCATGGTAATCAGAATTGGTCCAGTCATCAGATAATTTCGGATTGAAAATTCTGAGAAGTGAGTTACCGACTATGCTTGGTTAGTCACCGTTTTTTCTCAAAAGCGTGTAATGTGGGAAACTGACGCCTGCCCATCCCAGGGTCTGAAGGTCAAGTTCATGTGATTGTAAACACCTGCTAGGCACAGTTTCTGTCTTCTTCCTCAACCCTGTTTAGCTCTAGAGTGCCCTTCCATCCTCTCTATTCTTCCCACGGCCTCACTCAGCCTTGAGAGACACATGAGTAGGCTGGGCAGGTGTGAGAACCACGCTGCTCCCAAGACACTTGCATCAGTTTATTACATGGAAATAAAAAGAAGACGATCATCTTGAGTTGAAAAATAGAATCAAGCTGACTGTGGCTGCGGCAGTGACTTAGGTAAAGCAGAAAACGTTGGTCTCCTCCAAAGTCCACCCATTTCCAACCAGTAGAAATGTTGACATAAACAATAATTTGCATCCCATCCCAGAGTCTAGAACTTTATTATCCACATGCTTAAGTACCATGAAAATCAGTAACTTTGATGCTCACTAGTACATTTGCTAAGGGGAGGGTATGTATCCTTTGCTCAGTGGAAGTTGACAAAAGAACCTTGATAAGCTTGAATCTAAAGTATCCTGTTAACCCAACAACATAACAGTTAGGTGTGTGTGTGTGTGTGTGTGTGTGTGTGTGTGTGTGTGTGTGTATGCTGTGTAATTTTTGAAAATGAAAATATAAAAGGTAACTGGGAAATGAAAGTAAACATCAAAAGTCCCCACAACAAAAAAAAAATTACTCTGTGGCATTTGGGAGTGCTTGGCACTCAACTTCATCACAAAGAGGACCTGTGCTGAGACAGTGACAAATTGGTCAAGGAAAATATTGTGCATCAACTCACAAAGCCTGTCTAGATAATCTGTTCTAGGTTGTTGGAAACAGAAGGCACTGTTCCAGTTTAGTTTCCTCTTACCTGTGTGAACAGAAAGTGTGAAGGGTGAAGGTCAGAGAGGCCCAGAAAGGCACACTTCAAAGAAATATAGGAAGGGCGTTTTCTGGAAGCAGAGGGATGCTGATGAGTTCAGAGCAGTGCTAGCAAGGCCCTTGGGGACTAGCAGGGCTCCCGAACAAAAGCATCTCCAGGCACCAGGAAATAGGAGGGTGTGGAAGACAGTGACTGCAAGAGAACATTAACGTGGCAGCCCACTGGGAGACGCAATGGACAGTGTCTATGCACAACCCCATCCTTCCCCAGTTCTGGTATTTGTTTCTGCATGGAGCTAGTTTCCTAGGAAGCAAGAGAAAATAAGACAGAAGTCAACCTAGACTATATAAAAATTATATATATATATATACTGGGGGACCCACTCTGATACCCTAAAGCAGGGGTCCTCAAACTTTTTAAACAGGGGGCCAGTTCACTGTCCCTCAGACCGTTGGAGGGCTGGACTATAGTTTTAAAAAAACTATGAACAAATTCCTATGCACACTGCACATACCTTATTTTGAAGTAAAAAAAGCAAAACACCCTGACCGGTTTGGCTCAGTGGATAGAGCATCGGCCTGTGGACTGAGGGGTCCCAGGTTCGATTCCAGTCGGGGGCATGTACCTTGAATGGGGGCAGATCCCCAGTAGGGATGTTCAGGAGGCAGCTGATCGATGTTTCTTTCTCATCATTGATGTTTCTATCTCTCTATCTCTCTCCTTCCTCTCTGTAAAAAATCAATAAAATATATTATTAAAAAAACAAAACAAAACAAAATGGCAAAAACACCCGCATGTGGCCCGTGGGCCGTAGTTTGAGGACGCCTGCCCTAAAGTATTCAAACTAGACACAAGAGGGGAAATGCAAGGGCTGACATTTTCAAGCCCTGACTCTGCCTAGTACAGCCCTGGGGCTGGCTACACATAAAAGAATGCCATCCCTAATTTCAAGAACAGGATGGTCAAGAGGGGCCATTTTTTCTTTCCTTCTTTCATTTTTAATCCTCACCCAAAGATATTTTTACATCGAATTTTAGAGACTGGAAGGGAGAGGAGAGAGGGGGAGAGAGAGAAAGAGAGAGAAAAAAAAAAAACATTGATCTATGAGAGACACATCTATTGGTTGCTTCCTGCATGCGTCCTGACAAGGTCCAAGGATTGAGCCCACAACCAAGGTACATGCCCTTGATTGGGAACCTTGACTGGGAATCAAACCCGATACCCCTTGGTCCGTGGGTTGATGTTCTAACCACTGAGAAAAACTGGCCAGGGCAAGCGGGACTTCTTTTTCTTTAGTTGTAGTCTTAGAGTGAGTCATTCCACTCCACTTCCATGTTGGAGGCACCGGGTCCATCTGTAGAGCCACCCTTGTTTGTCTGAGTAACTGCTGCTTGTTTACACACCAAAATGGGGATGGGCTCTCTTGATTCTAGAAGCTTCTCTAACCTGAAGGTCTGCTTTCAGGGTCCTTGCTCTGATTACCAGAGGAACTTTGGGATTCTCCTGCCTGTCTTTAAGGAAGAAGTCAGGGACACTGCCTGTGGACCTGCCTGTGAGTGCCTGAGGACAGAGGACGGCTCACCAGGATTTGCACCCAAGCACGGACCTGGCTTAGAATACACAAATGATAGAGGCTGTTCTTTATTTGAGAGCAGGGTTCATCTCTTGCATCCCATCTATACCCCGAGCACCTAATGTCTGGTGAAATCAGACAGGAGCCAAGGTTGTTATGGACTTTTTTCTAATCCTTGAATGTCCTACATCATTGTCTAGATTACACTGTTCTCAGCCATAGTAGAGAATTAGTGAGGAAGAAGAAACAATGATATGCAAGTGACAATGTTTAGATAGACACAGAAAGCATTCATTAAAATAAGGAAAATAACCCATTGTATCAAAGACACTTTTTATGTTCTTGTTTACCTGGAATTTGTTTTTTTTTAAAGATTGTTGATTGCTTAAATATCATATGAGTTCTCTAGTAGGTAAGACCTTCCCTAACCTATACTGGCCATATCAAAGAACTGAAACATAATCAAGAAAACCAAGTGTGCTTATATATTCTTAAACATTAAGAAATAAAATTGGTTGTTATTGAGAGGCAAATTTTTTCTTTTGCCTGCACATATACAGTTTCTGTGGCATTTGTGTCCTTAGAAGATCATCTAGCCGTGGATTCAGAATCATTTGTCATCTTTCAAGATCTGAGAGTCTCTCTTGACAAATTTAGAAAAGAAGGATGTTACAGCAAACAGACAGCCCGGCAGCTAATGAAGAGCAACAGTTCAATATTTTATGGCACCTTAAAAAAAGTTTCAGTAACTGAAGGTGTTCTCACATTAATTCTTTGCATCAATTATTGACAGAGAATTTAATTTAAAGGCAACTAGTCAGTAACCTAGGGGTAGTGTTTTAAATAATTTATAATTGCTGCATGGGTGTAATCATATTGCTATTGATTATGATCCAGTCACTTCTAAGGGTCCAGCAGGTCTTATGCTAATTACTCTTAGTGAGATCACCTTTTTAACTCTGTATTCCCTGGTCACTGGGACTCATTATAAAAATAATTTAATGAAGTGCCATCTTCTGGAGTCCTTGCCGAGCTGGGGGTGTGGAGGAGGAAGACAAGAACTCAGGAGAAAAGCAGAAATTGAAAGCATTATGCTGAGATTTACAGATAATAGATCTACATCTGAATTTGCATATTATTCATATCTCAGATGTGACTGCAATAACAGGAGTGGAAAACATTTTATTCACTGTGACACAGACTGGCAACCATTTGGTGGGATTTAGGAAATACTGTGTTATTTACTGAAAATTAGGAAGAATGAAGTCCACTGTGTGTTCCCTCTTAAGGCCTCGAACAGTGCGAGGCCAAGAGGAGTTCATTCCCCTGGCAGAAGGAGACGCAGAGTGAGGTGGTATAGGGACGCATCTAGATTCTTTATGAAAACAGATCTGAATACATTTTACTGAGTAGTGGCAAAAAGCATAAAACCCATGATTACATGTACACAGTAACCTTGGACAAGACTAAAGCTCTCATCGAGGTAAAATAAACAGAGGCTGAGAAAGGGATCCGTAAATAATAGGAGACGTGGTGCTCCCACAGGCCTGGTCAGGATGCTGGGTGGGGAGAGACTGAATTTGGGAAGTACTGGTGAGTGAGCAGCCCGGGCACCATCCTATTCTCTCTCTCTCTCCCACTGCTCCCTTCACCAAAAGAGCAACTGCAAGGGCTGATGGCAAAGGAAAGTGAAAGCGCAGGCACCATTTCAGAGAAAAGCCAGGAGGCCTGCCCAGCTCCTGCAGCGACTGTGGACCAGCCATCCCCGCTCTGAAGATCCTGACAGGGTAGGTGGGAGGCGCAGTAAGAAAACCCAGGTTAAGTGTGATGGAGAGCCCAGAGGTCAAATAACAGTGTGAGAAGAGGGGCCTTTCTTTTTCTGTTTTTATTTGTGTGTATTTTAAGAGTTTTCTTTTATTTAATTGATTATTTAGAGAAAGAGAGGAAGGGGGTGGGGGTATGGAGATAGAGAGAGGGTGGGGGAGAAATATAAAAGTCTCAATTTGTTATTCCACTTATTTCTGCATTCATGATTGATTCTTGTATGTGCTCTGACAGGGGATTGAACCTGAAACCTTGGCGTATTAGAGAGACTCTCTAACCAATTGAGCTACATGGCCAGGGTAGGGCTTTCTTTTTTAAGCTATCACATTTCAGTAGCAACTTTGCCTCTCTTACCAAATGTGTGTATGTGTGCATATGTATACAGCAGTGGGCAAAAGTAGGGGCACAGTTGTGAGTACGGGAAACACAGAGTTTTTCTTATTTTATTATTTATTAATTATTGTATTATTTTCCACAGGAACAACTGTAAATCTAATTTTGCCCCACCCTGTATTTGCTTCAAAACTGTTATAATTCTGATTTTGTTTAGAAAAAAAAGTGGGTGTTATGTGGGTGTCTCCCCAGGAGTAATAATGTCTTTGTGTCATTTTCAGTAAATTCCTATTATTGAGGGGTGGGGGGGAAAGAGAGAAAAAGAGAAAGAGAGAGAGAGAGAGAGAGAGAGAGAGAGAGAGAGAGAGAGAGAGAGAGGAAAAATATTTATTTTCTGGAAGAAGATATAAACGATGGTATATATCTAATTTAATCTAAATAATTTGGGTGTCTTGTAAACAATGAAGGTAATAGAAAACTCATCCTAGGACTTTCTCTAGAGGCTACAAATGAAACCCTTTTTCAGAAGGTGAGAACAACATAGCTTTAAATCTTCAGTGGCAGCTATTGTCATAAATGTGGAACAAAACATGGACCTGCATTTGCACAAGTTAAAAGAAAGGAAAAAATAATACCTGCAAAAGTTGTCACCTGCCCACACTGAGAGATTGCTAAAGAACATAATTCTCACGTAAACCCAATGAAAGGAAACAACAAACTTCTAGCTTATTCCATTTCCTCTGGGCCCGCTTTGTGCTTTCAGACTTGGCCGGGTTTTCTCCTGCATGGAGCCAGGTGGACACCGGCCAGCTCTCATGCTTACTGTAGTGCACTAAACTATACTGGAGGCTGCAAGAGTGAAGCATGTACTGCTGAGTGCAAGAAGTATTTCTCCAAGGCACACCAATGCCACTTGGGTTCTATTTTGGACCCTTAGATGGGAGACCCTGTTTGCAGGGTTTTGCCTTCTGACCCGTGGTATAAATCAGTGGTGGGCACATATCTATATATATAAAAGGCTAATATGCTAAGTGTCTGACCATCCAACTGGTCACTATGATGCATACTGACCACCAGGGGGCAGACACTAAGTGCAAGAGCCACCGTGACTCACACTGGCCATTTACAGAGAAACAGCATTGCAGACCTGGCGCCCACAAAGCAACACTAGGCTTCCCCAATGAGACACAGGCCCTGCCACCACCCTAGAGCAACACCCCACAAATTGCAGCCTATGCTGCTGAGACCCCATTGTGCAAAATGTGGCCCATAGCCCAGACCAGCCCGGAAATGGTGGCTGTGTGCACTGGGTAATGACGTCATGTAGAAACACCCAGTTTCCTCTCCCTAGCGACTAGCCTCCTTGGAGTTTCTTCAGCCCAGGAACACAACTTGCATTATAGCCAGGTGGAAACATTTTACACTTTAACCAAATGTCTGTGAAGCATTTTCCTGTGTCTCATCTCATTTGATCCTCACAGAAGTCCTGGAGTAGGTAGATAGGAGACTCAGTGGAATCCTATTTTCTTTTCATTAGCCGGAAAACAGATTTAGAAAGCTTAGAAACTTGACCCAAATGAAAAGAAATAAGAAATGGTGGACGTTGAAAATGACTTCAGGTTTTCTCACTGCACAGAATATAGTCAAACACTGCTGCAGTTAAATATTTTACCCTTTGTTCTCCCTGCCTGATCTATAATAATAATCTGCTTCATGTTGATATTTACTGCTGTGTTGCTAACAATTACCTGAAAGAGAAGTTGGGATGTTTCACTGGGCTGGAAAAAGTTAAGTGAAATCAGAAAGCAGGTCTAATTAAGCAAGTTTCTTCTATATATATAAAAGGCTAAGTTGACTTGTGCATGCGCAATACATACAAAGCTCTCGCTGGCGCCAATTGCACACATGTGTTTTGATCTGTCATTGTCAATTGTGAATTTGGTTGACACTTCTATTATTGAGAAAGGGCGAATAGCGATATTAAAATATTTCTTCTAATTAATTTCCCTTCAATGTGCAAGAATTTGTGCACTGGGCCACTCGTTTTCTATAAAGGGCCATATAGAAAATATTTTAGGCTTTGTGGGCCACACAGTCTCTGTTGTAAATACTCAAGTCTGCCCTTGGGGCATGAAAGCAGCCACAGACAATGCATAAATGAATGCACGTGGCTGTATTTCAGTATAACTTTACTTATAAAAACAGTCAATGGCTGTAATTTGTCAATTCCTAGGACAGATCCTTATCACTTTATTAAACCATATTTCTGAAGGGTGGGATCTAGAGTAGGGCCCACAGCCCAGGAGGCAACATTGATCCCAGATTTGAATCCAAAGGATGACCTGTCCATGTGAAAGGGAAGGGGGTTGGGATGGGGTCAATGCTGGCCAGTTTCTGAGGGGAGTTGAGGGGAGGAAGTTGCGGGTAGTGTTGAAGGACTGACCAGTGAAGGTTTCTTTGCTGTCACATGTAAGGCCATTGGGGGAGGTGGCAAATTAGGTGGCTTGGGGAAAATGGAGAAGCTTGAAATAGCCACTGTGAGGAAGAGAAGGGAAACCAGACAAAGTAAACAGGATTGCTAGGTAGTGTTGAGAATACAGTGGAGACCATGATTTTTTTTTTTTTTTTAAGGAAAATCGGTGTCATCCCACAATGGTACCAATAGTCCAGGTAGTAGCAAAAGGTACAGAACTAACCTCAGGCTATTTTGCGGGGAGCAGGTTCTGCGTCCACAATGAGCAAAACGTTTCTGCACCAAGCCCCGGGAATAGCTCAGAAGACTTACTGGCAACATAAACATACATTTTGGCTCCTTCAGTGGGGAGATATTTAAGTGCATTGTCAGAATGAAAGCTTCCTGCCTCCTCCAAACAAAAGTGATCTCTGAGATTAAGAAGAGAAAGGAACCCTAGCTGGTTTGGCTCGGTGGATAGAGCATCAGCCTGCAGACTGTAGGGTCCCAGGTTCGATTCCGGTCAAGGGCACGTGCCCGGGTTGCGGGCTCAACCCCCAATAGGGGGCTTGCAGAAGGCAGCCAGCCAATCGATGATTCTCTCTCATCATTTATGTTTCTATCTCTCTTTCTCCCTTCTGCTCTGAAATCAATAAACATATATTTAAAAAGAAGAAGAAGAAGAAGAAGAAGAAGAGAAAGGAGCTGGGAGCACAGAGAGGTCCCAGCCCAGAGCTGTTTGTTAGCACCAGCTAACAGCATCTCCTGGGCCTCACAAGGTGAGAAACTAGATCGTAAAATAATAATTCAAAGACTAGTAGGGATGTCTCAGAACAATAGGGACTCCATGGTCAAGGGGCTGCCACTGGGTGGTTACCTGGAGCTCCAGTTCAGGGAAGAGAAGCAGAAAATCCAAAGAAAACCTTCCCCTCCCTGCATCCTGCTGGCTGAAGCCCGTGCCCTAGTCAGGTTCACGGAGGGAAGGGAAATGCAGGGCCCCAAACTGCCCGACACCTTAGGTAGGGTTAAGCATTTTGTGCAGGCATCAGCATCTTTACAGAGCTCACCTTTTAAAAGGAGCCAGCTTTTTGTTGTAAATGGCACTGACACTACAACAAGAAAGTTCATTTCACAAAGATGATTCATTAAGAAATAAAATATTCATGGCTGACAGCTTGAAGGATCGCCATACAGTTATATTCTAATGCACCTGTCCTCTCTGTCAAGTCCAATGTGGGATGTCAGGTCGCCAAAGTTTTATTTAGAAATTGTTTGTCAGAGTGAGCTTTCTAATGTGAATGAAAAATTCATCCCCTCATTAAGAAGATTTTACATGAAATGTCTAGGATTTTCAATGAACGCTAGGACATGAACCAATTACTGTTAAACACTTAAAGAGACAGAGTCCTAAGCTCACTCAGCAAAACCCTTAATTGCACAAATGTGGAGAAAATTCAACATCCTGAAAGGCAAATGGGAATTTTGATTTGGAAATTTTCTTTTCTTTTGTCACATCTGGAAAACCCTCATCTTTAAAAGACTTGGGGGAATTCAAACACAACTATTATATAACATCATTATACCTGACCAAATTATACACACGCATGCACTGTGCAATGGAATTTGGGGTTTTCAGCCACTTGTTCAATTCCCAAAGAAAATAATTAAAATGCCCCGCAAAGTTGTTGCATTGTTTCTATCTATTTCTTAAGGTTTTTTGTTTTTAAAGACACTTTGTTGCCTTCGTTTCATCCCTGCCTTACTTTCATAATTTGTGTAAATGTCAAACAGGTGCCTGGGAAGCAAATATATTTAATGATTCTGAAAATTTGGGAGTTGGGAGAGAGGTGGGGGGGGGAGCCACAAGAGATTAAAATAGAGTTGAGCTGCATAGAAAGTCAGGAGAAATCCACAAGGGAATTGGTTGTATAATGAAACAGCATTTTACAGCTATGACAATGGATTAAGTTGACATTGAGACTCTTTTTTGACATACGGTCTAGTTTGGCTTAATCTATGGTAGAAAATAGTTCACTCCCCAAACCGAGCACTAGACTCAGGTTCCATTCCATATATATAGAACACGCACACACGTGGCTAGACTGTCACTTCCAATTTCAGAAAAGGCTTGAGATTGACAATATGAACACTGAAATTTCTCCTTCTCAACCCAGCAGATTCTATACACTTTAAGGATTTCATATTCGCTTTTATTATATAGATTATTATATAGATGCTTTGGTGAACTGGTAAAAAAAAAAAAAAAAAGAAAAAAGAAAAAGCAACCTTGACCACATAGCTGTTCATCGCCATTCTCTAAGACTCTAATAATGTTTTCCAAAAAAGGGGAGGACTTTGAATAAGCCCTTCAGCATACATACAGCTGGTGGAGGTGGGAACCAGAATTTCAGAGCCGTTCTTTGTCTTTAATTATAGCTCTCTCTGCAGTTTTTCACATAGATATTCTTTATATATTTTTCTTCTCATTTACATGCATTTCTTCCTTTATATGTATATTTTTATCTATAACATCTATTATATTTCCTGGAAGGCAACTGGACAACATGTGCTGATGCTCACAAAACAGTTGAGATGGGAGATGCGGTTCTAGGCATCTTTCTTTGGAAAATATCTGCAATTCAAATAAGAGATTTTGCACAGGATGTTCAATGCTGTGTTATTTAAAACTGGAAACAACTTCAGTGGCCAAAAGAGAAGGGAATGTCCCTTTGCCAAGTCATCATTCAAAAATCACATTTAGAATTTATGTCTCATGTAATATTGAGTAAACAGAGTAGGATACTGAATGCATTAAGTGAATTGAGAGTTTTAGGAGGCAAAACATTAGATACTTTTTTTTTGGTAAAAGAAAAACATATAAATGTTTCAAATGGGCATGAGCATATGGGTGGTTTTATTTTCTTTCTTTTACTATTTTAAATGTCTATCCCCACTTCTATACATAGATGTAATTAAAAGACAAGTCTAAATACAGCCAGACTCTACACATTGCATATCCATGTAGCAAAGGAGTGAGCTATTCTTTAATATATAGACTTAAACAAGAAGGGGGGAAAAAATGTGATCCTTCTATTAGGTAAAACAAATTATCAGTTAAAAAACGGTTCCTCCTTCATCTTCTGCCATACGTGAGATATTAATGTATTGAGTCCATCCCTATGGAAATTGCAAAAACTATTTACATAAATTCTCCAGTCTACCAAATTGCAACTTGCTCAAATAAATCAGACACCGAGCCTCCGTTTTCTGTGAATTTTGGTTAGCAGAACTCTAGGTTGGAAATTGCATCCAATACATTTTTTACAATCTGCCCATAATTAGTTTCACTGGGAAAACTGTGAAGAACTATTTTGCTGCATTTAAATTCATAATTTTGGTTCAAGAGCACAGAATAAGATGTTTAGACAGAGTGAAAACTATTTTCTAACAAATCAATATTAATTTATCTGACTGTTATGGTCTCGGGAGCCAAAAAGTGTTCTTGTACTGAACTGACAGGAAAGATTTTATCCTGACCAAATGTTATTCAAATATTTATAAGACTGGATAATTTAGTAAAGAAAATACAGATGGAAGAAGGCAAGAGTTGCTTTTGTGTGTGTGTGTGTGTGGGGGGTGCTCCTTTCCCATTTATAAATGACAAGAACTGTTAACAGGAGAGAGTGATTAGTAATCCTCCCCCTGATAAGTGAGCTCCTTGAAGAGTTTATTGACCATTTAGTGCACATGACAAACTAAAGAAGATCTTGAGGCATCTCGTCATCACACTCACCATTGACTTACGGGTGTCACTTTGGTCAAGAACCTAACCCTGTGCTGTAGGCGGAGTGACTTCCCAATGACTTAGCTGGTGGCCAGAGGGCATGGCAGGGTCTCTGAGGGCATGGATTGAGACTCCAAGAGCAGAAAAAGGAATGAAATGAATTGAGTATGACTTCAATACATTATCTTACTTAATTTTCTCAACAGCTGTAAGATTTTGTGCGTGTTTGTGAACTTTTTATTGGAGTAAAATATACACTCGAAAGCACAAACACATATGTGTTCCGAAATGAATTTTCACAAACTGAACACACCCAGCACCCTGAATAAGAAACAGGACATTAGCAACATCTGAGAGCCCAGCTCATGCCCCCATCCAGTCTCTACCGGTGACTTCTAGTATAGGAATAGTTCACTTTTTATTGAGTTTGTTAGAGAGTCATATAGAATGCCCGCTTCTGTATCTGCCTTCTTTCTCTCAACATCATGTCTGCAAGGCTAATTCTTGTTGGGTTTGGTTGTGGGTCATTCACCTCTTTGGTGTGCAGTGCCCCATTGGTGAAAATACCACAATTTATTTTCCCATTCTACCTCTAAAAGACATTTGGGCAGTTTACAGTTTTGAGTTATCATGGATAATGCAGCTGCTCTACATATTCTTGGAACTGTATTTTGGTAAACATACATACATACATATACTTAGGAGTGAAATTCCTTGATGATCAGGTATGGTTATGTTTAGTTTGTCTAGATACTGTTAACAAGTCTTCCCAAAAGATGACACCAGTTTATAAAATAGTTAACTGAAGTCACGAGGTTAGGGCCCTATCAGATTGGTGTCCTTATAAGAAGAAGAGAGACACCAGACATCTCGTTCTCTGCCACGTGAGGACACAGTAAGAAGGTGGCCATCTGCAAGCCCTGAAGAGGGTTTTCACCAGGGACTGAATCAGCCAGCACCTTGATCTTGGACTCCCCAGCCTCCAGAACGGTGAGAAAATAAATTTATATTATTTAAACTACACAGTCCATGGTGTTTTGTTATGGCAGCATGGGCTGACTAATACAATTATCATGAGTTGAGGGTGTTTTTTTTTAATTTAAATAATCTTTTTATTTTAGCATCATTTTAGTTCTACAGGTGAGCTGCAAAGATACTGCAGAGTTCCTGTACACCCTTCATCCTGTTTCACCTAATGTTGGCATCCCAAACGACCAACTGTGGTAAATTTATGAGAACTAAGAAATTAACATTGGTACATACTATGAAGTAAGCAGATCCACCCTAGTTGGAATTCACCATTTTTCTGCTACAGGATCCAATCCATGATATCACTGGATTGCATTTAGTATGTTTTATCTCTGTTTCACTGATGAGGCACAGAGTTCACATGGAATAAGTAGCTCCTAAGTTCAGGAAGCCTAGAAGTGAGGTAAAAAACTCAACAGCAATAACACTTCATCACTATTTTCTAAGTCCTTTGTGTTCCTGGCATGATGTAGTGTCATCCAACAATTTGGTTTCCTCTGGGACACCAAAGTGAAAAGTGATTCCTGTCCTCAAGCCTTCAGTTTAGTTGTAACCCCTGGTGTTGGAAGCAGCCACCCAGCATGTGTCCTGCAGTCCCTCAGCCTATCACAGTGTTATGCCCCATTCATGTGTGTGGCACAAACCAAGCAGGCACTCAGCAAAGCTTTGCTAAATGTATGGGTGTCCAAATGTTAAAATATGTCTATATCTGTATCTATATCTGTATCTATATCTATATCTATATCTATATCTATATCTATATCTATATCTATATCTATATCTATCTACATCTATACCTATACCTATACTTATATCTATATCTGTATATTCTTGTAAAAACTTTATATTTATGATACATAATGTCAACAAGACCTTTCTTCATGTCTATGGGACCAGGGATACTTTATTGGGAAGCAAGTGTGATGAAAAAGACAGAAGGTAAAATACCATCCTGACTCTGCCAGATCGCTGTGTCATCTCAGGCAAGTCACTTAACCTCTCTGGACCTGTTACCCAGGAGCTATAAAATGGGGATTCTAATACTGTCCTGTCCTAGATATGCTTGTCAGAGGCTTTGAAAATTGTAACATACTATGCACTTATTAGGAAACTAGAGGCCTGGTACATGGATTCATACACCAGTGGGGTCCCTTGGCCTGGCCTGCAGGAATCGAGCCAAAATCGGCTCTCCAACATCCCCCAAGGGGTCCTGGATTGCAAGAGGGTGCAGGCCAGGCCAAGGGATCCCATCAGGGCCTGGGCGGGACTGCGGGAGGGCTCCAGGGCATGTCTGGCCCATCTCGCCCAGTCCCGATCAGGGCTAATTGGGGCAGATGGGGGCCATCTCGCCCAGGCCCAATCAGGGTCGATTGGGGCCGGCCAGCCAGGGAGTGACTGCAGGAGGTTGGCTGGCCGGGGAGGGGCCATGGGAGGGCTCCAGGGTGTGTCTGGCCTGTCTCATCCAGTTGCTATCGGCCTGACCCCAGCAGCAAGCTAACCTATCGGAGGGAGTGTCTGCCCCCTAATGGCCAGTGCGCATCATAGCGACTGATCAAACGGTCGGACACTTAACATATTAGGCTTTTATATATATAGAAGATATTGGCCTTATGGCATTTATGTTTAATAGTAAAAAAGAAATCGCAAATTAAATGGAGAATGCTATTTACTGCCAGTTCTTTCTAATAATAATAATAAAAATATCCTATATCCATAGAATCAGTACAGAAACCATCTGGGCAGAAGGACCATTGTGGGGTAGAAAAAACAGAAGGAAAAAATCACTGATCATTCCATTACTTCTTGAGTGATGAGTGGAGACCCAGTACATCACATACAAATACTGCCTATCAAGATTTCACACCACGGAACAAGGAAGAAGCAATGCAACAGGACAAACATACATCAAGTAATAATTAGGCTTGATTTCAACACTGGACAGTGATTGCATTGAGAATATGGGCTAATCCTTGTATCAAATAACAGGCACTCCAAAGTGTTTGCTGAATGAATATTTAATTTTCCAATCTAGATGAGTTAGAAATTTAATCCTGTGATTTTCCTTGAAAATATATTTTAGGCCTGGCTAATGTGGCTCAGTGGTTAAGCATTGACCTATGAACCAGGAGGTCATGTTTCTATTCTCAGTTAGCACTCTGCCCAGGTTTTGGGCTTTATCCCAGTGGGGGGTTTGCAGGAGGTAGCAGATCAATGACTCTCTCATCATTGATGTTTTTATCTCTTTCTCTCTGAAATCAATAAAAATATATTTAAAAACATATATATATTTTAGTCCAAATATATGAATCAGTTTTCTAGACGTGCTCATCTTCAAGAAAAACCTGACTAAATAAGACCTCAACTTTTTCAGATTTTGCCTGTGCAGTGGGGACTACGTAGCAAGTTCAAGGGGCCTGAAGAGACCAAATGAGAAAGAGTATTCTGAACAGAAACAGGGTTTTATAGATACTTCTGAGCAGATATCTCATACAAGAAGGCAGGGCAGTTCTCTGAATCTTGAACTGATCTTAACTTAGAAACGCACTTGCATGTTGGGGAAACACATCGTCTTTCCACTCTCAATATATCAAGTTCTTTGAAATCTTCCACTCCTAATGGTAGTGTGTCAAAAAATAGCGGCTCACACTTATGTGAACTCTCAGGTGGACTGCCAGCGAGAGCACATCAGCAAGTCAGGCAAGCGAATTCCCTCGCCAATAATAAATAAGGAGCAAAGGGAATGAAGATGGGCATTTTGGCTGGATTCCAAACGCGAAAACCTGCCTATCCACCTTCAAAATGATGCAAGATTGCAGTTTGCTTAATGTTCATCTTATGTGCTTAATTACCGATAGTGCTTGACTAATTATTTCTTGTTTTGTCGGCTATTTAATCAGAGAAGGAAAGTAACTACAGACTTTTGTATACCAAATGAGGATTTGTAACTCATTTTTGTAATCGCATAATTCCCAGAGGACTTCATTACAAACACGAAAGAAAACAAGATGCTAAAAGCAGGTGACAGTCTAATTTCCACAGGTACGGCTTAAAGCTTTCGAGTGAAGTAATGGAAAATAAAATAAAAAATAGCCTTTAGATGTTTCCAGCCACGTAGAGTGTTTTCATGTTAATAAGACAGAAAACTGCAAATGCAGCAAAGACATCTCTGTTTGGTGCTGGCGTCTTTTCTGATGCCCGATTTGATGCAACGTCTCTGCGAGATTATGAAATAAGCCACAAAATGGACCCTAGTTTTCTCACTTACAGAAATGAGCATTTGGCAAGTTGCATATGGCACAGTCAACTTAAACATCTCTCTGTTTTCACTCTTCTACTAATTTTTACATAAATTCTTGGTCAATTGAAACCACTGCACATTTCCAAATGTTTAGAAAAATAAGAGGCCTATACTAAGTAATAATACGAGGAGTCCTAGATAGTCCAGAAATTTCTCCCGGGTATGACAGTGTTGCCTGTTGGACAGAGGCCGGATTCGGTAGTCTTGAGATAAATGGCCAATTTGGTTTTGACAGTCGATTCTGTGTTCAGGATGGTTTTAGAAGTTTGGGGATGTAGAGGAGAGCCTGAAAAAGTATGAGTCATAATCCTGTCCTTAATGCATCACAACTAATTGGACATTTGAAATAAAGCATTTGAAAGTACAGCATCATCCCATTGTGGTTGCCATCAGGAGAGGGGCCAGCACTTAGCAAGTACTTGCTGTGTCTCAAAATGAGATGCAAGCTTCTTATTTCCCACACTATCACAGCCACCTGCTAAGAAAGGGCTACTGGCCCCTTTTCCAGGTGAGGAAGCTGAGGTCTATGACCTTGAAGGTTATGACCCTTGCAAGCCACTGCTTCGATTTTCCTGCCTTGTTTTTTCTGCCTGTACAAATACTTAGGGTTATAGAAGTTGAAAGTTGTTGCCAGTAAATTTCAGTAGCAGACATCAGATTGCTGGGTGTTGGAGGGAAGGGGAATGTAGAAGAAATTAATGAATAACATTGATAACACTCTTGACACACATTATCTCATGGCAACCCTATGAAATAGGTGTTAATAGTAACCATGATAATAGCTATCATTTGTTAGGTGCCAGTGTGCTTCAGAGAGCAAACCAAGCCCTTTCTACTATTTCCTTTGATGCTTCCCAAATCCCTATGATGTCATTAGGATTATCATCATCCCCATTTAGCAGAGGAGTGAACTGAAGCTTAGCGAGGTTAATTTGCCCCAAAGTTGTGACAGTTACTCAGTGACAGAACCCAAGGGCCCATGCTTTTCTGTGCCTTGCCAGATCACCACCCAGCATGGCACTTTTACTCATGGGAGCGCAGACAGGCCGAGTTCTCTGCCAAGGTCACACAGCTAATGCGTTGTAGCTCAGGATTCCCTCCCACCATCTGCCCTCCTGAACATCGGGCAGCACCACCTCCCCAAACAAACACTCTTCTAGGCCCTGACTAGAAAAACAGACACAATCCCCAATGCCTTATGAACGTATATTCTACAGGGCAGGGGAATGGAAAAAAAAGCTCATACATGTCTATGTCCGTGTCGGTGTCTACATGCTGAGTTATACAGTAGAGGAAGGGAGAGGGGGTGCAGGGATTACAAGGCCGGTTGCCATTGGATAGCGAGTAGTAAGGAAAGACTTCAGTGCCAAGTGACATTTGAGCTAAGCTCTGAATTTGGAGAAGAGCATTCCAGGCAGAGGGAACATAAGAGTCGAAGCCCCAGGGACAGAAGCACACCTGGTATGTTTGAGACATGGCTGAAGTAGAATGAGAGAAGAGGAGAGAAGATGAAGACAGGTCCAAGGAGGAAGGCAGGCAGGTCCCAGGGAAGAGGAGGGCAGGTCAGAGGGAGGAGGCAGGAAAGGCAGACAGCAAGATCCTTGTATCCTGTTGTGAAGACTACGCCTTTTAGTGAGCCTGAAACGGGATATAATGAATAAAGTCCTAGATGGATAAAGTAGGACGAACTTTCCAGGCTTCCTCCCCCATCTGGGTACATTAGAAGATGAGGAAAATGTCTAAATGTTAAGACCTTCTTCATTACAGATCTGAGCTCTGACTCAGTCCTGACCTGGGAGGCGTTTAAGGAAAAGGATTTGTTTCTAGAAGAGAGATTTAAATGTCCTGGGGCTCCTCCAACCCACAGAAATAGGAACCACTTAACTTAACAGGCGGAGTAATAAGACTATACAGAGGAAACTCACATTTTCATACTTTATGCCTTAATTTTAAGTAGAGTTTCAAGATTTCCTGTAGGAATTCAGAGTGTTATCTTATTTTATGCCCCAAACTAGGAAGAGCATTCCACTGGGTTTACCGAGCTGTTAAGATGAAAATAAGTGTTTGAGCACAGCATAATAGATGAGATGTTTAAGGCATTTTCCTTGAGATTTTTGGTTAATCTTCTTTTAGTTAATTTTCTGAGATAAAATCCAGTTATAAATAACCTGAGGGCACCCTAACTGGGCTGTTCTGAGAATGGCAAATCTTTAATAGCCAGAACTTCTGCCTTTTAGAGATCTCTAGGGGGAAGCAGTACTTTGAAAATTATCCAAAGGAAAATAAGTCAAAAGCATTAACAAATTAAAGAGAATGGGGGAGAGAGAAGAAAGGGGTGAATGAGAAAACTTATTTGACATTCACAAGACAGCAGATCTTACCCTTGAAACTCTGTTTTTAAAAATCAAACATTCAAAATCTATTTGTTGATTACTGCAGAGAATTGGTGAGTTTCTGTCATATGAGAATAACGGGAAATTCATCCTTTTTACCAGAGTAAAATCCAGTCCAAACCTGAAGTGCAGGAGAAGCATGACCATAGATGGCCTTTACTTAGACCGAAGTACAGCAGCTAGAACCTTAAAATAACAAGTTTCAGCCCGCTGGCATGGCTCAGTGGTTGAGCATCGACCTATGAACCAGGAGGTCATGGTTCGATTCCTGGCACATGCCCCAGTTGTGGGCTTGATCCCCAGTGTGGGACATGCAGGAGGCAGCCGATCAATGATTCTCTCTCCTCATTGATGTTTCTATCGTCTTCTCCCCTCCTCTCTGAAGTAAATAAAAATATATAAAAAATAAGTTTCAGAACTGCTTTTAAAGAGACCTGGTGGAAGAAAGAAGACAATAGAACAAGCATGTCCAACTCGTGGCCCACGGGCCACATGCGGCCCACAACGAGTATTTTTGTGGCCTAGCCAATATAATGGTATATAAGAAATGTTTCAATAACAATTTCATAACTTAACTTTTACAATGTCCGGTTACACATAATTATTAATAACGAACTACAATGTTCGCTAATGACTGATTACTATAATCGTGTTGCATTCATTTCCCTTATGCACCTTACTGCAAGCGCACCATTTCTCTCCACTAATACTAGCAGCAATATTTTAGCAGCCAATTGCCACGTCATTAGTCTTGGACTGACTTATTTGGTGTGTGCAACAGGAACTATTTCACTTTCAGAGAACAAGAAAAATCGATTTATTTGTGTTATGCTTATTAATTTGTGCAGTTAATCAGTGTCTGTCAAGTTAATGTTCAAGAAAATATATTAATTTTTATTAAAATGTTCTATTATTTTATGTTAACTATTACTCATTTGTTTCAGCCCTTTGTATTCAGCATGTCTCTATCAAATGAAACCTACATTTCTATGAAAATTGAAGCTTTTATTTTTTTGCGGCCCACATAAATTAAACCTGGTTTATTTGGCCCGTGTTAGCCTTTGAGTTTGACATGCTTGCAATAGAACCTTAAGTGTTGTCCATCGTCACAATGTAAACAAAAATTTGTAAAAGGATTATAAGGTAGTATGAGCAAGGAAGTCATGTAAACTGGGTGATATATAAATATAAATACTTTCTCAGTACAAAAGAGTGCATGTTGGCTGCCATCCATCTATAGCGTATATATTACCACAAAATAAGAGAGGTGGAGGCCCAAGGTGGGCCTAACTCAAAACAAAACAAATCTGCCGGCCTAGATGAGGGAGGGTGCTGATTCCAGGGAGTCAGAGGCTAAGGGTACCAGGAGAAACCACTGGAACAAGTTTCTACAAAGCTGCAAGAGAGTGGGAGACTCCTTTTTTTAAACAACGAATAAGATGCCCTAGAAACCTGTAACCTGTCACCAGTTTAGGATTATCCAGGACATTCAGAGCCTAGGCTGACAAGCAAGTTGAAAGGGTGTGCAGAGTTGTAATGGAGCAGGAAATTGCCACGTGGCTTAGGAAAACCGAGTCTTGCTCATGGGTTTGCCTCCATCGTCCTAAGCTTCTATAAAAGGTGGCTGGTGAAATGCCCTGGGATTCTGAGGATGCCCACCTTGAGATAAGGAATGTGAAGAGTCAGGAAGATGGGCAAAGTGAATTCAATAGAGGAGGAGAAAGATAGGAAAAAAAAGTTAAACTGTAGCCAAAACACTCTTTCCCCTTCATGTAAAGCCTGACAAATAGAGCTGCAAGATATATATATCAGCCAGACAGAGCAGACATTTGAAAATTAGAGAAATACTAATTTGGAACAGATACCAGAAAAACCCTCATATACTAAGAGAATAGTAAATGTAGAGAATGGCTTATAAAGCAAGACTGCTGTCCGTGGGGCCAGCACACTGAGGTCTTTAACAGAACTCTATTACTTGCTTTACCAGGAGCGGCAGAGACCTAAAGAAGCACTGATCTTGGGGCAATAAAATTAAAGCTGGCTCTTCCTCCGAAAGGACTTCTGAGCTGCTTAATCTCATGCAATCTGCCACCATCCCTGAATTCAAACTCCAGAGGTGCAGAGCCAGCCCCACACCCTCCACAGAATCCACAGTCTCCCGGGCAGGCAAAGCAGTGTGTGCAAACCATCTTATTGGAAAGTAATAATGGTCTCAGAAGCACGGGGCATGGGAGATTCCTTTAAGAGGTTGACTCCTCAGTGGAATGGGAAGCCACTGGGGTAGAGATGCGTGGCTCAAATGCATGCGTTTTTATGGTTGGATCCATGTGCTTGCAGGGGAGCTCTTGGGCTCATCGAGGTGTCTAAGGTATCATATACCACCTCCCATAGAGGGTTCAACGGAAATCCCTTCCAGTCTTGTGTCTGGACCTAATGCACTCCTACGTACAAGGTTATGCTCTGCCATCCCATGATAACCTTGCTGAGTAACTATGTTTAGCCAAAAATAAAAAATAAAAGTATTCTGTGTACAGACCCAGCTAAAGGCCTTTCAGTTTTTCTCCACTACCCACTGTCAATGTCTTCCACTTGCCCACCGTCTGAACCCTGAGTGGAGAGCGTCTGGACACCTTTGTCCATTAATAACATCGCGTTCTCCCTGCACGCAGACATTGCAGCAGCCCTGGCAGGCGTGAGCACAGGCTCAGAGATAGTTAGTGATTCTCTGAAAGGGACCCAGGTGGGAGGGAGCAGAACCAGGACTGCCGCTCGGGGAGCAGGACTCTCAAGCTTTAGCAGATGCTGTTCCTTCTGGCCTGCTTATCCCCACTGCCAGCCCCTCTCTCAGACCGAGGCTGTTTAGGCTTCAGCTCTTACTCAGGTGCTTCCTCCTAGGGTAAGGTGACCAGACGTCCTGCTTTTGGCGGGTCAGTCCCGATTTTTAACAATTTGTCCCGTGTCCCGCGGCGTTTTAAAAAAGTCCCGATTTTTGGAAAGAATGCACAACAAGCTAGGGAACAGCGGGAGAACGGGAAGGGAATATACGGTTTTCGGCGGCCATGTGGCTATTTAGCCAGGATATGAGTTTTATATTATTTTTGTTCATTTTATAATGTTAAACTTTAATAATAACAAATAATTGTTGAGAACTGATTATCGAGAACTGCTTATCAAAGTTCACATTGTTGATCAGTTGTTAGAATTCGACCACCATTGTTTGGACTTAATGAACAATGGCATTTTGTAAAAAAATCAATAAAATATATTAAAAAAAAAAAAAAAAAGAACCTCCCCTTCCCCCGCCCCCCGGTCAATGGTGTCCCGCTTTACCAATGTTAAAATCTGGTCACCTTATCCTAGGGCCCAATTTCCTAGAAACAGGTGGAGAGGCCGGAGCCTGCTCCTGATCAGTTTTCTTTGCCTTTGCCACACCTCGAGTGCTTCCCGCTAGGGGTGGTCGGCTGTCTTTGCTGGCGGCCCTAGAATGAAGCCTCCAGAGAGACAGGACCACATCAGCTGTGGGTGCTCCTCCCCATAGGTTCCCAGGGCCTGGCCAAGGAGAGGAGCTCTCCAAGAGTCCTAAATGAATGACTCTCTCCCAAAGGCTATGCTTATAATTGGCCAAACAACATGCATTCTCACGGCTTCTGCTAGATGGTAAATATTTGTGCCACGATTAAAAAAAAATATATCAGGGCAAGACAGTAAATGTGAAGGGTGATGACTAGAACTCAGATAATAGGAGCCAGTCCTTTCTTGATTCCAATTCGGAGCCATGGGTCATCAACAAATGACATTCGAATCCTTCTATCTGCACTAGGTCTCTAAATCACTTTCATGGAAGCACAATATACATGCAAAAACGGACACATAATAAGTGTACACCTTACATTTTTCATAACTGAATACAGCCACGTAACCAAGCCTCAGAGCAGAAACAGAAGAGGACCAGCACTTAGGCAGGGATTTGGGGTGAGGTAAATACCATGATGACAGCCAAGGTGGCGCCTTCGGAGGACATAGCAGAGGAGCTCAGAGCACTGGAGGCAGTGTGCGCCTGTAGCCTCCAGCATCGGTTCTAAGCAAGTGTAAGATGTGATGGAAAGAATGAGAAGAAAATGGGAACTCCTACCGTGTACCCCAAAGTATTACAGTTAACACTCAGTTAAAAATAAATAAAAGGAGGTGGTCTCAGAGAGGTGAAAGCAATTGCTCAGGGCCACGGAGGCCAGGCCTGTGTAACACCGCAGTCACTATTTCCCACTAACTCACTCTCTCACCACGTGGCCTGGCTTCTTTAACTTCCTCCTTGAACACAGGTGACTAATTTCATAATTATGATATTAGCAATAGCTCTAATAATAAACTTGCTGAGTGCTTACTCTGCAACAGGCATCTTTTCTACATTCTTTCATTATCCCCATTTTACTTATGAGAAACCTGAGACTTGGAGAAATTAAGTAATGTTGCCATGCTTTTACCATGAGTGACACTGGAACCAGGATTCGAACCCGGGCAGCCTGGCTCTGGATGCTGCACCGCTAACACTTCACCGTACTGCCTCTGAAAGCAACTGCGAACATAAGAGCTCATCTTTTCTCCTTTGTAGCGGATAGGATATGCAATAGAGCGTCTTAGAACACACTTCCAAGGCTGGTTAGAAGGGTAGATGGAGATTTGCGCCACGGGTCACAGATCGCTCTCTTCTCACCAGTTGGCCTTTGAAGAGGGTCATTCTGGGAAATGGCTACAAGGCCACAGCCAGCCTCTCCATAGGACATTCCTGAAAGGAAACAGGTGGAGAGGCTGGAGCCGGCTCCTGATCATCTGACTGTCACCACAGCTCCAGAGCCACCCAAGGCTGAGCTGGCTCCTTTGAGACTGCCTGTCACCTGTGGCTTTCAGGACGTACCTCTGCACACCCAGATGCAGAAGCATCTGACGCTGTAGTGGACACAGCCAGGAGCCTAATCAAAGCCCACACCAACCACTCAGTGTCCCCCTGGCACTCTGCAAACATCACATCGAGGCTTAGTGTAGCATCCAGGCTCCAGGTCATCTGCTCCCTCCTCCTGCTGCCCTGACATGGCTATTCAGGAAGGTCAGCGGTGCATACAAGTTGCAAGAGCAAGGACAAAGGCACAGGGGAAGAGATCCCCTGGCCTCCTGTCTCATGACAGTAGTCAGGGTTATTATTCATGTCTGCCTCATTTAAAAAAA
This sequence comes from Cnephaeus nilssonii, assembly GCF_951640355.1. Taxonomy (NCBI): domain Eukaryota; kingdom Metazoa; phylum Chordata; class Mammalia; order Chiroptera; family Vespertilionidae; genus Cnephaeus; species Cnephaeus nilssonii. The sequence goes on along the minus strand of NC_137091.1, from coordinate 24,137,771 downwards.
AGCCACAGGAATGTTGGAAATTATCACATTCATCGTCGAAATGCCATTTGTTCATTCATTTGATATTCAACAAATACTGAATTGCTACCATGTGCAATTGGGGGTAATATCTTTAATTGTTTTAGATAGAAATTAATTTCCCTGCAGAATTAACCATAACCAGGAGTCTATAGGACCCTGGCTGGTGAGACACTTGAGACTTCTGAGGTCATACTCAGGCAGAATTGGACATGCAGTTTCAGATTTATAAGCACTGGTTAAAGAGGTGGGGGTGAGGAGGGAGATGAAGGGAGAAGAGGAAGGGAAATTATATATGTAAAAGATCAGATTTTTTTTAAAAAAAAAGCATATAGAGACAATTTGCACCTAAAAATGAACACTGAATCATGAACCAGGAGATATGGTTCTGTTCCAGCCATCACCGTGATGGTAAGTTATTCAAGCCCAGACCTCAGTATTTCCATGTGTTAAGTGGGGAGGTCAGAGGAAATGTCCTCTAATGGACCACTGTGACTCTAAAAATTGAAAAGCTTGTCATTCTCAATTTATATATACATATCCTATCTAATAAAAGAGTAATATGCAAATTAACCACTACTCTGCTACACCCACAAGCCACGCCCACCAGCCACACCCACCAGCCAATCAGAGCGAGTATGCAAACCCCAACCAAGATGGCTGCGGCCACAGAGAGCAGGAGGGAGGCTTGGGTTTCCCTGGCAATGAAGGAAGCCAAGCTTTCCACACACCCTGGCAGAAGGGTACAAAGTTTCAATTATAAAAGGTAAACAAATTCAAACAGAAATGGCGGCAGCCACTGAGCTGGAAGAGGAGGAGGCTAGGGTTGCCCCGGGTGATGGAGGAAGCCAAGCTTCTGCAGCCCTGGCCAGCTCAGGCCTTCACTCCAGACTACAAAGTTTCAATTGTAGAAGATACATAAATTCCAACAGAAATGGCTGCCGCCACCTCTATCCTATCTAATAAAAGAGTAATATGCAGATTGACCATCACTCCAACAAACAAGATGGATGTCACCATGTGGTCAAAGATCCTGCCCCCCATGTGGACACAAGATGGCCACCACAAGATGGCTAGCAGGGGAGGGCAGTTGGGAGGGACCAGGCCTGCAAGGGAGGGCAGTTGTGGGCGATCAGGCAAGCAGGGGAGGGCAGTTGGGAGGCACCAGGCCTGCAAGGGAGGGAAGTTGAGAGGGACCAGGCCTGCAAGGGAGGATAGTTGGGGGTGATCAACCCTGCAGGAGAGGGCAGTTAGGGGTAACCAAACCGGCAGAGGAGGGAAGTTGGGGGCAAACAGGCTGGCAGGGGAGCAGCTAGACATCAATCAGGCTGGCATGGGAGTGGTTAGGGGTGATCAGGCTGGCAGGCAGAAGCGGTTAGGGGGAATCAGGAAGGCAGGCAGGCAAGCAGTTGGGAGCCAGCAGTCCTGGATTGTGAGAGGGATCTCAGATTGGAGAGGGTCAGCCCCCCGAGGGACAGCCCTCCGACCCTGTGCACGTATTTTGTGTACCAGGCCTCTAGTGTGTATATATATATATATATATATATATATATATATATATATTACATATATATAGCTTTATATGTTATATGTATCATATATGTGAATATATGTTCATGTGTAATTTTATATGTAAGCTATGTTTCCATATATAGAAATATTTATACTTCAAAAACCCTTTAAGAGAAAAATCATTGTATATGCACATAGGGCTTTGAATGAAACACAATTCTCTGAAATAATGAGAAAATCACTTGCATTTTAAAGTTAGTGAAATGTATTAAGACCACATATATTAAGTTTCAAAAAGTTAACACTGTTCTTTTTAATGCTATTTTAATTAAATTATTTAAAAATATAGTTAATATTTTTAAAGCTTATAATTCTTAGAATGGACAGACATGAGTGTGCCTATACATTTTGTCACTGTCATCTCCATCATTGTCACAGTCATCAAAGGACACAGAAACCAGACCCCTGGGTGCCGGTGCAGAGAATCTCGAGGAAGCCTTGCACCTGCCTTCCAGAAAACTTTGGGTTGAAGAGAAGGAAAGGGATTCCCCTCCCTGTTTGCTGTACAGCCATGCAGCGATGCAGAATTTAGACCTGGTGTTACTTCTGGACAAGTGACAGGTAGATATTTTGATCAATGATTTGTAGTTGACGTAAGAAGTCTCCTGGAGGACTGGAAGACAGATCAGCCCAGGGATTTTGATCTGTGTCACTCAGCTCTCAAATCCTGTAAGTCCACCTAAACGTAGACCCCCGAGATATGGTGAGAATGGCAAATGCCACCTTCTTCAAATGTGCTGGCCCCTCAATCATTCAGAAAAGAGACCCTGTAAGATGGAAATCAATATAATGTACAAACTCACTCCAAAGCTAAGTGGCTGAGCCTTTCCTCTGCTGGGTTTTGGCTCTGCTCAAAGGCTATCTGGGGGGAAATTCTTATTGTTGCTTAGAAAATAAAAACCTACAAGTATGCAGCACTAATTCATCTAAATCGGGGTGGAGGGTGCATTGAAAGTAGGCCACCATGCCCCACAGCCACAAAAACACAGAAGAATCCATGATCCATCGTGTGCCCCTTCACAATCCTTTTCCACACGACGCTTCAATTGGGCGTTTAAATCAACCTGACTTGAGTCATGAAACGAGGCCTATTTTGTATCCTTGATCTAAATTATTACTGGATGAGGCGGGAGGGAGAGATGTGTGTGCTCCTTGGGTATAAACCTGTGCCGATGACAATAGTCTGGGCAATTGTAAAATAAGGACGGGACTTGTGCAAAACCAGTGTATGGAGATGGAACAGCTTGGATGTGAGGTAAGCGGGCATATTTGGGAGTGACTGAAGGAGGTCAAAACCAACCTTTGGCCTTCTAACCATCGAGGGCTTTCCTCCCAAACAGGGTGCCAGTAGAACTCCACCTTGACTGGCTTCCTCGAAACCAAGGAAGGATTGGACCACCCCCCCTCCCCCAGGGTCCACAGGGCCCTAATAAGACAGCTGATGGTTGACTAAAACCTACATATAATTTTAATTATATATACTAGTACTAGTCCATAGATAATTAGCCTAAACTAATGTAATCTAATGTAAATAAATATATATCTTTACAGTGATCTCTGAGTGTTAGGATTATGGGTAATTGCCATGTTCTTCCTTTAAAAATTCGGATTTGTTTTCCTGACCTTTTACAAAAGTGTGCACGTGTGCAATTGGTGTGTTTGACTAGGAAAAGAAGTGCCGTTTTCCCAGGGTTGTAAGGATGCCATTTTCCCAGGGTTGTAAGGACACACTAAAAAAGATGAGATAACCAGGCCGCACACACACCGGAGTGGCTATAGCCTTCCTCCCCACCCTGCAGCCTCCTAATGGTCACGGTTTAAGGGTGTGAGTTTTGGGGGGGGTGTCATGTGTCAGAGCCTATGGACTTTCACATCAAGGGTTGTTCCTTCCAATCTCTCCTCCTCTCCAGTCTCAGCAATTCCTGCTGAACTGGTGGACAGATGGTAGCAGAGTTTGGCTTATTAAATACATTTAGTGAAAATGTTCTTCCATCCCTGTAGCAACTGGCTCAGCCAACTGACTTAATGGTCCTGGAATTCATTTTCTTAATTTTATTGAAGTATAATCTTCACACCATACAATTTTACCATAGTAAGTATATAGTTTGATGATTTTTAGTGAATTTATACAGTTGTGCAACCATCACCATAATCTACTCTGAGAACATTTCTATCACCCCAAAATGTTCCCCCATGTCCATTTCCAGTCAATCACCTCACTCATTCCAGCCCTGCTCTCTGTCTCTATGGTGTGATCTTTTCTGGAAATTTCATATCAACATTACTGTACCCTATGTGGTCTTTGCGGCTGGCTTCTTTCACTCAGAAAATGGTTTGGAGGTTTGTTCAGGTTATGAAAAGTCTCAGTGGTGAGTCCCTTTTTATTGCTCAGTAGTATTCCGTTGTATGGCTCTTCCAGTTTATGTTTGCATTGGAATGGCTTCCAGTGTTTGCCCACATGACTAATGCCTCTCTGAACATTCAAATACAAGCCTTTGTGTGAACATATGATTTCACCTCTCTCTGGTAGATCCCAAAGAGCTGAGTTGTTGAATCCTAGGATTCGTGGATGTTTAACTTTTTAAAGAAAACTGGCAGACTGCTTTTCGAAGTGGCCATGCCATTTTACCTTCCCACCAGCAGTGGGGGGAAGTTCCAGGTCTTCCACACCCTGGCAGCTCTTGGTGTGGTCAGTCTTTTCGATTCCAGCCTTCCCCCCGGACGTGCAGTGTCGGGCATTCATTCTACAGTGGCTGTGAGGCCAGGAAGGGCCTCAGGTGAGCAACGTGAAAAACTTGGTTTGCAACTCTCAGCTCACAGTCTAATACTCGAGGACCCATGTAACTTCTCTGAGTCTCAGTTTCCCTATCTGTACATTGGAAACCACAATAACTACAGATCCTGGAGAGTCACTGAGTGCGACAATATATGTGAAGGACTGTCCTGAACCTCAAATTCCTTTCTAGAACCAAAAAATAATATCGATAAATATGGAAATGTATGCTTTTAAGCAAGCAAAGGTGTCCACTCAATCTTTCTTTGTACCTAAATTTCTTGCTTTATCCCCTCTGAGCAGAGTGCAAGGAAGACTATTTGACATTTTCTTTGCTTTATCTTTTCCATTGTTCTTGCATTGACCCACTCCTTCCCATCATTAACCATATGAGCCAAGTACATAATGGAATGAGCCCTTCTTCAATTGTGAACATTTACTCAAGATTTCTTCTACTCGGAGCTCGGAATCCAGGACTAGATCCAGCCTGCAGTGAAACACTTTAGTACAAAATACAAATTTGAAACCTTTTGGCTGTGACATTTATGCAGCCTGTGCTCAGGGGACATATTTGAATCTTTAGACCAAAGGAAGACTTTGTTCCCAACCCCTGAGGAGGCACATGGGCCCTACTATTTGAAGAAAAACTTGAAGCATCAGTGACTTGGATATGGTCCTACCTTGAGGCACATTGCAGACTCTCCCACTCCCCTGGCTAGGCTGTGGAAAGGAAAGTGCGTTCCTGGTATACTGCCAATGCCCTCGATCTGCATGTTCTGCCATTTACTTGGGAAAATAATGCTAAGTCTCAAGTCAGGGCAACAAAAACCACTGCCAGGAGCCGGCCAGCTCGCAGGAGATGCGCGGGTAGCTTGGTGGCCCTGAACACCTAAGTGGTTTTGTTCCCCTTCGAGTTTCCTGCGGTACATTAACTTTTATTGATAGTTCATAGCTTCAGCAACTGGTCTTGATTTTACTAACCTGAAGGACAGAGGAACAAGAGGCACCCACACAGCTGATGTGCAAGAAAAAAATAGCACGGAACGTCTTGATGGGTTTCAGTGTTTTTCCCCTTGCTAGAGCTTTCCTTTAATGAGGGAGTCACAGCTATTGCAGGTTAATCATGTCTCAGGCCCTCCAAGGGATGGGGGCTGAAATAACCACTTAGAAATCTAACCATGGTTCCCTCCAGCAGACGCTTGGAGGTATAGCAAGGCACTCGTGAAATTGCAAGCTCTGATTTATGTCACTGCTATGGAGACTGGCAAAAGGATTCTTGGGTATTTTCATAGTACAGGTATTAAGCAAATGTTAAACCAGGAGCTGGATGGAAAAATCTATGTAATGAAAGACAGAGAGGCCATTTTCTTCATCGCTTTGAGCAACCTAACACTTCTAGCTAGGATGTACACCTTGGAGCAACCTCATTCTCTTTGACTCATGAACACTGTGAACAGTATAATTGTGTTTTCTTTTCTGCATGGAATGCTATCACCATCAGCTTAAAAGAAGAGCATTATTGTTTTTAAAAATAGATATGATTTGTTGAACAGCTATTATAGGCCAGGCACAACTCTTTCCACTTTATACATCTTGCCTCAATACACCCTCATAGCAATCTTAGGAAGCATAACTTTGTATTGTCATTTTGTAGCAAAGGAAATTGAGGTTCAGAGAGCATCTGTAAACTGTCAAAGTCCTCAGACAAGCCGAGGAAGGAACAGGATTTGAGTCAAAGTCAAGGGGAAAAAAACTGATCGCATCCTAAACCCAACTCTCAAACATATCCTTATCTGTACGTACACACAATCCCTGTCACTTTAAAATGCATGGTGTTTATTTTAACAGATTGAACATTAATTTTACAAAATGGAGTTCTGTAGAAACACTAACATAGATCTGTTTTTATTCAGCCAAGATTCAGTGATTTCAGTGATCACCAACTATGTGTCGGACCCTGTGCTAATTCAGCTTGTCCTACTCAGGAAATCTCAGGGCTGTGATTACAGAACCTCTGTAACCACAGCACAAATCTGTTTTGTAGGCTGCCCAGCCTTATTTTAAAAAACCACATCTCACCAACAGTGCGAAGGTTCCCTTTTCTCTACATCCTTGCTAGCACTTGTTGTTTGTTGACTTATTGAGGACAGCCATTCTGACATGTGTGAGGTAATATCGCATTGCGGTTTTAGTTTGCATTTCTCTAATTATTACTGACACTGAGCATGTATTCATATGTCTATTGGCCTCTTTGGAGAAGTGTCTATTCAGGTCCTTTGCCTATTTTTTAATTGCATTGTTTGAATGCTTGGTGTTGAGTTTTATATTTTCTTTTAGGAGTTTTATGATTTCGAGTCTAACATTGAAGTCTTTAATCAATTTTGAGTGTATTCTTGTGTATGGTGTATGAAGGTGGTCTAGTTTCATTTTTTGCACGTATCTGTCTAATTTTCCCAACACCATTTATTGAATAGACTATCTTTATTCCAATGTATGCTTTTATTCAGCCAAGATGTTTTTACTTCCTTTGTCAAATATTAAGTGACCACAAAGGCGTGGGTTTATTTCTGGGCTTTCTATTCTGTTCTATATCTTTGTTTTTATGCTAGTACCATGCTCTTTTGATTACTATGGTTTTGTAGTATAGTTTGATATCAGGTAGTGTAATTCTTTCTCAAGATTGCTATGGCTATTCGGGGACTTTTGTAGTTCCATATAAATTTTTGGAATATTTGTTCTAGTTCTGTGAAATACGCCATTGGTATCTTAATAGGAATTGTATTGAATCTGTAGATTGCTTTGGGTAGTATAAACATTTTAATGATGTTAATTCTTTTTATCAATGAACACAGTGTACACTTCCTCTTATTTGTATCTTCTTCAATTTCTTTCTTCAGTGTGTTATAATTTTCCGACTCGGAGTGGTGAACACATAAAATATATAGATGATATATATTATAAAACTACATACCTTAAACCTATAAAACATTATTAACTAACTAGAGGCCCAGTGCATGAAATTCATGCACAGGGGGAGGAGGGGACCCTCAGCTGGCCTGCACCCTCTTGCAATCTGGGACTGCTGGCTCCTAACCACTTTGCCTGCTTGCCTGCCTGCCTGCCTGATGCCCCTAACTGCTTGCCTGCCTGCCTGATCACCCCTAAAAACCTCTGCCTCGGCCCCCGCCAGGGTGGCTTCATCCAGAAGAACATCCAGAATGATGTTCAGAAGGTCGTTTGGCTGTCTTGTCTAATTAGCATATTATTCTTTTATTATTATAGATGTCATACCAATAAAGTTAATAAAGAATAAAATACAAAACCACATCCTCTAGGTCATGATGCCTATTCAGACACTGTGATGTCCAAAGGTCTACATAGATGATCTGAAAGGGAAGGCCCAGGCACAGGAATTGTGGCAAAGACATGGTGCCATGTTACTGAGTCTGTTCCTTCCAAGTCAAGATCAAGTTAGTGTTCTTTCTGCTATTTTTATCTTGAAGTCCTGAGAAGTGTGAAAATTCCTATCTTAAAAAAAATTCCATCAAGTGAAAAGGCTCCATTTTGTATAATCTTCAAATATCCTACATTAAAAATTAATAAGAGGGCTCCTTGATAAGTTAAACATAGAATTACCATATGGCCCAACAATTCTACTCTAGATATGTACCCAAAATGATTGAAAATCGTTGTTCAAGTGAAAACTTGCACACAGATATTCAGAGCAGCTCTAGTCACATTAGTCCAAGAGTAGAAATAGCATAAATGTCCATCCTCTCTAATAAAATGGTAATATGCAAATTAACCATCACTCCGCTACATAAGCCACGCCCACCAGCCAAGCCACACCCACCAGCCAATCAGGGCAAATATGCAAATTAACCCCAATCCAAGATGGCTACAGCCACAGAGAGCAAGGTTTGCTAGGTAACAGAGCAAGCCAAGCTTTCCATAGCCGTTGCAGGCCTAAGCCTCCACTCAAGCTACAAAGTTTCAATTATAGAAGGTAAACAAATTCAAACAAATGGCGGCAGAATGGAGCTTGAGAGAGCAGGCCAGGGTTGCTGGCAGCAACAGGGGAAGCAAAGCTTTCCGCACACCCTGGCCGGGCCCACCCGCTTAAGGCAACAAAGTTTCAATTGTAGAAGGTGAATTAACTGCCACAGAAATGGCTGCCGCCCCAGGCTACAAAGTTTCAATTGTAGAAGGAAAATAAATTCCAGATACCAGGGCCTCCCCTTGAGTTGCCAGGGGGCGTGGCCGGCCTGAAAACCACCACAGGCCCCTCGCTCAGGCCACCCCACACCCCAAGGGAACCCCACCCTGATCAGGGACACCCTTCAGGGCAAACCAGCTGGCCCCCACCCGTACACCAGGCCTCTATCCTATCTAATAAAAGAGTAATATACAGATTGATCATCACTGCAACACTCAATATAGCTGCCCCCATGTGGTCAAAGATCCTGCCCCCATGTGGACACAAGATGGCCAGCAGGGGAGGGCAGTTGGGAGGCACCCGGCCTGCAAGGGAGGGCAGTTGGAGGTGATCAACCCTGCAGGAGAGGGCAGTTAGGGATGACCAGGCTGGCAGAGGAGGGAAGTTGGGGGCAAACAGGCTGGCAGGGGAGCAGTTAAGCATCAACCAGGCTGGCAGCGGAGTGGTTAGGGGGTGATCAGGCTGGCAGGCAGAAGCGGTTAGGGGCAATCAGGAAGGCAGGCAGGCAAGCAGTTGGGAGCCAGCAGTCCTGGATTGTGAGAGGGATATCCGACTGCCCGTTTAGGCCCGATCCCACCAGGATCGGGCCTAAACGGGCAGTCGGACATCCCTCCAGGAGTCCCAGATTGGAGAGGGTACAGGCTGGGCTGAGGGACAACCCCCCGCCGTGCACGAATTTCATGCACCAGGCTTCTAGTCAACAGATAAATGGATAAACAAGTTGTGTATCCACACAATGGATTACTATTCAGGATTACAAGGAACAAGATACTGACACATGCTTCAACTATATATGAAGCCTGAAAACATTACGCAGAGTGAAAGAAACCAGATACAACAGGTCACATATTGTATGATAACATTTATGGGACATGGATATATCTTGTGGCATGCCTCCATTCAATGCACCAGAACTGCTAAATCTGAGAATTTGTTGATAGGGTAATGGAAAACTAATACAGTGACTATTTGTTTATTTACTTATTTCTTGGTCGATTCGTTGGTTCAATAGATATTTATTGAATATGTGCTGTGTGCATGCACTGTGTTGGGCTCCAGGGATACTGAATGAATAAACAGACTTACCTCTGCCTGAATAAAGCTTATAGTCAAGAGATTCACATTTAGGCCCTCGACACAAAAAGCAGCCACAAAGATGAAAGGTCACTAGGAGTAATGATGGCTTCAAGCAGTGATACTAAATCAGCAGAGGCCAATGGGCCCTTAGAGAATCTGATGAAAGACAAGGACCTTCTTCCCAGAAAAGTGCCAATGGGGTATAATGTTGCTTATTATTTCAGAGGATTCTAAGACACCCCAGGGGCCCTTCTTCAAGGTCCATAGTTAAGAACACTTGGCTTAGAGATTCTGAAGATGCCTCTTTGATGAAGAAAGCTACCATGGGGAATATGTACTTGGAGTATATGCCCATTTTTTTTTTCATGTGATATATATATATATATATATATATATATATATATATATATATATATATTTAAGAAAAACAATTTTAAATATAATATTGTTACATGCAATAAGCATTAATATTTCAGGAAAAACTATTTTAAATATAATATTGTTACATGCCATGCCCAACTCTCTAACATGCCCAACTCTTAAACATACCCTTATATTTTCAAAATAAATCTTATTTGACATTACCACTGTGATGGTTAATTTTATGTGTCATGTTCAATGGGCCATGGGGTGCCCAGATATTTGGTTCACATTATTTCTGGATGTGTCTGCACAGGTGTTTCTGGTTAAGATTAATATGGAAGCATGCAACAGACTGACAAATCTCAGAGGGAAGGGGGAAGAGATTAACCAAATAACTTACAAGTATATCTGCATAAGCCATGGACACAGACATTAGTGCAGTGAAGGCCTGGTGGGAGTGGAGGAGGGTCAATGTGTGTGTGTGGGGGGGAAGGAGACATGTAATACTTCCAACAATAAAGATATATTTAAAAATATATTAACATCTTAATTGATAGACTGAGTAAAGCAGACTGCCCTGCACAACATAGGTGGACCTTGTTTAATCTGTTGAAGGAGGAATATACTCTCTCTGCCTCATTGTCTTTTAGCTGGACCCTGGTCTTCTGCCCTTGGACTCAGACATGACCTAGAACTTACAACATTGGCTCACCTGCTTCTCAGGCCTTTGGATTGGACTAGAACTGTATGATCAGCTGGATCTGGACTTCTCGGTCTCCACAATCATGTGAGCCAATTCCTTATAACAAATCTCTGTATATTATATATATATACTAGAGGCCCAATGCACAAAAATCATGCAAGAGTAGGCCCTCACAGCCCTGGCTGCCCTGGCCCTTGCAGCCCCAGCTGCCTTGTGGCCCTGCAGCCCCACCCCCTGCCCACTGGTCATTCTGGAAGGTCATCAGGAAGGCTGTTCTTCCCTCCCATCTAATTAGCATATTAGCTCTTTATTATATAGGATAGATACATCCTATTGGTTTTATTTCTCTGGAGAACCTGACTAATATACTAATACAATAGCCAAAACCAACAACAACTAAATCATTCTCAAAACATTACTACCAGAAATAAATTCTAGCTATGCACTGGATGTTACAAACTTGATTAGAAAACATGGAAATGTGAAAACATAGTGCATTTAATTTTTCTTCTTTTTCAACCATTTCCAGATATTTTATTTCAATAATTTTCCAGATTTTTTAAAAAGAGGGCAAGTATTCAACCAACTTTTGAAAAAAAAAAAAGATGAGTAATTAAAAAACAACAACCCAGTAATTCAAACAAACAACTATAAAAATAGTGCCATTTATATTTAGGGAACAATTAGAAATATGATCCTTCACTGGCTACTTAATGATATTAAATAATTTGTGCTATTTTTTAGGTATGATAATGATATTGTAGTTATTTTTTTTGAGAGCCCTTATATTGACTCATAATAAAATATCTATGGAATAAAAAATATAATGTTTTCAATTTGCTTCTGTAAAATATCAGACATGGGGGACATGACTGGGGATGGAGAAAAAACAATACTGGCCACCTGTGGTAGTTGTTAAAACTGAATGATGCAATGATGGGGATGAATTATACTATCTGTAACCTTCTGTAAATTTCTTGCATCAAAAATAACAAGTAAATAAACAAGATGGAGACAAACATAATTGTTAACAAAATATAAATAAATTAATTAATAGAGATAGATAGATAATTGATATCACCTGGGAGAAAAAAATCTTCTTTAACACTCTCTGATGGGTCACCATAACTGCCTCATGTTAGCTGGTTTCCAGACATTTCTCCTGAATGCCTACATATTTGACAGTGTGGCAGAGAACAAAAGAATACATATTTGGCAGCAGTGGCAGGGAGAACATTTCTTTTTAGCATATCTCCTTACCTGAAATTATATTAAAAGTTCTGTTTTGTGTATTGCCCACCTCCCCCTGTGATAATGTAAATGTAAGCTCAAAAGGATAAGGGCTTTCTTTTTTGTTGTGTCTTTACCTCTTGAAGAACATAATAGGTGTTCTTTTTTCTTTTTGTTTGTTTGTTTCTGTTTTGAATGATGGATAATTTAGTACAGTAAATAAATGAATCAAAGTCCAGTCAATTCATTATGAATTCAGTGACTGCTCATAAGCATCAAAATAGTAGATCAGAGATGCCCAGTACATAGATTGTACATGTAAAGGGTACAAAGTGTGGGGATTATTTAATTACTTTCACAAAAGTAGGCTGCCATTCATCCATCAATCCATCCATCCATTCACAAATATTTACTGAGTACCAACTCCAGTGGAATTGACACACCGTATAAATAGCACAGTGGAAATAATAGCATAGAAGAAATAAACAGTTGACAAAAATCTCTACACTAATGAATTTTACATTTTAAGATATGAGAATAGGGTAAGGAAGAGAACTATATCAGAGGCCACAATTCCAGCCAAAAGGTTATCTATTTGTTAATAACACCAATATGTGGCAGGGAATTCATTATCATTTCTCTTTTGAGAATTAACTAAAAAGTTTACTAAAAAGTTTACATGACAATGCTATACATCTAAGCCATTAGCCATGTCCCATACACTGTCAAGATATGTCACCAAATGCATTAAATTCATGATTTCTCATTTAAGCAAGAGGAAACTGCATTTACTAGGAGACCACCTGTTTATAACGCAATGAAAACAGGATATGCAAATACTGTCTTTTAAAAAGCAAAAAGGAAATTTCCAATATTACATCACATTAACTTGTTCCTATATTGAGTTTCTTCCTTTGAAAATAACTATCAATGTGTATCCTGTGAAAAGAACTGTCAATAACTATCAAGTTCTATTTGCTTTGCCAGCTGCTATAGTCTCCAACACAGAAAGCCACGGACACATTTTTGAATATGATATTACTGTCTCTTCTCCAAACCCAACAGACTCACAGAGAATCATGAGTTTTAAGGACTGGCCCAAAAAATGTTGAACCCTAAAACCAAATCTATAGTGACAGAAAGAATTTGGCCCTCTGGAATGGGTACTAAGGATAAAAATTGAGCTTTAACACATTCCATTTCTAATTAACTTAAATACTAAAAAAAAAAGTGTTCCTTTTCACCACAAGCCCCACTTCTTCCTGGTGAATCCCCAAGGGATGCCTGCTCTTTTCTGGAAGGCATGGCTCTTCTAATTAATTAGAAAGAGCTGGGGGGTGAGGGGAAGAGAAGAAGGTAGGGGTGGAAATCAGCAGGAGGTGAAAAATGAAATTTATTCCTGCCTTTTCCACATCCCTTTCTCCTGATCTCAGCCCAAGCTCTCTGTTCGGGAAACAAACACGGAAATCAGTTGAATGGATTCCAGGTCAATTCATCCCGCTTCTCTGCAAGGCTGGCCTGGTCTCGTTGTCTGACTGGCAGGAGAATGTTATAGAGTCTGGTCTTCCAGGAGCCATTTCATCAGTTATATTTGTGCAATTTAAAACTTTTGCCCTGTTTTCTAATTGCAAAAATTGGGGAAAGAATTCAAACATGGTGAAATTATATAAAGAAAAAAACTAAGTTCTCTCCTCCACAAAACCTTCTCATCTCCCATGTTTCCTGTTAAGGAGTGACCACTGTTAACAGTTAATGTTTCATTACAATCTCAGGTCACATTACAAACTATGCAAATACACACAAAAGAGTCAGGTACATGTGTAACTTTCTTCATAAAAAAGGATTTCATAATATACGGATTGCTCTGCATTTTCCTTTATCCAAATATTATAGCATGGCAGCCATTATATATGTGTGTGGTTATAAAAATGCACATATTTCTAAAATATATATATTTAGATCTATCTCTTGAAAATATTTCTTTTTATGCTATAAAAATTTAAAACTTTGGAAAACACAACTGAATTAATCATTATCCTATTAATAGGAATTCAGAATTCACAGGTTAAATAAATGTACAAATAAATAAGTAAATAAATGCATGTTTGTATATGTAATATGTGACATTATATAATGACATATACAGGGTATCCCAAAAAAATGTATACACACTTAACAGCTCGATTGATGTTTCTTTCTTTTCAGACTTAACCCAGTGAAATTAATAATTATTCAAAGTGTGTATACATTTTTTGGGGACATTGTGTGTGTGTGTGTGTGTGTGTGTGTGTGTGTGTGTGTGTGTGTATAAAATGCTAAAAATATATTGATTCTTCTAATTGGGAGAGCTTGGACATTTATTCAAGTATTTCTACTTTTTTCTGTTTCAGAGTAAAATTGCTTAATCAAAATGCATGGTTAACTTGTATTAAAACTGTCAACTTGCTCTCCAAAATGACCAAAATTAATTTATACTCCTTTTAATAGTGTATGTCCTTGTCCCTGGCTAAGAGAAACTTTTCAGAAAGTCTAGTTATGAGCATGAGTCAAAGTTTTATTGTAGTTTTGCTACAAGGGAAAGGCCTCTAGCAGATCAATTCAGAGATTCATTCTTGGTGGAGACATTTTATAGGGAAATGGAGTGATAAGATAGTCAATGTTAGGCTAGATACAAAGAAAAAAGAACATTTGGTTTAAGGTCTCTAGACTCCTGACTGACAGTCAGCTGGCTAGATGGGTGACTGATTTTTCAGAACAAGTCTTAATCCCATTAAAGTTTATCAGAAAATTGCTTAAGCAATTTATCAGGAATGAGGCTGTGAATTACATCATGCAAAAAGATTCTATTCCAGACCAGATTTGGGACAACTTTTCTTTTTTATACCCTCTTAGACTCTAACACTTACCAACAGGGAAGTCATCTGTCTTCCTAATTTTTGTCAATGTCACAGTACTAAATAATATCTCATTGTTTATTTTCCAAGTCCATGAATTAAAAATAAGATCGAGGCTTTTTTCACGTTTATCAATTTTCTTCAATGAATTTCCCATTCATTGACTTTGTCCATTTTTTGTTGTTGGGAGGTTCATATTTTTCTTTTAATTTGCAAAAACTCTTTCCATATCTGTTTATTTAAATGTGTGTGTACATGAATACATGTGCATATTTTTTCTCCTATCCTATCTCATGAGATATTAAATTTGAAAAAAAGATCACTGAATTATATGCCAGCTTCTTTTGATACCTGGGAGAGAATTACTACATTTCTACTTCATTATAAAGTCACTGTCATTGTGTTTTAAAGCCTTTAGTGCCCCTCTGGCTCCTAAAAACTATGTCCCGGCCTGTTCCAAGGCCCTTCATCACATGGTCACTGCCTAAGTCATAACATCCTTGATCACTCTGTTCTGGCCCGCTGTGCCCCAACAATAGTGTAGAATTTCTAGTGGCCCAGACAGATTGTCTGTTTCATCCCCCACACCTTTCAGGTGCTGATCCCTCTGCCAGAACATCTTCCCTGGATACTCTATGCCCTTAATAAACTCCTAATTTGTCTTCCCTCCTCTAGAAGAAACTTACCCTTGCCCCACTGGAGATAAAGTTAGTCACACTCCCTCTTAGGTATCCTATATAATAAAAGGGTAATATGTAAATAGACCAAATGGCAGAACAACCGAACAACCAATCAAAGCGTAATATGCTAATGATATGCTAAGCTGCTCAGCCACTCACTATGACGTGCACTGACCACCAGGGGGCAAACAGTCGACCGGTCGACCAGTCACTATGACGTGCACTGACCACCAGAGGGCAGATGCTCCAACTGGTAGGTTAGCTTGCTACTGGGGTCCAGCAGACCAGGACTGAGCGAGATGGGCTGGGCATGCCCTGGAGTCCCTCCCGGGCCTGATCATGCACCGATGGGGTCCCTCAGCCTGGCCTGCACCCTCTCGCAATCCAGAATCCTTCAGGGGATGTCAGAGAGCTGGTTTCAGCCTGATCCTGCAGGCCACTCCCCTTGGGAGGGCGCCAGACGCAGGGCTCATGGCTGGTGAGCACTGCTGCGGCAGCGCGAGCCTCTCTCGATTGGGACTGATTGGGCATGAGCCCATGGCAGGCACAGTGGGTCCGGGATGAGTGGGAGCAGCAGGTAGGAGCTGCAGGCGGCATTGGACTGCGGGTTTCAGCCCGAGCCTTGCAGGCCACTCAGAGGGACCCCACCTGTGCACGATGAATTCATGCACCAGGCCTCTAGTCTTATATATGCACCTATTTTTCCATTAATTTATTTGTACTCTAGTCTGTCTTCCATGAAAGACAAGCTACCTGAGTAAGGAGTGAGACCTAAATATTCCTATATCACCTGATCTTAGCATAGGGCCTGACTGGTTGAGTAAGTAATTGTCAGATGGATAGAAATATCCTTTCTGCTAAACACAGTGTGAGGGAAGAAGACACAGAAGAGGGGCAGGCGAATAATGTCCATCTTTTGTCCACATTCCACCAACAAACAAAAACACCCTTCTACCTGGAAAATGATAAGGTCTCCACAGACTTGAAATTGGGGAGCAGAGGCTGTCTTCCCAGTTCTGTTAGCTCAGTCTCTAGATCTGATGGGCATCAGCTCTCTCTGCACAGGAAGTGTTAACACAAACATCACGGAGGCCTGGGGAAATTTTATTGTCTGCCGGATTTACTAATTGGAATCGATCTTCATTCAACCAGTTTCACCAAAGTTGCTGCGAAGTGAGCATGGCGAAAGATAGGTGCCTTTCAGATCACCTGTGATTAAACTCACTGCATTTGTCTTCAAACAAAAGTGTTTTTTTTCCCTGCCCGCAACATATAATTTTAGTCAGCTAACACTAAATTAGACACCCACTCAGATTTATTATAATAAGAACATTCAGTAAGCTAATTTCAAGATGATGACTCCTATAAATTCTTATAATTTATTATTTAGTACTTTGGTTTTTAATCATTAAGTACGTGAAGACTTTGTAGGTCAAACCTGTATTAATGAAGACAGTAATCTATTTTTCAAACTCTGCTCCTCACCCACCTTTCAAATTGTAAATTAACAGAAATAGATTTAAACACACTTGTAAGAACAAAGGCAATAATTGGGGTGTGGGGGGAGCCATCACCCCCCAATTGCCTAATCTTTCTAGGTAGATTGTCAATCACAGTCCTGACTTATTTGAGAAACACTGTTCTGATTCTTTAAATGAAATAATGGAGTCCAAATCTGAGAAACCATTAGATCATTAAGAAAATAAAATCCACAACCCACATTTAAAGTTTCATTAAAACAAAGCTGTTCAAATATCAGCCAATACAATTTCATTAGGGGTTAATCTTAACCCAATGTAGCTATTTTTACTGCTTTTTTATGAGATGTTACAGTTTTAGAGATGCACAGACAGGAAGTACAATATTAACTATATATAAATATTTTAGGAAGCTACCAATGTTATCTAAATGAGGTTTTTCTTAATCTCCCAAATTCAGTGCCAAATTAGAATCCATTTCATGATCATTTAAAACATTCAGCGCTAAAAGACTTAAGCGTTTCATTTTGCTGAAAAAAGGGATGTTTTTTGATCAACTGCATGCAAATAATAAAGTTACCAATATTGTAATGTCTTTCCATTTTCCCTAAAATAAAATTACTTTTTATTCTGATATAATACAAGCTCATCATAGCAATTTTCAAAATGGAATAGAAAGAATAACAATATTTGTAATTTTAATTGAGGAAAAAGTATCAAAATACACAATAAAATAAGTGTCCAGCAAAGTCACTATGTGCTGAGAAAAATCTAGAAGGGAATATAGCAAAATGATAACTGTGACTATCTTTAGGTGGTGGTTTCAAGAAAATTTTATTTTTCATTTCCTCTGTTCATTTTTAAATAGAATATTCTGAAAATTCCTTCAGAAATAAAAGGCATATGTTGGCATCCATAATACTAAAAGCATTTGAAATTGCATCAGTGCCCGAATCTTCATGTGATAAAGAAAATCAGTGTCCATTTTACCTGGAGACCCACTGCTGAGGGGTTTGCTATATTACACCAAGGACTGTTTGCAGCATCTCCTGGATCAGTGAAAACCTCCCTGGGATATGGGTATGTGCTTACAAGCTGGGCTTCAAAACAGGAAGCCAGCTACACCCCCTCCACACTGTCAGACTGCATGCTAAATTACTTCAGAAGTATTTTTCCTCTCCTCTTATCCACCCGGGGAAGGGTGAAATATTGCAGGTTTTTAGATAAAATCCTTGATGAGAAGAACATACAAAGATTCCACCTCATAGTTTATAAGATTCATAAAGAATAGAGACCAGGAAGGGGGTGTTAGCAAATTGGGGTATGGAAAGTTTTCTGAAAGTAGATTTCTGGATTTTGCTTATGATTAACTAAATAAATACTGATAATTAGAATAATGAAAATAACAATGGAAATAGCACCTAGTATTTACTCTGTGTTTTCCATGGCTTATGTGTAACCCTGAATTAAACACATTACATTTCTTAAATCCCAACAGTAACTATATGAATTAGTCTCATTTTACAGATGGGGAAACTGAGCTAGAAATCACTAATTATCTGTGTGACCTCAGGCAAGTCCATACTTGGCAGAGCTGAGATATAAATTGCACCTTCTGACTCATCTCCAAGATGTCTTTTAATCACGAGGAGAAAGAAGCCTGCCACCAATAAGTTTTTGAGAAAGTGATAGATGCGGGGGGGGGGGGGGGGGGGGGAGGGAACACATTTATTAACTCATGAAAGTTTCTACCCACAGTGTGTAATTTTTAAACTTATGAAACAAGTGAAACATTTAGGGACTCCTAATTGTTGGTAAGCTCTTAGATTATTTATCCTGTAGGCATGCAAATAGGCTCTATATTAATATTGATGAGTAACAAATTACCCCCAAATTTAGCATTTTCAAACAACAAGTATTTATTGTCTCACACAGTATTTGTGGGTTAGAAATTCAGGGGCCGTTTAGCTGCATGGTTTTGTTACTAGTGGAGTTAGACCTCAGTTTTTGAGTTTGGCTAAGAAAGAATTCAGAGCCCAGAACTCTAACGCAAGAGAAAGTTGATTTAGAGAAATGAAGTCACAGAGGCAGAAGAAGTGGGCCAGCTGTGCTGCATGGACTCAGGAAACAAGTTACAGAAGCAAAGGAAGGGTGCTTGGAGCTTAGGAGAAAGAAAACAAAGATAACGCACCTGAGAGAGAAGGTGCAGGCTTACTCTAGAGAGAGAAAGCGCGTGCACACTGGAGTCCTTGCCTTAAATGTTTTTGTCTGCTTTCTAATGGTGGGAATTTTAGGGAAGGTCTCAGGGGAGGATCTCAATACAATATTCATCAGCTTTCCAGGTGTGTCCTTTTGGGGTCATGGTCTCTATTGACTGATTGGGGCAAGGTGGTCATTAGTCATTGCATCTGTTCAGCCATGGCATTACTTCACTGGGCCTGGAGTTCAAACACAAGTGAGGCCTAGATGTTATCTCTAGTTTGACCGAAACTGTCTCTGTGGTCATCAGACCTGAAGCTTTGTTCCTAAGATTATTTGATGTGGGTCATCGTGCTGAGGGCTTGGTTCTGCAAGGGCTTTATGGGATTCCTCTAAGGCTCTTTTCTGGCCCCTTTGTTCCTCCTCTAAGGGGTCTACACTACATGACTAAGGACATGCTGGGGGAGGAAAGGTCACCTTGGGGGCGAGGTCCTAGCCTATAATATTTGATTTCTCTATTTGTGCCCATTGGTAGGCACCTGGGATTTTCCGCCTTGGTGACACTCTGTACCTGGTCTATCATTCCTGCTCTGCTCATGCCTGTCTAACTGCCTCCTCTATCTGTTTAGCCGAGTTTAGTTTCAGCTGCGGTCATCTGAAGGCTGGGACTGGGTGATCTGCTTTCATTACAACACATGACTGGAAAGCTGATTCTGGCTGTTGGCTGGAAGTTTGAGTTTCTCGCCACAGGGGCCTCTAATATTTTTAAATTAAACATTATTTGTAAAAATACATTAATAAATCTTACAAGAAAACTTTTGAACATTTCATCTACATTCCCTAATGTTCATCAACTGGGCAAAAAAATGGGGGGGGGGAGCATCTTATTGGTAAAATAAAAAATCACCTTATATTTGGGGTCACCTGGCATTTTGAGACTCACTGGTTCAATGGATAGGTATTGAGAACATCTATGTGTTCAAGGTCAGTGGACAAAGTAAAGAACAAGGTTCCCCACATCCTATTAAGGGAGATGGGCAATAAACAAGTACAATGTGCACATCATTATTGTGAAAGTATCAGGCTTTTTATCTTCTGAGGCAAGCAAGCATTTGTGTCATCCAGCCAACTGACCTTTGCTTCAATTACTTACCCATCAAATAACTTATAATTTTACTTGGTTCAGTCCCTGTGATTCTTCCTATAAGGAAACACTGTTCCTTCTGGTCAAATGAACAAGAGCATTTCAAACTATGTGATAGTGACAGTCCTCTTTGAAAATGATTGTTTTGGCACTGGGTTTATCTATCAGTCTCTACGAATTTGTTTATTGTGAGTCTGCACCTGTGAGGAAGATCCGCTCTTGGTGGGCAGATCTAATTTCTGTGCTAGTGAGCTTGGGGGTGAGGTTCATACTGTTAATGAACTCCCCAAAGTAAATACTACCTGGCAAGCTTCTAGAAAGTCAGCCACCCGGCTTTCATTGTCTACACCTGTCCTCTTCTTTCAAAAGATAACTGACATTTTATACATTTTTAAAAAATTGCCTCTAGGAACTATAACGAAAACATTACACAGGCAAAAACCAGGACAGGGAGAGATGCGTGGCATGTTTGTGACTGCCATCTTCTGAATCCCCATTCATGACTGATGTTAATAATTGGTCGCAGAAATCTGTGTTGAGCCAATATGGCTTCAGAGTCCTACTCAACATCTTACCAAAGTCGGCACTAACAGCTGATCAGCATTGGAAGATGGCTGGGGCCCAAAGACCTCAGATATCAATATCTATTTGTCCCAACAAGACTGGATTATTGTTCAAATTGAGCCCTGAGTCCATATCCTTCAGGTTCCTAGGCCCCAGCTGATACGAGAGATACAGGTAGATCCTGGGTGAGACTTATCATAATCTAAGGCTGCCACAATAATGAGTGTAGATGGTGAAGGCCTTTGGTCTATATGAGGTCAGTGTGGGACTGTCAAGAGTCCTAGTAACGGAGGAGAGGGAAATAAAGTGTTTTATATTCCAGAGTTTCAATGTAACAATAGTAAAGAACTATAAACCATGTGCATCCCCAATAAGGAGTGTATAAACTATCAAAACTATCACTTGATAGCTTTTTATGTAGCTGATGTTTGACATTAATAGACTATCCTATCTAATAAAGAGGGAATATGCTAATTGACTGTCACACTCTCACAAAGATGGTGGCGCCCACAAGCAATAAGGAGGGAATAGGATAATTGACTGCCACACACTCAAAGATGGCGGCACCCACAGCCACAAGATGGTGGCACCCAGTCCCTCAGCCCTGCAGCTGCCCAGGGCCGGCCCAAGGTGCACGCAAGCCTCAGATGTGGGCTGCCCAGCCGATGCTCGAGGCGCAGGCAAGCCTCAGATGTCAGCTGCCCAGCTGCCCAGGGGTGGCCTGAGGCACAGGCAAGCCTTGGATGGCACCTGCCCAGCCGCCCAGGGTCGCCTGAGGCTCAGGTAACCAGAGCCAGCTGAGGCTTGCGCTGTCGGCAGTGGCAGCAGCAGAGGTGTGATGGGGGCATCACCTTCCCGATTTCCAGGTCACCTCCCACCCCCGAGGGCTCCCAGACTGTGAGAGGGGGCAGGCTGGGCTGAGGGACCCCCCCACCTCCAGTGCATGAATTTTCATGCACCGGGCCTCTAGTGTTATAATAGGGGAAAATACTTATGTTATAATGTTAAGTGAAAAACTCAGGATATAGCATCAAGTATAATATAGTATAAATAATGGTGTGAAAGAAAAAATAAACCCATTAATGGGGTGGTGGTACAATTTGAATGAAACTAACCAAAAATTGATAGTGGTTGTCTACAGTGGTCGCCAACCTTTGGGACCTCACGGACTACCAGTGGTCCGTGGACGACCAGTTGGCAACCGCTGGTTTAAATGATGACACTTTGGCTCTGTATTATTATTTTATCCCCTCCTTGTTAGTAGTATTCTTTTTTGGGTAATTTCCTGTTTGGTGTTATACACACACATGGAAACTGGTAGTGAAAACTTCTGTAGAATAAAGTCAAGTTCCCACTCTATTTTCTTTGGGTCCCTTGCTTCTGGTAGGAAAAAATGCAAACTTCCCCTTTTACTCACTGTATCAAGGTTAAAAATCTAGTCTGGGGAGAAAAACATGCTTGTCATAAAGTTGGCCAAAGAAGAACTCTATCAAAATTTGGGTGTAGTTTTTTAAAACTTCATCTGATATCATAGTTTTTAAGAATGGGTGATTCAGTGGCACTCGGGTCATGGGCAGTTGCTCCCACTGGCTGCACAGACCCCTGAATGAAGGGTGGCTTAGCTGGCAGAGCTCAGACATAACGATTATGTCCTCCATGGATGCCAGGTGAACTCTGGGCTGCTGTGTGGAAGTGCTGACCTCCCTCTGGTGACCAAGCCCATTGCAATGTGGTGGCCATTTGTCCTACTGCTCCTCAAGGCATCTGTGCCTTTGTGAGTTATTTCAGTAAATGGTTCTCAGCAACTTTACCACTAAATGGAAACAGGATCACAATGAGCAGAAACAGAAGTGCACTAATTTTGTTTGCAAGGATTAAAAAACTGTGCTAAACGGGGGCATCAGGTCATTAAGAAACAATGAATCTCAGAGGAGGAAAGAAATGCACGGGTCTCTTTGTCTAACTCCCATCTATTTTGAGAGGCTCTTCTATGAGATTGAGAACTGGTGGTCTGAGGAGAGCAGACTGATCTAGGCTTCACTTTCTGCTTCAGGGTCGGCCCTAGGCAAATCTGTTAATTAGGCTAAATTTGGCCTGCTCAGATACTCTTCTGCTTCCCTACTCTACACCCTCTCCCCTCTCTGCACCAGGTCAGGCTTCCCGTGCCCTTAGGCAACACCAGATAAAGGACTTTCCATTCCCGGGGGTTCACAGTGCTCTCTACCTAATGTCCCATATCTCCTGAGCACTGTCTCTACCTTGGTGTGAGCCTTACACTTAAACAGGAGTTCTTTTGAAGGCTGATCTAGTCCAAAGGACTGGTTCCAACAGTTAGCAAACACAGTTCACTTAGTTACATTGGTTAAGAAGCTGTTTGGGGCAAACACAACTCAGTTTTTCTCAAAAACAGCAACACCAATCACTAATAAGAGCACTGATTGAAAGACCACTTTTCAGAAGAGATACTGTGCTACTTGTTTTTCATACATTAATTCTGAGCTTTCTAAATTCCTTAGCATTTGCTGCCTAACAAAACTACCACAGAACTTGGTGGGTAAAAAATAATAACCACTTCTATAAAAAGTTCATGATTCTGTGCATGGGCTGGGCTCTTTCTCTGGTGTGAACTGTCTTGACTGATCTCTGCTGGGTTCTCTCATGTGTCTGGGGTCAGCTGGTGGCTCAGCTGGTAGCTGGATGACTCTGGAATGGCCCCACTCATGTTCCTGGAGGTTGGCAGGCTATTCACTAGGACAACAGGGCTCCTTTCCTGTGGCCTCTCACCCTCCAGGCTAAGTCAGGCTTGTTCATGTGGGGTCTCAGGGTTTGAAGCAGCCAGAAGGCAAGCACCAATATCCAAATGTTTGCCATGCCTGTGCTTGTATCATTTTTGCTAAGGTCTCATTGGCCAATGAAAATCACTTGGTCAACCCTATATAAGTGGCAGGAAAGTAGACTCCGCCTCTTAATAGGAGGAAGAATAACATCATGGAGTATAGGTGTGGATACAGTGGAGGAAAGAAATATTTCTTTTTAAGTAATTACTATTTTTACAATCTACCACATCTTCCCCAAACCCTAAAGTGTGGTTGTTATTATTTGGACCTTCTAGAAGAAAGTGAGACTTAGAATGGTTAAAAAACAACCCCAAGAAAAGTAAGACCAAACCCAGTTATACTGAATTGGAATCAGGTACAAACTCAGACTACAAATATACATATTTATATCACATATAATTAATATAATAAATATATACAAATAAATATATATGATAAAATTTGCTTAAATATAAATAAATACAAATATACATATAAATACATTAAAATATGGAACACATACACACAGATATAGAAATAGACATATGTGTGTATGCATGTGTCAGTATATATACATTTGTTTCCAAACTCTGTCCACTGAGAAGACCTAGAAGCAAGGATACCCCTGTAGCAACAAGCACACCTAGCACCCAGAGCTTGGTTGCTAAATACCACTCTCCAATAAAAGGAATCAGGTCTCCCTGGAAAAACAGTTAATGACAAGATTGGGACAGGCAAATACGAGATGAGCCTGCAGCATCTTGCAGTACCAGCACCTAAGGAAGTGCTCTGAAAAGGACGGGGCATGTTGAAAGGGCCCTGGAGCCACCTTGGGAGAGCACCCACTGTCCAAAGCTGGGACAATTAAAGCCATAAAATATGTAACATGATCACTGAACTATGACCTATAGAATAATAAAGAAATATTCCTGTGTCCATACTGATATAAATTATTTTAAAATATAAGTGGAGAAGATGGGACAGCCTTCCATAGGGAAGAATTCTGATTAATAAATGTAGAAGTCATGAGAGAAATGGAAAATCACCATTAGAACATCATAGCATTAATTGTAGCAGGCACGATCCATGGATAGATGTTAAAATTAGTGGATAAAAATTGGAGGAGAAATAGTCTCAAAATACCTTTCAGTGCACGGGCTGACACTCTAACAACTTAGTAACACCGGCCAGGGCTAAAAAGACCTTTTGATGCTATGTACCCTCTGATGTGGTAGACTGAGAAGGGCACATGGCTTCTGTGTATTCTTGCCAAAAATGTATAATCTCAATCTAATCAGGAGAAAACTTCAGATACACCCAAATTGAGGATGTTCTATGAAATAACTAACCAGATTCTTCAAAAGTGGAAAGGTCATAAAAATAATAATACAAATAATGAAGACCAAAAAAACTGTTACAGATCCAAAGATGGGAGGAGACTGGGGAGCTGTGCCAGTAATGGCCGAGCGTGACCCTGGGTTAAATCCTGGAACAGGAAATGAACATTAGTGGAAACACTGGTGAAATGCAAATAAAATGTTGTTTAATTGAGGTAAGCTAATGATAGCACTGTATCAATGTTAATTTTTTAGTGTGGAAAATGTGTCATGTCAATATTAGGGGATGCTATATGAATAGAGGGTGTACGGGAACTCTAATATTTCTGTGACTTTTTGGTAAGCCAAAATTTATTTCAAAACAAAATATTAAAAAAACACAGAACAACAAGAACAAAAACACAACCACACTTTCCCAAGGTCACAGCTCCTGATGGCTGTTTGAATTCAAACTCTGTTTTGCCTGATTCCAAAGTCTATGCTCTTTTCACTGTGCTGGCTTCCCCATCCACACTGCACGCACCGCCTTCTCAGAATTGGTTAAGACTGGACTAGGACACCCCTTCCAAAAGAATTATTTAATGGGAAAAATGGGTGGCACAATTTGGCATAAACCCATTCACTCTAAATGGGGAAAATGAGGCACAGGCTCATTAAAATGTACATGAAGAATATCCACTCTCAGCTTCGTGTCCTAACTGCCCAGATCTGCCAGTTTATAATGTCTTTTCTTGATTCCCCACAACTCAGGTAAATTAGTACAGGACTACACATTTCAACCTTCAACCGTTTTGTCACTTAAAATGAGTATCTGGAAGGCCATCCTTCAGGGGGTATTAGTTACCTTGTCCATTACCTACTTAATCATAGCTCGAAGTTATTTTTTGCCTTGTGGAAGCTGATTTTAAATTATAGGCTATAATATACAGCAAAGCCATGCTTAGCAAATTATATGGCATGGGAAAACCCTGGAATTGGGGGAAAATGATACATTTCTTAAAAAATATGTTTCATAAAATATTATATTAAGCCTATAAAACAAAATCCATGAGCACATTGTGTGGCCTTTAGGACATACGTGACAATTGACTCAAATCTCCAGCCCACTCCCAAATAAGGGGTGGGATGGAGAGATTCTATTTGATTCATGTCCGAAGGGTCTGTGAATTTCTACACACAGACCAATACGAGGAAAGGCTAGAAATCTCACTGGTCTTTGCACATGATGCAGTAAATTAATTAGCCAAACAGTCTTAAACTTCATTTTGAGCCAAAATAGCAGACTCATGAGCAGTGTTTTCTCACTGTTAGGAATGGATTCCTTTCTTTCTATTTAAAGAAGTCCACCGAAGTACCAGGGGACTTGATGAAAATGACAGCAAGATAAGAAGACAGTGCATGAGTGCAAGGCTATTAAATAGGAGGAGACAATGACCCTTCGGAAGGAAGGTTTTCCATTTGTCTGTAGCTTTGCCACGTGCTTCACTGGGCTGTGTCCGCGTGGCTGGAAATAGTCGTTTAGGCTGGAAAAGAAAGTTAGGCTTCCTGCCTCAATAGGCACGTCTTTGTTGTCCTGTGAAGGCCCAAGATTCTAAGGGTCAGCCACCACTAGCCCTGACCCCTCCTGTATGTCCCTGGTGAACTGGAATGAGGTCACCGGGCCGGCTCACATGGTGCCATTGTTAGCCGGGGGTTCCAGCCAACTGTAGCCAGGGATATACAGGGCTCAGGAAGGGGGGCGGCTCTGGGGTTCCCGGATGTGTCTTGTAAGGCGGCCAGTTGTCCAGCTGAAAAGTCTGCAAAATCCTCCTTTAAAAACCGATGTTTTAATTTGAGGATATTAATTGCATGGGAACGATTTGACTCCATGATTTATCACCCCGCCAGAATTCTGCGGTCCTTCCCTCCACGTGTGCGGCTGCCATTTTCCCTTTTGTATACCTATCATTTCCCATTGTTTATCTTCCCTGATTGATGTTCAGGCTCGGGATGCTTTCTATTATGAGATTCATAATTATCACTGGTAATAGAGAAGGCCTCCCTATTATCTTCAGTGAGACGGCCCAAATTATTCATTGTAGCCCACTGGTACCACACCGCAGGAAAATAAGAATTTATTTCCTGTCCCAGGCATATGGTAGATAAGAGGATGTATTTATTTCTCCATGTTTCAAAAGGATTAAGCTTTGAAAAAATAAATATCACTTAGGCTGTCAGTAAGCAGAACTTTATGGTTCTGAGTATAGAGGACCTCTCTTGGGCTAAGAATAGCAAATCTAAACCCTGGTTTTAAAAAGTGGGGGAGGGTAAGGAGGTGGGGAATCAGTGATAGTTTTTCTTGGCTAAATAAAATGCTATATATTTTAACCATTATATTGGTCTACAAGGCACTCAGCACCACCTTGGACCCCAGCGTTAAATAAGGCACAGGCTTATTTATAAAAATGTTACTGAATTCCAACAGTCCTTGACCCCTGGCTATTCCGAGAGCACATTGAATACATCATCTGGGTTTTGCCTAATTACACATAATTAGGAAATGTAATTATGCTTTTCAGTGTTGCTCTGCCATTAGGAACCGAGTGGACAGCTGAAACACTGGGAAGGATTCAGTGCTTCAGAGAAAACAAATTAAAAATGTGAGCCAATCTCTAAAAACAGGGATTGCACCGAAGGTTAGTAAATCAAACTTATAAAAAAATATAATAAAATTTGCTCTTGACTCTGGGTAAATATTTGGTGCAATGGTTATGCTGGTTGCCTCTGTATTGGGGACTTACTTAACGATATGGAATTTGCATCCACACTGAGCTAGGGAACGGGAATGAATTCTTTTGCTCCATAGTTACTCTGATTTGCTAACTTTCTCACATATTTATGCCTTTTTATTTTTACTTCCTCCTTTACGCTGAATTCTCTACTCTAGCTGAGCAAATGACTTCCAATTAGTCCATGGCAAAGAATCACACCATGTCGTTTGTGCGTTTGTTGCATGCGAGGGCTGCTAATACCCCAAGCTCAGGCAGGTCTCAGCCCCTGAGCCAGGCATTCACATATTAGTAACATAGAAAGGAGTGCTTGGCTTTGCACGTCTACAACACAGCCACCATAATAATAAATGCATCCTAAATGTGGTTGGGCATCTACTATCAATCAGGCACCGACCTGGGTGCCTTCACCAACCCAAAAGCTAAGCATTTCACCGGTGAGGAAACAGAAAGGTTCAACAGCTTAAAAGTATAAGTTCATGAGGAATGTGGAATCCGTAGCCTTCTACCTTCTGATCTTAGCTTTTGTGTTTATTGAATCTTCCTCTACTGTTATGGTAGCTGACAGTAATAAAGTAACACACTCCATTAAATACACTATTTATGAAAACATTTCTATGGTGCCCCCCAAAAAAAATTTAAAAGAGGAATTATTGCCAAAAGCAAAGACCCAATGTTTGCAGGCACATTTACTCCTAACAGAAGGCTATGTAAAAACAGCCTGTTAAAAGTTGCCTCTCCACCTGCCAATCCCATGATAGGTGTGTGTGTGTGTATATTTAAAAAACTTAGGTTTCTATTCCATATTAATTTTTTACTTGTAGGGTAAAAACATTCTTTTAAGCCTTTCTTCAATTCTATTCCATATTAATTTTTTACTTGTAGGGTAAAAACATTCTTTTAAGCCTTTCTTGAATTTTATAGACACCTTTTCCAATAATCTTAGATCCTATTCAATCCATTCCCAGCTTTGTCTTCCTCCTTCTCTCCCTCCTCCTCATCATTAACATCTCCTGCATTGGTAAATCTATATAGAATGAACTTCCCTTGAATTATTGTATGAGACATAATGCTGCTCACTCTAATCTCTGATTAAAATGCACTTCTCCTGGGCACCATGAAGGGGAAATGCTGATTACGACTTGACTTTATGATGTGACACTTACATCCTTTCTCCTCAAGAGAAGAGCTGGGCCTCCCACATGTCTGCAGGCCCTGCCTGGTGGTTAATTAGATCATTGCCACTCAAGTCCAGCAACCCAAGACCCTCATTTTAAAAGAAATATTCTATAACTCCTTATTAAGGTCTTCAAATGAAATTCATTAATAGTATAACCTACCCACAAACATAATTAATGAAAATTTAATATAATGTCCTAACTATAAAATAAAGAAGAAAAAATAATTGATAAAATAATATTCATTTTTAAAGTTAACTGCTTGGACAAGATTACGCTGGAAGCACATAATGAAACAGTCAAATGTTTGCACCTGCTCACAGGTTTGGATTCAAAAAATATAAATCAAAATTCTCCAGAATTTTGTGGATGTGTTCTCTTTTATATTTGGCATTTTGAAGTAGAGCTAAATACACAGACATAACACTGTATTAGTAAACAAGTTCTCTGGAAAGAAACACATACATGCAAATACACACACACACACACACACACACACACACACACACCCTGATTTATAACACTTGCCAATTTCCAAGGTGTAAATACTCTCACCATGGTCAACCTCAAGCTACCAGGATGACATCATGGAAGGAAGAATTGGGGAGAAATTGGCAAAATCTGCTCACATAAGTTGGAAAGAGGGAGCTCCAGTGCACCACGTTTAATCGCCATAAGTATTAACAGCTACAAAAGTAAACAAATCACATGTTATGGTGACTTACCTACTATGAAAGGCACTGCATGATTTTTCAAGATGACAACCAAATCTTGATAAAGTTTTAGGCCATACAATACAATATTCCCTTGATTTAGAAGGTCGTTGCATTTCTAGGAGATTCAGTGCACACTGTGTTTCTGCGCAAAGCGTAGTGAATTCTGGGCTCAGATCATTGCAAACAGGTTTTTGACTGACATGAATGACAGTGTGTAAGTTCCCAGGATGTGGGCAATTCTTTATTACATTGGACTGCATATAGAATCACAGGGTAGATTTATGGACCCCAAGCATTAAATGCCAGAGACCACCAAAAATATCTCCTCAAATCTTCAAAAGTTTCTCTAGTAGACAGTATCAAATCTAGACCTTTGCTACTCCAAGTGTGGCTCTTGGACCAGCAATACTGGCATCATCTGGGAGCTCATTAGTTTGTAAGAAACACTGAATTTCAGGGCCCACCAAGACCTACTAAACTATTTAACAAAGCCCTGCAGGCCTGGGTGAGTCATAGGAACATTATAGATAGGGAAACACTGGGTTAGCTCATGAGCTTCAGGACTGGCCAACTGACTGTACAGGAATCCTGCTTAATACCAATATGAGCAATGCAAAAAAAAAACCTTGGGCTTTGTAGAAAAACTGAGTAATAAGTCTCACTAGGTGGGTACTGTGCCATGCCATCCTCCTTTTTCATTATAACCATACTAGTAGCCCAGTGCATGAAATTCATGCACTCGGGGGTGGGGGGGTTCCCCAGCCTGGCCTGTGCCCTGTCACAGTGTGGGAGCCCTGCAATCCATCACTCCAAAGAGATAGGCCCTGCCCACCCATCCGGGGCTCCTGGATGGATTGCCCCAAAGAGGTAGGCCGGAGCAGGAGGAGGCCTGCGGATCCCCTGTCTGCAGGTGCACGGGGAGGCCTCCACTGCAGCCCCACCCCCGTCCCCGACACTGCAAGTCCCCGCCCACCCGCACCTTCTACGCTCACAGCCTCCAGCTGATCAGTAGTTATGTGTGAGGGTGTCCCGACCATTTGCATATTACCCTTTTATTATAACCATATTGCGCATCCACAAACACTTTTGCATTGAACGTTTGGGTGACTACTGAATTAATCAACCAAAGATGTACTCTGTCCTTATTATGTATTATGCCTTATGCCTTTTCTCACCTAATCCACACAACAATCTCTCTTTAAAATAAGAACAGGAGAGGAGAAAAGCAAGGCACAGAGAGAGGTTTAAGACTTCCCTCAGTGTCATAGTATTTGGAATTTGGACAGTCAGGATTAGCAGTGGTAATTATTTTATATTAAAAAAGTTATTCTGAGCACACAGTGAAGGTCAGCCAGAAAGCACTGTAAATAATAGGTTCCTTCCATCCCATAAGGATGACAATTAACTTTTGCATACAACTGTGTACTTGCAAAACCTGCTCACATGTGTCAAGTCATTTGAATTTCCAAAGAGCCAGTAACTTATTTACTGAAAAATGATGAAACTGAGGCTCAGAAAGGTAAGGGGATGAAGGATAAGAAAAATGCAAAAGGTTAAAGACAAAGAGAAAATCTTAAGAGCAGCAAGAGAAAAGCAGTTAATTACCTAAAAAGGAGCACCCATAAGACTATCAGATGATTTCTCAACAGAAACTTTGCAGGCCAGAAGGAATTGACAAGAAATATTCAATGTGATGCAAAGCAAGGACCTATAACAATGATTACTCTATCCAGCAGAGCTATCATTTTGAATTGAAGAACATAGAAAGGGCTTCTCAGATAAGAAAAAGCTAAAGGAGTTTTCATCACCACCAAAGCAGTATCACATAGAATGTTAAAGGGTCTTATTAAAGAAGAAGAAAAGATAAAATGGCAATAAATCTACATCTATCAACAACTGAATAAAAAAACTCAAAGTAAACAAACAAGCAGAACAGAAACAGACTCATAGATACAGAGAACATTTTGATGATTGCCAGATGGGAGGGGCAGTATGGAGGATGGGTGAAAAAGGTAAAGGGATTATGAGGTAAGCATTGTTAGTTACAGAATAGTCATGGGGATATAAAGCACAGCACAGGGAATAGAGTCAATAATATTCTAATAACTAGGTATGGTGTCAGATGGGTATGAGATTTATCAGGATGATCACTTAGTAAGTTATATAATGTCTAATCACTGGGGTATGCACCTGAAACTAATATAATATTGTATTTCAATTGTAATTGGAAAAAAATGATTTTAAAAAATAAAATAAAAATAAGGGAACTTGCCCAAGTCACTCAGCTACTAAGTGGTAATAATAGAATAAAATTTGGTTTTTCTGCTCCTACTTGACTTGAGGCTTAGCTAGTGCCTGGGTTTGGGAGGTCACTCCCAGCAGCCTAGAAGCTAAGGCATTGGGGAAATGATGTCAGGTGGGGTGGGGTGGGGTATAGGAGCTAGGTTTTTCAAGATGGCCCTCCCCTTCTTCCTATAACCCGTTTTACTGTCCCCAACCAAGCATGCCATTTGGCAGGACCATCAACCAGGGATGTAGATTACACATCAAATAAGCTGCCCCCTTACCCAATTTAATCTTATTCCCCCCCTCCTCCCCCATAACTGTGATAGCTCAGAGAAAGTAAAGCGAGAAAATAAACATGTACTGACAATCTGGGATGTAGTTCAATTAACAGCCATAAGTAATATTTATTGCAAAATCTTAACACCTATTAGCAGGAGGGGGTAGGGTGGCAGCCTTGCACATAAAACACGTCCATTTCTATGCACAGCTCCTTGGTGGGAGGGGGGAGGAGGGGGGGGCGGGCCCAGGGCTGTCTTTCCATCACAATCAATGCCAAACCAGAAGGTTTAAACAGAGACTTCAGACCTCAGAAGATGCAAAGGTGAGATGTTACCAAGCCAGAAGATTGACAGGATGTAACTACATTTTAAAATCTCTCCATTTTATATGTATGAGGGAAGGAGGGAGGAAGGGAGGCTGGCCTGGGGGTGGGAGTGGGGAAAGAGAAGAGGGAGGGAGAGAGGAAGGGACCAAAACAGAAATGGTGGCTCTCTCTGAGTGGAAGTCTCAGGGGTGATTTATATTTTATTCTTGGTGAATCTTTCCCATGTGCTCTGTAATTTTGTAATTAAACTTTTAATTTTGAGATAATTATAGCTTCACATGCAGTTACATAAAATAATACAGAAGAGATCCCAGACATCCTTTACCCAGTTTCCCCCAAAGGTATTATCTCACAAAACTACAGTAATCACCATCAGGAAACTGATGTTGCTACAGTGAAGACATGGGCTATTTCCATCCCCATCAGCATCCCTGCTGCGGCCCCTTTACAGCCACCCCCACCTCGCATCCGACCCTGCCCTCCTTGATCCCTGGAATCACTGATCTGTTCTTCATTTTTATACCTTAGTCCTTTTAAGAACATTATGTAAATAAAATCAGATAGTATGTAGCCTTATGAGATTGTCTTTTTTTCCCCATTCTCTTATAGTTCTTTTGATGCCAAAGAAAATAATTGTGTGTGTGTGTGTGTGTGTGTGTGTGTGTGTGTGTGTGTAAAGCTTCAGCATTTTCAGATTCACGTGTATCTTGAATGATCTCTACCATTTAATCTAGGAGCTGCTAAAGTTTCCTCTTCTGCTGAAGAGTGTTTCTGTTACTGGGTTTTTGTCACTGCAATGGGCCACTGAGCTGGCCTGCCTTCCCAATTGCACTTGGCCTTGCTTCCTGGCAATGGCCGGAGCGCATCCTCAGCTCCCCGAGAGTTGCTTTCCTTTGTTTCTCCACCATCCACAGGACGTGAAAGGCCATTTTCCAAAGCACAGCCTGATGGAGTTCGATAAGGAGGCTCCCTAGCCCCATAACCCCAGACAGACAGGGAGGCATGTGGCCAAAACAGAGCTTCTGGCTTCTAATTTTGCCAGTTGTTCTCAAAATGAGAGTATAGTGTAACTAAAAGACCTTTGGAATCACATGGAGTGAATTTTCCCACTTTCAGTCTCTGAGGCTCAGTTTTCTCACCTGTATAATGGGACAAGAGCACTTGCCTTTATATTTGCGGCTGTATCTTTGTGGAGTGATTATGAAAAATTAATAAAATAACACTCATAACACCAAGCCCACATATGTGAATTGCCCACATATCACATGTGGTTATTATTACTGCAGATGAAGCAAAATCCTAAATATTAGTTCACTTTGGGAATCCACTGTGGTTTCTAATCACTCAATCTTTTCCTCTCCTTCTTTCTAGGTATGCAATCCAAAACTACTCACTCCCCTTACGAAACAGTTTCTGGACCAGAACTATGGAGATGCCTCCCTAAGTGGTCTGTATTAAATCTCCAATCTCGTATTGGTGGGGGAAAAAATAAAAGTGTCTCACTCCTGAGAGGTGTTCAGGCTTTGAGTGATGTCAAAGGCCTTTGAACAAGCCTTATAAATGACTTCCATATTTGTCCATTTTTGACTTAAATTGCTTTTGGTTCAACCGCTGCAGTGAACTGCCTTGATGCAGTATCATACAGAGTGACACAAAGCGCCGGGGAAGAAGCAAGTGGCTGGCGTGGATTAGGAAATAAAGGAGTCACTGCCTCGTTCACTTCTCCAAGTGTTGGGAGAAATGAAAACGAAACTCGCGCTGAAAGGTAATCTCCATGAACCGTGATAAGAGCAAGTGACATTTTACACAGCTCGGGTCTTCTGGTTCAGCCTCGCTTTATAATGAAAGCCATTTACATACAGCCAACCATTTTTTTAGGTTTCCACATGCTTGCTGTGTTGTTGTGTGTTTTTTGTTGTTGTTGTTGTTTTTCTTCCTCTTCCTCTTCCCCTACCTCTTAGGAAGCAAAGAGCAATTTGCAATTCTGGACCTTCTCTTTAGTGTAAACCGGCCTCTGGTTTCTGTTGTGTGGGATGGAGAAGTGGCTTCTATATTCTGAAGAACAACTTCCCCACTCCCCTTTCTCTCTTCTACCACACCTCACCTTCCGTCTTTCATCTCTTGCTGATAACCTCTGACTGGAATAAAATGTTCTTGACAAAGGCCTGGCTCCTTAAGCTAAGAAATTCTATTTCGTCTCAATGCTGGGCTTAGGAATCCAAACCACCAGGACTTGGGCTGTATAGAATAATTAAATAGATACACCTGAATTTATCAGAAATTGTGGGTTCCAGCCTCATCTCTGCCACTTACCACTCCCTGATCTCAGACGAGTGGCTCCGGAGTCCTGCACCTCACACCCTGTACCTGGCCAACAGCCTAACACCTCCCCCCTCAAGGTCTGTTTGGAAGATTACACTAGGCACTGCATGTGTAAGGACTCAGTTCACTGCAGGAGCTCAGCGACCTCATTTCCTTCCCTTCCATCTACATCCAGGCCTTGTTGGGTATGGCCGGGGCAGAGATGTTAGAAAGCACCCAGGCAGGACCTCTTCCTCCTAAAGTCCAGGATGCTGTCATTCAGGTGGGTCTGTGGTGGTGTGTGCTGGTGCAAATTAGAAAAATGAGAATTCAGTCCCATGAGGGCCACTGTCCAAATCGCAAATTGGCCCCTCTATCTGTGGCCAGGGCCACTGGCTTTTGCAAGGTAAACACTATTTCAGCTCCCACATTGGCCCTTTACCAGGTGTCCTCGCATGGGCCACACCTGCACAACCTCACAGGAAGCCCTCCCCAGTGCCCTTAGTCTCTGCAAAGGGAGATTCAATCTAGATGTGAAACAATTACATGCCATCCGCTCTTGTTCTCAGATGCTTACAGAGCAGGGGCCAGGCGGTATGCATCTCTTCATTTTCATGTGTGCATACAAGGTCACTTTCTCAACAAATCAATAGAACAGTCTGAATACACAATTTTTGTGTCACTATGTATTTTGGAGTTGAAATACATTGAAGGGAACAAGAATAACAAGGCCTGAAAGAAGTGTCAGCTTAGTCAGTAACATAATTTTATGTTTTCTTGTTGTCCATCTCAAATATATCTGAGGATATAGCTGACATCCCTACCTTCATGAAAAGTCAGAAATGAAAACTAAGTATATTGAATTATTTAAGATTTGAATTTTGCCTCTTTTCTTCCTTAAAGAGGTCCAAGAGGTTCTTCTAATTGTATCCTAGCAATATTTTGGCAATACTTTTTTTTTCCACTTTAATTTCTCCCGCTAGTCTAGTTTGCCAACTTCTTTGTGAGGTCAGACTGGTGAAGGGTGGATTCTGGAACTGCTGTGTGTTCTCTAACAGATCACTTAACTTCTCTGTTTCTTACTCTATAAAAGGCATTCATAATAACTGGTCTAGCCAATAGGTCCTAAGTCAATCTGTGTTTGAAAAATTGTGTGAAGTTTCCTAAGATTGTTTGATTTCACTGTGTATCCAGTTTGCTTTCCCTTTCTCCAATAAACAACTGCTTCACTAATATGTTCAAGACACTTTCTATTTTAAAGGATGTTCCCCTTGTAAAGTCATATTTGTTGCTGGCCCTCTTTTGGGGAATTGGACCATTATCAATATGCAGGTTTGGAACCTCTGTTGGCTTCTAGGGCATTTTGCTCATCACTTTGAATCTTATACCTAAAAGAATACAAGCTACATTGGAATAGTAAACAATTTGGCCGGGCAAAGACATTTTCCTGGTGCTTGTTTTCTAGATAATGCGAAGATGGTTTTGATCATGAGAGGCAATGTTGGATAATGAAAAAAAAAAAAAAGAATAGCTTTTGGAATGAGAAATGACATAAGTTGGATTCAAATCCATATATTAGCTAAAAATTGCCAGGCTTCATTTTTGGAGATTCACTTTCCTTCTCCGTGAAATGGGCACATTAACAGCAACCTCCAGAACTCCTGGAAGGACCAAGTCCTCAAAAGGACTGGGATTCAAGATCCTCAGCTCATGGGAGGCTCACAGTAGGCCCTCAATAAACATGAACAGCTATCGCTATTGCGGTTGCTCAGACCAATGTGCTATGCACACATGATTATCACAAACAGTCATTATAATCATGAAAACTAAAACATCCTGTTTATATATTATATAATTTTTGGTTCTGAATAAACTAGTCTAATAATTTGACATATGCAAAATACCCAGGTTAGTATCCCTCTTTTTTCTGTAGTCCCTCCATAGCATAAATTCTCTCTGCAATATATAAAATTTTTAGTCTATTAAAAAGTTGGTGAAGCCCTGGCTGGGTAGCTCAGTTGATTAGAGTGTCATCCTGATACACCAAGATTGTGAGTTCAATCCCCAGTCAGGGCACATACAAGAGTCAACCAATGGATGCATAAATTGACGTTGCGCTCTCTCTCTCTCTCTCTCCCCCTTTCTCTAAAATCAATAAAAATTTTTAAGAAGTCGGTGGAATGTTCAAGAATTAAACAAGAATTCCAGAACCCAGTCTCCATCTGCAACAAACGAGACTGTACTTCCGAATCCTTGGCAATGGGGATGCTACATTCTGGACCCTTGTCGTCTCTGCCAGCCTTCAGACCTTGTTTATGCACCTCCTGAGGACACTCTTTCCTCATTTACCATGTTTCTTTGGACGGCAACCTCTACACCTCTCAATAAATTTTGGTTTACCTAGGAGCTGACGGGCACAGAAAGCTAGATTCAATTTGTGCCGATTTATGAGACAAGTGTGCAGTGATCCTGGAAACTTTCCTGTAGCTCACTTTATAAATTAACCCCCGATTTAAATATTCTGCAGACTTAGCACAGGTCGATGGGGACGCGGGCCCAGGTTAGCCTTTTGGGCCTCTCGGTGTTTGCTACCACAACACACAAACCTTTCTCAGCACAGACAACGCTGATGTATGAGATTTATGAGACGAGGGAAGTGTTAGCATCCTGTTGTTATTCTGGCCACAGCATCGTTGGCCTTACTGGGCCCCATAATACTAACTTCCAGACTTCCCTATCTGGGACATGTGCAAAAGCCACACGCTGAGATGCAGCGTTTTTATTTTGACCAGTGGTGTCATTCATTCACTCACTCACTCATTCAATTGAAATGTTCTGGGTACCTAATATATGCAAGATGATGCAAAAGCCAAAGGGATACGAAATGGAAAGAGACACAAAACTTGGTATTAAAGTGCTTATATTCTTTCCATATAGTGTGATAGGAAAAATAGGAAATGTATGAGCCAGCAGACCCTGGCTTGATGGCTGCCTCTTCCACTTACAAGCTGTGTGATTCTGAGTAACTTACCAGATACTCTTCAGCCTTAGTTTCCTCATCTGTAAAATGGGTATAATCATACTCCGTTTCACAGAGGATGCATTGAAGTAACAAATGCTCAGTAAATTACTGGGAAAACTCCAAGCATCTCGCACACTTTCAGGACTCTTACACACATGCGAGTAACACACAGGAGAAAGAAACAAATGTACCATAAAGGAACAAAAGAGAAGTTATGGGAAATCAGACCCAGGAGCAAAGAGCCTACTGGGGTTATAATAATGGACTGTGCTTGTAGCATTTTAGGTGGTGTAACCCAATTTTCTTTCTTCACAGTAAAGAAGAATGAGGAGGAGGTAGAGGAGGAAGAGGGGAGAGGAGATGGTCAGACTGTTAAATAAGAGAGAAAATCTTGGCTATAGTGGAGGAAGAGTCAGGGTATAGAAAAGATTCTGAGTTGAGGGTTGGTGTTAAAAGAGGGAGAGAGAGGGAATGCCGACCCTCGTGCCTGTGTTTTTCTATATCCCACCAATATTCAGTGAAAGACACCGAGAGGGCGGGGCTCACTGTCTATACTTTCAAAGCAGTGATTCTTCAAGACAAGTTTCTTGCTCTCAGGAGGAAAAATAAACGAAATTGGTGAGTTCAAAAGCCACCGTTGTAATGATTATAATGGATGCAATCTGTCTTTGGAGAGCAACTCGAAGGAATATGATTGAGGGGGTTCAAGGCTCCCTCTCAGAAATTATCTCCTCTGTGGCTCCTCTGTTATAAATGGATTCCTTTGAGTTGTCACTCTCCAATCACAACCACTCAAGAACAGGTGATGACTTTGCTGACCCAGAGGGAAGGGATGGATGCATTTCCCCCGACTTCATGCCTTTGCCAAGGGCTGAGCCAGTGAACCAGTCAGGTGTACAAGAGAGTCAAAGAGTAATGAAGTGGGAGATCACGTGATCTTGAAACATGCTCACAAGTTCTTGGATAACCCTCCCTTCAGAGAGTGGAGCCGGGTTCCCCTCTCCTTGACTACAGTCTTTAGTAGATTGTTTCCAATGGCCAGAACAAAGCTGGCATTGCAGAGTCTGACGGTGCGGATGTCCAAGCCTGCTCTCTGAAAGGCACTGTCGCTTCCTTCTTGTTCTCTCTCTGAGATCACCCACTTGTCCAGCTGCCACACTGAGAGGACCCTCACGCAGCCCCTATGGAGAAGCCCACAAGCTCAGAAGAACTGAGGCCTCATGCCAAAAGTCATGTGCACACACTATTTTGCATGTACAATTTCCAGCCCGCTCAAGCCTTCAGGGACTGCAACCCCAACCAACAGCTTGACTGCAACTTCATGAGAACCCCTGAGCCGGAACCACCCACCTAAGATACTCCCTAATTTCTGACCCACAGAAACTGTAAGATATTAAATGTTTGTTTTAAGCCATTAAGTGCTGAGGTAATCTGTTAGGCAGCAATAGATAATGGCTACAAAGACCTAGGAATGAGTATGTGAATCCAGGAAAAAAGACATGTGTCACAGACAGTTATTAAGAAAGCAAGAAAAGAGAAAGGCCATTCGAGCAACAAAAATTACACATGGACCAACAATGTTAGGGCCTGCCAAGTGTGACTTTCCCTTCCTACCAGCTCCTGTATCTTCTAAGAGTATAGAGTGCTACAGATAGGTGCTCATTAAAAGCTTCTGGATATAATAGTAGTAGCTATGATTTTTGTTAACATTTATTGAGCACTTATTATGTGCCAGGGTTCATGCTTTGTGCTTTACGAGCATTATCTTATTTGACCATTTCAATGCTCCTACAAATGTAGATAGCATTATGATCACTCTTTGACAGATGAGAAAAAACTCAAGAAGAGAAAGGTTAAAGTGACCTGCCCAAGTTCTTACACCCAATAAGTGTGCAGCCTGCTTCCTACTGGAGAGGTCATCAAAGCTGACACTGTGCAGGTGGGGATGTGCAGTGGGGTACCAGTGGGCACTCCCAAGCCACAGGATGAACTCAGTGTATCTTCCTAGAACACAGTTTTATTCACGGCCAAGCCGATTAGAATATCATTTTTACATGTTCATAAACACAGATGTTTTGAGTAGATTGCAAACTTCCCCTGGAGTGTTTTAAGGTAAATCTTAGAGGCTCACAGAGAACTGCTTCAGGTGGGATCTCAGACCCCCAGAAGTACCCATGTGTTCTCTGTGGAAAGCGCTAGCTAAGACACATTTGTAGATAAGGAAATGAAGGCTGAATAGGGGACATGAGCTCCAAAGTCACAGACCTGGCAATCGCAGAGGTAGGGGTCCTCAGCTTCCAAATCCTAGGTGCTTCCCACCTCCAAACTGTGGCAGCTTTGAGGCCTGGGGTGGCTTGGAGTGAAGCCCTGCTTTCCTCATAGGCTTCACTCCTAAAATATCCCACCCTGCCTCTCCCCTCTGACAAGGGTTGTGATTACGGCTGCATCATTATACCCTCAAAACGAACACGGTTTCCAGACACTCCTAAATGTATTTGCAATGATTACAATGACCCTTTTGATAAATAATTGAAGAAGAGGCACCTGACCTGGCGGCTGTGGAGGGTGAGGATGGGGTTGGAGAAGGAGGCAAGGAAGCTCCGCGAAGGACAGAAATAGTCATTTACAGTGGCAAGGAGGTAAGGAACTAACTCTCTGCCTCCCAGGGGGCTCTGAGCTGCTCAGATGTTCCCTCCAATACAGGCTGATGCTGTCCTGCTCGGCCAAATCGACCTGAACAGCCCAGAAAGCTGCACGGCTGCACCTGTCAGCCCCAATCGGCACTGCGGAAATTTTGTTAGGAAAATAGATGTACCGAGATTCAATTTTTCGATTGTCTGAAGGCTTAATTTAGTGACCTTGGAGAACATCTCCTAGAGGTGAGAGAAGATGCTGGAGATCTGTTGTGGGGGAGGGTGCGGGGAAGACATGGGCTTTCCTGGTAATGGGTAATTTGTTTACTCTAATTTTCAGGTCTCTCCGGGAAGCCATGAAAATAGTCAGATAAGTGCCACCATTTTCTTGATTCAAAGAAAAAAAAAAAAAAGGTGGAGTTGGCGGGGGTGGGGGGGGGTGGGGGGCGGGTACAGGAAGATGAGATAGAGAAAAAAGAGTGCTTAGGCCATGCTGTGCTACCTTCCTAAGAGCAAGTACACATTAAGATCATATATAAATATATAAATATGGAGCTATGTCTATTTATAAATTTATAAGATGCCCACAAAATATTAAGTGAATAAAGCAAATTCCAAAACAACAACAAACACAAATCTATTTTTGTTCTGGCCGGTGTGGCTCAATTATTTCTGGAGGGTTTGATTCCCAGTCTAGGTCTCTCTCTCTCTCTCTCTCTCTCTCTCTCTCTCTCTCTCTCTTTCTCTCCATCTCCCTTCCTCTGTTCTTTAAAATCAATAAAACATCTCCTTGAGTGAAGATATAGAAAAATAAAATAAAATGTTTTATCTACAAAAATGATACTATATATATATGTGTGTGTGTGTGTGTGTGTGTGTGTACACACATATATGTGTGTATAGATGGATAAATAATAGAGATATGCTTATTGTAAAATTTTTAAACATCCACAAAAGGAGAAAAAATAATATAACTCCACATACTTATCATCTAGATACAAAAATTATGTTTGCACTCCTCCCTCCCTGTCTTTCTTCTTTTCTCTCTTTCCTTCATCCCTTCTCTCTTCTGCCTCCTTATTTTGTGGTTACTGCTGCTATAGCTGGTGCTGCTGAAGTATTTCAGAGTAAGCCCTGACCTCACATCATTTCACCTCTGTCCACTTCGCATGCCAGATGGTATTCTGATCTCTGGGTCACTCTAGTGCCAGTTTGGCTCATTCACAAAACAATCCAAAGAAAGATGCTCCAGGGAGGGCGGGGCCTGGGATTGGGAGTCCTCACTTGCTGAGGAGGAGGGGGGTACTTTCAACCTCTCTGAGACTCAGTTTCTTTAGACCGGGGCACATAGTGGCTCATAGACCTGTCAGGGGATTGAATGAGACATGATTCCCAAGCCTTCCCAATCAGATATAGGCCAAGGAAATAGTCTTTTCTAATGTTTGCTACTTGTGCCCTACATTCTGGGCTTCTAGAAAATCCTCTACACCATGGGTTGGCAATTTTTTTCCAATGAAGAGCTAAACTGTAAATATTTTGGGTGGACTGGTTGATCTCTGTCACAACTATTCAATTCTGCTATTGTAGTGTGAAAGCAGCTGTAGACAAAAGGTAGACATTCAGGCAAGGCTGTGTTCCCACAATAATGTATTTTAAAGTGGAAGTCAGCTGGATTTGGGCCACAATTTGCTGACACTTGGTCTAGATCAACGTTACTCAAGATGTAATCCATGCATCACCGGCATCAGGACCCCAGTGCTGCTAATTAAACATGCAGATTCCTGGGGCCCATCCTGGATCGGCTAAATGTTATAGAATCATTGAGACGAGATCTGAGAAATGGTTCCCACGCGATCCCAAAGCAAGCTGAAGTTTGACAATCTCAGTTCTAGTCTGCCTTAGAACCACTCCATCTCTTCTCCCCAATGACTAGCCTGGCCTTGGTTCCACCAAGCTCCAAGCCCCTTCCCACATCTGCCGGAAGCCTTGAGGTAGCTGCCCCTCCAGCCTCTGAGACCAGACTACACCCCATCTTCCAACTCCTTGAGCCCCCCATGAGCAAGATATCATGCATGGTTGCGGGAAGAGAGACAAGGGTTTAAATCCCAACTTTGCAACTCATAGCTCTGTAGCTCTGGCAGGCCCTTAATCTCTAAGGCTCCTGATTTCCTCACCTGTGAAGGGGAGAGAACCACAGGTACATTGTAGGATTAAGGGAAAGTAGGCATATGGGATGAGAAAACACTGCTTAAGGGACAGAGGCATGAGTATCTATCTCTATCAGTTGGTTTCAAATCCAGCTCTGTAAGTCCCAAATGGCTCATTTGTAAAATAGAAATAATAATAGTACCCACTGTATATGATTGGTGGATTTTAGACAGTGATGACAATACAAGAAAACAGGCACACAATATAGAATTAATGAAAAGCATCATGTGGGGTTTGGTGATAGCTTGTATTACGTTTATCAATAATACATAGTAATGAATATCTAATAGCACTTGGAACCTAGTAGGACCTTAATAAATAAGATGCATTGTGGAGAAACCAAGATGGCGGCATAGGTAAACACCTGAACTTGCTGCCTTGCACAACCACTTCAAAAATACAACTAAAAGACAAAACAGACATCATCCAGAACCACAGGAAGGCTGGCTGAGTGGAAATTCTACAACTAGAAGGAAAGAGAAAAGCACACTGAGACTCACAGGAGCTGTGGAAGTAAAGCGCAGAGATAGGGAGGTGCACACACACGGAGAGGGCTGGCAACGGAGTACGCAGCTGTCATTTTTAAGTGGGAGGGAGACACAAGCTCCCGACTGCTCTGAACTCCAGTTCCGGGCGAGACTCTGGGGACCCAGACTCATACAGGGAGAAACTGGACTGTCTGGCATCAGGCGGAACTCAAGGGTGGCTTTCTTTCAGAGGTGCTTGCAGCAATTACCGAGGGACACTGAGACCCAGGGGCCTCTTAGGGCAGGGTTGACGGGAAGCCATTGCTGCTTGCTCCACCCTGAGACTCTGCCCCATCCAAGCTGTGCGCAGAGGCTTTTGCATATGAATGGCCTGGTCTTTTGAAATCTAGAATTACCTAACAAACTGCAGCTGAGAGACCCAGAACATCCAAAAGAAGGTCCAAGGCCCTATAGCAACCTGCACTGCCTCACGGCTGGGCCTCATCTGGGCACTTCCAAAACCCAAATAAAGAAGAGGAAACTGCAGATCTCTCTGTAGCTCCTGCTGGGTGGCCTCAGGCAGAGGCTAAATTAGCACCTCCTTGGAGATCCAAGAGCCAGTGTACCAAGGGTTCAGAGTGGGACCACCCAGATTACAACTCGTCAGATCCATAAGGGACACACTCAGGGGGGCAGACTCAGTGAGCACCAAAGCCCCACTGAAGCAAGTCTTGCCTCATAAGGGTGTCTCCAGCACAGAAGTTCTTCCATTGTAGACACAGCTGATCCTCATAGCCAATTGGCCTGGAGGTCAATTCCTCCCAGTGATACCAACAACAATCAAGGCTTAACTACAACAAGACTGTGCATACAGCCCACAAAGTGGTGCACCAAGAGTGTCCACCTCAGGTAACTGGGGAGGCTGAGCCATTGGGCCCTATAGGACACATAGCACACAAAGCCACTCTCTCAACACAGGGAAGCAGCCAAAATGTGAAGACAAAGAAACAGGTCACAAATGAAAGAAATGGAGGAAAGCAAACAACTGGATATAGAGTTGAAAACCACAGTTATAAGGTTTTTCAAGAATTTTCTAAAAACTGCCGATAAATTTAGTGAGACCCTCGAGGATATGAAAAAGGACCAACTAGAAATTAAGCATACACTGACTGAAATAAATAATAATATACAGAGATCCAACAGCAGAATAGAGGATCGCAAAAATCAAGTCAAAGATTTGAAATACAAAGAGGCAAAAAACACCCAACCAGAAAAGCAAAAAGAAAAAAGAATCCAAAAGTATTAAGATAGTGTAAGGAGCCTCTAGGACAACTTCAAGTGTACCAACATCTGAATTATGGGGGTGCCAGAAGAAGAGAGAGCAAGATGTTGAAAACCTATTTGAAGAAATAATGACAGAAAACTTCCCTCACCTGGTGAAAGAAATAGACTTACAAGTCCAGGAAGAAGCACAGAGAACCCAAAACAAAAGGAATCCAAAGAGGACCACACCAAGACACATCATAATTAAAATGCCAAAAGCA
Organism: Cnephaeus nilssonii; assembly: GCF_951640355.1. Lineage (NCBI taxonomy): Eukaryota > Metazoa > Chordata > Mammalia > Chiroptera > Vespertilionidae > Cnephaeus > Cnephaeus nilssonii. The sequence goes on along the minus strand of NC_137091.1, from coordinate 24,092,980 downwards.
AAAGACAAAGAGAGAATATTAAAAGCAGCAAGAGAAAAACAGTTAGTTACCTACAAGGGAGTACCCATACGATGGTCAGCTGATTTCTCAACAGAAACTATGCAGGCCAGACAGGAGTGGCAAGAAATATTCAAAGTGATGAACAGCAAGAACCTACAATCAAGATTACTCTACCCAGCAAAGTTATCATTAAGAATTGAAGGTCAGATAAAGAGCTTCACAGATAAGAAAAAGCTAAAGGAGTTCATCACCTCCAAACCAGTATTATATGAAATGCTGAAAGGTATTCTTTAAGAAGAGGAAGAAGAAGAAAAAGGTAAACATAAAAATTATGAACAACAAATACATATCTAGCAACAAGTGAATCTAAAAATCAGGTGAATAAAAAATCTGATGAACAGAATAAACTGGTGAATATAATAGAATCAGGGGCATAGAAAGGGAGTGGACTGACAATCCTCTGGGGGAAAGGGGTGGGGGGGGGGGTGCGGGAAGAGACTGGACAAAAATCATACACTTATCGATGAGGACAGTGGGGGGCGGTGGGTAAGGACATGGGGTGGGGTGGGAACCGGGTGGAGGGGAGCTATGGGCGGGGGGGGGGGGGGGGGGGAGAGACTGTAATAACAAATAAAGATTTACAATAAAGATTTATTTTAAAAAAATAAGATGCATTGCTATACGTTAAGTTATTATGCATATGTTAAGTATATGTTAATAATGAAACTTGCCCGGTGCAGTGCTGGGCATATTGTAGATACCCAATAGTTTGCAGATAACAGTTCCAATGACGGCGATCTTGTCAGCACCCTGTTCACGGAAGGCTTGCCTAAATGTGCATCCCAATCATCTCCCTCTTCTCTCTCACCCTGCCTCCTCCACACACAGGCATGATTTCCTGTTTTGCATCCCAGCTCTGACCTGGACCCTGGATCAACACTCTTCTCTCTGGAGGCTGCTCTTTCATTGTCATCATCTGTGTCACTGTGACAGGGAGCAGGAGCCAAGCCTTGGTGTCCCCAGGCCCCAGGCCCCTGGTGGGGTGTTCAGATTAGATTAGCTGGCAGCCCTCTTTCCCACTGTCACTGGCTGCCTCTTGTACTGTTGGCAGGGGTGTCATTAAGGCCTCATGGCCTGAGGAGCTAATAGAGACACCAGGGCTCCCAGTCGCCAATGCCTGCAGCAATTTGCACCTACTGACACCCAGAAGCTAATTCCCCTTCATGACCTGACAATTTCCACTGCAACTCTGCCCCCCATCATGTCAGCCCGCCCAGCCCAGCCCCCTCATTCTGATAGATAAATCCGCCCAGAGCCCACTTCTAACAAAGAGGCAGGGGTGTGCCTGGCTCCTGTCCTAAAATAACAACGTGGGCCGTGGATGCAGTTGCTTTCTGTCCTCTTAGACCTCACCTTTCCAAGTCCTACCAGCCCTGGACTCTCCCTGGTGGAAAATGGAGCCACAGGTATGTTGGGAAAAAATTTAGAGACTAGATGAGAATTTATGAAATTACATACCTGGCTCTGTAATCACACAGACACCAGCTCCACCACTTCCTCAATGAGTTTATGCTACTGACCTTTCTATCCCATCTGTAAAATGGGCTTGAGCACCATGCTTCCCCTTCAGAGGCTGCCCCACTATAATTCGTGTGAAGCTCTTTGCACCACGCCTGGGCCATGGCCAGTGCTCAAGTAGTGTCAGCTCTAACTGTTTTAGAGGATCAGCCATTTAGTTTTTCATTTATTTACACTTTCCATTGATGCTCATGTGCTTTGTGGAGAAATCTAGCGTAGCCCTCACAGAGAGGCAGATTTGTGACCAGAGAAACCTTGGGTCACATCCCCTGACAAAGACATTTACCATGAGCCCTCTGGCTTCCCTTCCCCATCTATAAAATGGTAAGAAAATCACTTGAACTTGGCTAGCTAGTGTTAAAGAGGGAAGGAAGTAATGCATCTAAAACACATAGCTCCATGTCTGGCAATAGCGAGTGCTCCATGATTCTACTTAAAGAGAAAAGGTGTCTGAGGCAGAGAGAGGAGAAGCAAAGTCTAGGAATTCCTTGAAAAGTGCATGTTTTGTGTAGTTCGTATCAGCATCCTCTCAGCCTTCCTTAAAGACACAGCTTTTCAGAGGTATATACACACATTTATGTAAAATTCCTGACACCAGGGGCTGGCGCTGTTTTACTGAACAATGTCTATCACACCCTAAGTGATGCCTTTATCTAACATTGTCTAAGGAATGGAATATCTCTAGAATGATGCATGTGATACCTGAACTGGTGACCCATACCTTTCTGTGGCACCCGGAGGTGTGGGTCACCATTGGCAAATGTGCAGGCAATGGTGGCTTCCCCTACATCCTGCTGCTTTAGGAAGCATTTACCTCCCAATTTAATGTGGAATGGTGGGATATGGTGGGATTCTTACTTCCTCATTCACACAAGCCCCTGATACAATAATGTGATTATCAAGCCCCTCCCCTACCTCACCCCCACTGCCCAGCGGACCCAGCTGCAGAATGCAAACATCTGCCAGCATCATTAAGGCATTTCTATACAGCGCAGACCAAGGGCTGACCCTGTGACCATTTCCACCATTAGATTTGAATGACCTCAGCAGCAGGGCTGAAAGGCCGGAGTATTAATTCACAGAACCACAAGCTCAATTTAAGATTTAATTTGAGATAACGAAGAGCTACTGAAAGTGTATTCAAACTTCTAAGCAGGCAATAAAAGGCCTTTCCCTGTTTTTCAAGTTGAATATGAATCCAATATTTCTGTAACAGAATTTATTCACAAATTTACAAACAACATGCAAGTCTCCTTTCTCTTTTTTTCCAGTTCTTTTGCTTCCCAAGCCCCCTTGTGATGTTGCTTTTAATAACCTCCTCCCCTCCCCCTTGCTTCCTAATTTACAAATGGCTGCCCTTTAGGGATTACTTTTCAGTTTGATTACATCCTTGAGGAGAAAACAGGCTCCCTTAGGCATCTCTCCCAACATTCTGGTTCCTGTGGATTCCACCTTCAATGTGCTAAGTGTCTGCTCCACTTGGGGGCTGTCCTATAGAAAGCTTTGGCCCTGCAATGTATTTTATCATCTCCTCTAGGAGGAAAAGGGAGAGGGAAAGGTTCAAGACAATACACCACCCATTTGGAAAACGGTGCTTCTCGGTTCTGGTAAACGTCTAGACTCTGAAGATTTTATTGCCAAAATATTTAAAATTCTAGCTGGAGATGGAAATTTCAGTTGCTTCAAGTAGATTCCAACACACCAAAGTGCTTATTTTAATATTTAAAATTCTAGCTGGAGATGGAAATGACCCACCCGCTTTGGACTCAGAGCCTGAATCTTAGATGGTATTTACTAAGTCACTATTTTATGGCTGGCACCGTTCTGGTACTTTCTTTGCATTTTCTCAAACTCAGCCCAGCTTTAGAAATAGAGGACCGTGTTTAAATCCTTGCAAGCAACATTTCTACCCGTGCCTCTTTTGCTTACATGTGAAATGCCACACACTTCAGTGCTTCCCAAAAACAACTTTAAAAGTCATAAACATTATAAACATATGAGTATAAATATATTGCCAGTGAGTCACCTGAGCTTGACCCCGTGACCCTGCTGGAAATGTACAACCCTCCTGGGAACTGCACTGCAAACATGCTGGTCTCTATTAAGATTATACAATGTGCAAAGTCTAGGACCACAACATTTCACAATCCTGCAATTCATTTACTTTATTTGTCTTTGGGTTTCCAAAATGAGAAGCCATGGGGTGGGTGGGTGGAGGGAGGATAAACTGGAGGCCTGAGATAGCTGGTTTGGCTGGCTTTCAACCACCTTCATCTTGGGTTGTAACATGGGGCACGTCAGTCTACACACCTGGGCCTCAGTTTCCTCACTTTCTGGTATTCTGCTTATCAGATAGAGAGGAGGCTTACCACAGGGAATGGGTGAGTAGATTTTAATCCACAATTCCTGACACAAAGAAGATACAGAGGAGAAAGGCTTAGATAAATGATCCATGTGCGTGTAAATTACTATACGTGGGTGGAATAGAGTTCCCCCAAATTCATGCTCACCCAGAACCTCAGAATGTGACTTTATTTGGGAGTTGGGTCTTTGCAGAGGTAGTTAAGATAAGGATCAAGATGAGAAGATACTGGATTAGGGTGGGTCCCAAATCTAATGACCTGTGTTATTATAAGAGACTGAAAAGACACACAGGGACACAGATGAAGGCAAGGTAAGAATGAAGATGGGAGTGACATGTCTACAAGCCAAGGAATGCTAAGCATTGACAGCAACCACCAGAAGCGAGGAAAGAAGCATGGGACGGATTCTCACTCAGGGCTCCCAGAAGGAACCAATCCTGCCAATACCTTGATTTTTAACTTCTGGCCTCTTGAACTGTGAGAGTAACTTTCTGTTGTTTTACGTCATGAGCTTTGTAGTAATTTGCTATGGCCCTAGGAAACCCATACAGGTGGAATGGTTTATGCTAAAATAGGAGGCACTTAAGAAAAGGCCTAGTATTTTTATTTTAATTGAGGTTCTCAGTACTTCTTGGGGTGGTGGATGCACTAATCCTGAGTATGTCCCACTGATCCCCCCAAAATCTTCCTGGATTCTTGGCAGTCAATGATCAACTTTACTAATAAGAAGGGGCTGAGTAGAACTTTTCAGCTCACCAATTTGGAACATTTTTTAAGGGTGGAAAAGTGACTTAGTAACACCACGCTGTCCCCGGATAATACCCTTACATCTTATTTTAGCCCATCATTATTTCCAGTGCTGAGGGCTTGTGGCCCTCAAGCATATTGGAGATCACTGAAGACAATTAATGATGTAAAGTAAATGGTGGCTAATTGGATCACTTATTACAACAACTTGCTTACTGAGCTCGGCTCAAGTCTCCGAAGAATCAGAGAAAGCTGAGGAGTGAGTTAAAATGTAGAGGCCAGACCACTGGGTGGGAATGCAGAAGAAGAGTTGATGCTTGGTAAGGGATGAACTTACCAAATGAAGGCTATGGGCCAAGTACCCTGGTGAGCCCTTCACCACTATGACTTCCAGATAAGTTTCACAAACCTTCATTCTAGAGCTGAACACAAGGATTAGAGATATTAAGTGACTGCACCAGAAACAGTCAACCAAAGAAGCAGATGCCAGCCTATGCTTCCCAACTCTGTTCTCCACTCGCATGCTTAGTTTCTGCTATATAGTCCTTCTCTCTGTGCTGATGAATTTCTCCCAATGTTCTCACTTAGACTTAAGCAACCTTTGGGATTAAGTAGCTGCCTCCATTTTAGAGAAGAAATAAAAGCCCTAACCAATTGAGTTGGCTGCAAAGCTGGTTACACGGTAGAGGAAACACCCAACCCCGGGCCTGCCTTGTTCCAGGGCCATCCTCCCGACTTCAAGGCCTGCGTCACCAAGGGCTGTGTGTGCTGTAAGAGGTGGTGGTGTGAGAAGGCTGGGCTGGAGGAGAGCATGGGGCAGCGGCTGGGGTATATCCATGCTGGGAAGAAGGTGGTCACTGGTGTGTGGCTGAGATCTCCCTTCCAGGAAGGTGTATGGCCTTTAGATGTCAACCTCTGCAAGACTGCCTGAACTGCAGAGAGTCACATCCTTCCCGGGGCAAGGTCACATCCTTCTGGGGTCCATCGGCCCAACGTCTAGTCAGGAAGAGGTGTCAAGGCTGGGCATATTAACCCAATGGGGGTTGACACTCTGCTGGGCCCTTTAGCTCCAGATCTCTCCAAGGCTGAGATCCCTGCCCAGCTGCCTCTCAGCTTGACTTCTCCCTCTGGCCACACCAGCTTCATTCCACAGGTGTGGAACCTAAGAAACGTTCTGCAGGATAAACATCCTCTCAGAGTTGGCTCCCTGGAAAACCCACATGAGGTTTCTCATTTCTAAAGAAAACTATGATGGCCTGACCTTTCACTGGGACGATCTGACTGCCTGGAGACTTTTTTCATCCAAGTCAGAGGGGTGGACAGGTATGGCTCAGAGGAACAGACAGGGCTGGGACCTGAGAGCTTCCTGGGAGTTTTAGGAGGAAGTTGGGAAAGAAAAGAGATCCTCTAAGTGGGATCTGTGTGTCTACACACGAAAGACTCATCCCTGACGTCCACAAGTGCAGGACTTAACAGGGTCTAAACGTGAACTTCTTGTTGATATAATTAGTGTTGGCTCCATGTAAGAGGCTTTGTAGCCAACTTGGCAGGAGTTTGTGAGTTTTGATTGGCAAATTTGACGCAAAGTTCAGCCAAGTTCTATATCTATTTTGTAGTGTGCCTTCTGCGCATCTAAAAAAGCCACCTCTCCTGATAGATGTTCACTTTTATGGTTGTTGGTAGCTGAAGACATTAGCTCTTTAAGTGGACAAATGCTTCTGGCAGACCAGGCTGTGCTAGGAGGACGAGAAATGCCTTCGGGTTCCTCCGAAAATTAATGTAATAAGATCATTAATCAGAATTCTATCAAGTCTACACACTTGGCCTGGGCTTAAGAGGCAATACTTTGAAATTGCAGTTGGCTAAGCTTCCCTATTCTTTGCGAATCAGAGTGGGAAAGAAAAATGGAACAGAGCTAATGTTTAAGAAAAACTGGCAACAGGAAAAAGGTTTAAGCAACATTTAATTCCTCAGCTCCACTAGGGGCTGCAGAGGGTTATGGACGATGTGACCTTTGCATTTCTTAAGTTACTGCAGACTGGGATCAGAAACAGTTGCTGGGACCCCAAGCCAGCTCAGAACCGGTTGGGGCGATGGCTGTGGTCCAAGTTATTTACTTGTTTGCTTCCAGCTAAAATAATGTACTTGGGGACGTGCAATGGAATCTGGCTATTTCTTACCTTCAGATGTTTGTGACCAGGTGATGAGAAACTTTGGAAGCTGAAATAGATTGCACAGATGAGCCTGCTGGCACGGCGTGGATTTTGACTTAAAGATTACCAGGAACCCAGACATCGAGCTGCCAAATCAGAGCCAGTACCAGCTTCTCCATAGCGATTGCACAATTTTAGACAACTCTATACCTTTCCAAGTCACATAACGGTGCCCTGAACATTGTACTGAATGTGGTTGTCTTTTAATGTGACATAGCTGCATCTGTATTTACTATTATAACTCAGGACCCAAGAGAGGCATATTTTTAAAGACAAAGGGCCAGGCTTTTGTGGAAACATTCTCCCCCTCCTGCCCCCCCTTGTATAAAAAAAAAAAAAAGAATGGCTCCTGCTTGTCTGGTAGACTTCAGTAATTGGCAGGATTTTGAGTAAGCTCTTTTAAGAGCCCTTCGTTTCTATTTTCACATTAAACACACTTGCAATATCTATTAAAAGCACAAATACTGAAGCACACAGCAAGACTATCAATGAGCTTACATCTGGAGTCCTCGATATATCAGGAGAAAAGAAGTGAGCATTCATATAGTTGTATTTCTTGGGAAGGCAGAGGTGGGAGGAGAAGACTGTGCCCTCTCTCCCTCTCTCGCCTCCTGCACCTAGCCAGTGCCCCACATTTTACATCTATTCTATATCCGAGGGCTTATCTAAAGGGGTCAAGTTCAGGATTTGATTAAAACAACAAATACTGGATTCTGCCTTCATTTCGAGGAGTATTTCCATTAAAGCCTGGAGAATTCCACAGGGGAATGGCAGAACACATACATGGATATTTCTGCCATGTTCTGGCTGGGACCCCATGGCCTCACATTTCTAGGATGATTGAGCAATATCCCAGGGATGACACATAAGGTCACCCAGGGGACTTGGGAACATCTGGGAGAGAACAGGGTCAGTGAGTGGGTTGAGGAGAGAGCCTCCCAGGCCCGGAAGGGATCTCCAAAATCTTTCTCAAGGTTACATTCAGGCGCCGACAGAGCCAGATGTGAGCACGGACTTGCAGTCAGCCAAGCAGCGGGATGGGGGTCATTTAAACACGGGCAGCGAGGTCGGCCTGCAGCTGCCCTTGGCCTCAGACTGACAATTGCACATCTAGCTCCTTTCCAGATTTCTTTAAAAGAACAGGAAGAATCCAGAGACGGAAACCCAAGGGAAGGAAACGGAGCCATAACTCAGCAGAAGTCTCCTTTCAGAATCTTCCTCCACCCATAAAACTGATAATTATGTATTTTGGATGAAGGTTTATGCATTGGACAAGGAGGTGGTCACAGTCTGAGATTTCAAACCATATCTATTGGTCAGGATCCTGTCACAATACAGATGGCACACTCTAAGGGGGTAATTTGAGGAGCATTTAATAAAGGCACTGTGTGCAAAGGTCATTGCAGGGTCTAAGGAACCAGTGGGGTGGAGGGCAGTATCCTGGAGTAACAAAGGGGCAAGCTCCCCACCCTTGACAGCTGATCAGAGAGAACTTTCTGTAGAGGGAGTCTGTCAACCCACACCCTGCAGGGAGCAAGCCTGGGGACCTAAGAGCCTAACCTTGCTTTGTTCTTGATGCCCATCATTGCTAAATGTGACCTGAGGGTGAGAGGGCCAGAGAGCCCACTGAGGTGGGCATCCTGGGACATGGGGCAGGGTAGGAATTGTCTGGAGGGGACAAAGAAAACCAGTGCATAAATCATACTCTAGAGCAGTGGTTCTCAACCTTTTTAATGCCGCGACCCTTTAATACAGTTCCTCATGTTGTGGTGATCCCCAACCATAAAATTATTTTCGTTGCTACGTCGTAACTGTAATTTTGCTACTGTTATGAATCGTAATATAAATATCTGTGTTTTCCGATGGTGTTAGGCGGACCTGCTAGCGGTTCTCAACCTGTGGGTCAAACCGCTGCTGTAGAGCTTAAGACCATCGGAAAACACAGATATTTACATTATGATTCATTATTTACATTTTCACTGCTGTAGAGCTTAACACCATCGGAAAACACAGATATTTACATTACGATTCATAACAGTAGCAAAATTACAGTTACGAAGTAGCAACGAAAATAATTTTATGGTTGGGGGTCACCACAACATGAGGAACTGGATTAAAGGGTTGCGGCATTAGAAAGGTTGATGCCCTAGAGGGCCTTGGGGTCTCAAGGACCCTACTGCATGGGCAAATGAGAGGTCAGGTGGGCAGAGCCATGCTTCCCGACCTCAACCAAGAGACCTTGGCTGCGAGGTTTTTTATATTGGTGAGCCACATCAGGTGTTATTTGGAGGTAGAACTCTTTTCCCAAGAGGATCTGATTTGGAAATCCCTGACCTAGATGTTTTCTCTGGCATCTCTTAGGTGTGTGGTACGTGATTCCACAGGAAGACCTGGATGTAATCTATAGAGTGCACAGCTGAAAACCACATTTGTCAGCAAAGAGCACTGACACTTTATCCTCCTGTGGCTATAACCTCCTTTGTTTTGTATATACACGGAAAAGCCAACATTTTGAAATATAGGTTGATTTTAAATTTTTTCAAGAGAGGCCACCTCTTGGTAGTTATTTGATGGTGTAATGTAAGTAATCTACAGATTAAAAATAAATAAAATCTTTTTTTAAAAAAAGCAGTTTCTTCAAATTAAAATGGAATAATGAATTTTGTTTCAAGATTTCTAGGAATAAAGAGATATGTTAACAGGAGGATTAAAAGGAGGAAGAGGGGCAAGGGAAATCAAACCCGGGAAGATGAAAAACTATTGCCTTAAAGACACACAGAGAGGAGGGAGATTTCTGCTGAAATGCTCTAATAAAAAAGAACTGGAATGGCTTCCCAGGAACCCGGTCCACAAACTGGCAGGGAACAGATCAGCAAATTGATTATCTACTGAGATGGCATGTAGTTGGGCACAGAAGGCTTGGCCAGCGTGCCAGGACGGTGTTATCGAGTGCGGATCTTTGCGCTGGAAGAGAACAGGAAAACGGATAAAACAAACAACAGGTTCCTCACCAAGGGAGGAGTAAAATGACCTGCAGCCTGGGATGGGGGCCGCCTCGGGAAGGTGAGGGCTGGGGTTCTTTCTTCCCTAATATAGATTAATGACTTGCTCCAGCAGGCAGCTACACACTCACCAAATGTGCTGACCGCCTGAAATTAGCAAAGGTGGTGACTAAGGAAGGAAGGGAAAAAAAAAAAATGAGCCGAGTCTGAAAGTGCCTCACTCACCCTGGTCTGACATATGACAACCAAAATTAACAGCGACAAAGAGAAAGCAACAAGTACCAGGCAGTAGAAAACAAACACCAAATAAATATGATGGATCTCAAAGGAGGCCTGTGGTTGTTGGTAAGACTTTGGGATTACATTAGACATACATGCTCACACTGCAGGACCCCTACTCCACCCCTACTCATACAGGCATCAAGCAAAGCCAAGCACCACAGAGTGATATGGGCATAATTATATCTCTTTTAACCAGGACAAGATGTGTTTTCCCAGAAATTAGAATCGATTATCCTGGACTGTGGCAAAACTCAACTCAAGTATTACACTCCTCTGGTCTCCTTATAAAAATGTTACTAATATAACACTTGAAAGGTATTAGGGAAGGCGCAGAGGCTGATTCTGGGACTTAAAAGCCTGAGTGTTGTTATTCAAAGAGCTATAAATATCCAGGTTAGGAGGCAAGAAAGAAAACCAACGGAAAACATGAAATGAAAAGTTATTTAGGACCTGAAATATCGTTATGAGGTGGATGGTGCTATGGCAGCAAAACAGCAAACATCAGAAGCAATGTTAAAGGTAAATGTGAGCAGCTGATTAATTTTTTTCTGGAAAAAAAAAAAACTAAGCATCAACGAATTATGGGGGGAAAAGATACACATGCAAATTGCAACGACAACAACAAAGAAAAACAAGCAAAACAAGTATCTCACTATTCTTTACAGCATGATGGGAACAATAGAATTTAGCATAAATGTGAAAGAAAATGAAAAGGAAAGGGAGAGTGGGAAGGGAAAGAAGACTTGGTAGCAAACGCAGTGAACATACACAATGACAGTTTCTAAACAGCATTCTCGTGATATGAATGTACCAGCAAATATAATTCCCCAAAGTGGAACATCCCACCCAGGCAGGCTAGGAATCAAGAGAGGATAGAGGATCCTGAGTTAATAGGCAATTTCAGAATTCTTTAAAAATATATACCTGATATATATATATATATATATATATATATATATATATATATATATATATCAGATATATATATATATATATATATATATATATATATATATATATCTGCATGTGTACATTTGTGAACATGGGAGTACACTCAGGTATGTTGTCTCAGCATGTCACAGAACACTAATCTTCCCAGACTGTGACAGACTTTTTAATCAGTTGTTCACAAGCCAAGTCTTCACACCAGCACTGCTTGCCTGTCCCTTTCTCTGTCCACCCCTGAAACACAGAACACGCTACTGACAATCAGGAAAGCCCCCCGGTGTATCCTAGGTTCACCAAACAGACTTCCGGCATCAGAGCCTGCGCGCTGCCGGGGATTCTGGATGTGCCTCACTGAACGGCGGAATGCAGAGCCCAGCTACGTCGCTGTCTCTGCCGGCTTTAGGACAAAAAGACGGAGCACTTTTCTTTTTACATCTTGTGCTGTCATTCGTCTTTTTCTATGGAGGTGTTTTCCCCCTCTGGCATAAGATGATTTGTCTCCAAGAAGAAAGTCTTGATATAGTTATTTCTTCAGAGGACAGCAAATCTAGTTTAGATCCCCTCCTTCTTCCACACTTGAAATGATGGCCCACTTCAGTCGGGATTAGCAGGCTTAACAATTAGAAGTAAATGTTGTGTTGAGCAGGCAAGGGTCACTCGGCAGGAACAGCTGGAGGTAACATTCTCCAGGGCTGCAGAATTTCTCAAGGCAATCGTGGGGGTAGTGAAAGATGCTTTAATCAGGCGTTGACTGTTAATTCCATTTGCTAATAAATATGCCTCCAAGAGTCCCAAGTGGTATGGGGAGACGCACACTGTCTAGGGATGTTTTCTATACTAACATTTATGTTTGAGGCCTTGTCACGTGTTGCCATTCTCAAATGTAGAACACAACTGTGGCTGTGATGTGCACACAGACCTATTAGCTAGTATGTAGTAGGGTACACGACTGGGCAGAGCCTGATATTTCTTAGGTGAGCTGCTATTTAACAGACCTAGGTGGAAACTGCAAATGGGCTGGAAATAAAGCTATGTTCTGAGAGATATTTCTTGAGTATTTCAGCATAGTTTTGTTGCACAGGGCAGAAGACACCCACAAGTTTGAAGGAGAGTATCAAAGGACTTTCTAATAAAACTGTGTGAGGAAGGGAAGGAATGAGAGGGAGGGAGAGAAGGGGGGAGAGAGAGAAAGAGAGAGAGAGAGAGAGAGAGAGAGAGAGAAGAAGAAGAAGAAGAAGAAGAAGAAGAAGAAGAAGAAGAAGAAGAAGAAGAAGAAGAAACATCGCTTTGTTGTTCCACTTATTTATGATTCACTGGTTGCTTCCTGTATGTGCCTTGACTGGAAATCGAACCTGAACCATGGCTCTAACCACTGAGCCCCTGGCCAGGGCAGGGCCCATGCTCTTAATGCTTCTCTGGTGCTATGAGACTTGCTAGATAAATAAGATAACAAGGGTCCCCGAGGGAGAACATGCCTTGAGGGGTGCGTGTGGACTGCTCCCCCAGAGGAAGAGGGCAAGTTCGAGTGCAGGCTCCACAGAGCTACCTCATGCGGTGGCCATCCACTGGGAACAGCAACTGACGAGCTCGCACGGGCTCCCTCGCGGGGCACTTGGATGCACAGAGCACGCCATCCGCCCCTTCCCTCTTCCTGTCCCAGCTCCCTTTGAAGAAACTGTCATCATACCATGAAGCCCAGCCAGCTTGGTTAGGAGACCCACTTGCTCTCTTCCTAGATGGCACTGGGAACTAGGACTAGCCCTTTTCTAGTGGATTAAGTCTCTGGGGTTATTGAAAAGCTGATGGGAAGAGGGAAAGAAAAGGAGGCACCAAAATAAATAAATAGCCGGACTTCTGCCTATTTGGGGCAATGGAAGGTGGGCAGGGATAGTGGCAGCGGAGCTGGGGTAGAGGCGTGGGCTTCAGTAATTAACCTGAAAATGAAGAATATATTTTTTTAAATCTCATTTGTACCTGCTGGGGAAGCAAGTCATATCTAATATGATAAAAACACTTTCATTCAAATAAATGGTTTTTCCTTCCCAGAATACCACGGTAGATTTTTTTTATATCTGCTTTGTCACTTTGGTTTTTGTTTTTTTTTCCCTATTCCCTACCCCGCATCCCCCTGCCAAAAAAAAAAAAAAAAAAAAAAAAAAAAAAATTCTTAAAACATTCTGCTCAGACATTCATTTCAAGTAACAGGGCACATGGGCTGCAGCAAACGATGCAGGAGAAGCATTTGTATATTTCTCATCTGGCTTGAGGCTGCCTGTGAGGAGGGAGCAGGGCGAAAGGGAAAGGAGCTGCTCTCTCCATGTATGGACACCATGTATGCTCAGAACTTCGTGGCGGCCGTAGCTCACTAGCTATAGTTGGTACGAAGCATGCGACCTGTGGGGCCATAAAACTCCCCATAATAATTCATCAGGTCCTGAGAGTTTAGTACATTTAGATCAAGTGCATGACATTTCCCCCTAATGGTGGCCTTGGCTAATGGCCTAACGGACTTGGTCGGCTCCACCAAGCCACACAATTACATTGCGTTTGTTCAAATGAGTGGCTATCGTGGAGGGAGATGGGTGGACGTTGAGGCACAGTTTAGGCTGGTGGTCAGGCCACACACAAGGGCACTGAGAAAATTAGACCCTTTCAGCCTCAGTTTACTCATATTTGAAGTAGAGAATTTAATATTGGCCGTTTAGGTCTGGTGTGAGGATTACATGGAATAAATGCGTGGCTCCATGGAAGAAACCAGAGGAGATGGCTAATCTTTCTGCTGGAGCTCATGTTTACATTAATGAGGCGCTGCTGAGGAAATCCCCACCTCCCACCTCCATGAATGGACTTCAGCCCCCTTCCCTTGGTGGTTCGCACTTCTCTAGTATGACAACACCTCTTATGACATCAGAAATTCACAGACACCCACACTTTTAGTAGCCATTAATTTTGAGTAAATACATAATGGTCAAGTGTTACCATGAATTTAGTAATACTTTTAAAATGAATTTCTGTTTTACACATCACAATAGCATTTTCCCACAACTGAAAACTATTTGCACACACATGCAGGATTTATTACTTAATCCATCTAGAATACCATACTTGCAGCATGTATGGATTTGAAGAAACCTTATAATAACTCCAGGGTCCAGTGCAGAAGGGTGAATCATTGCTGTTAAGGAGGACTGGAGGTCCGGATGGGTGTCAGAGAAGGAGGAGATTAAAGAGACAGTTGGCAGATAACATGATCTGAGGCTGAATTCCGTGGGTGCTAAAAAAGGGGGGAGGGATGCTGTAGGGAGCTTCAGTCAGTTGGGCCCAGGCCCTAGAAGATTCTGAAAATGGGAGAAAGGGATGTCCAATATGGTAGCCACGTGCAGCTACCGAGCACCTGAGATGTGGCCACTGCAGCTGAAGAAGTGACTTTTAAATTTTTTATGTAAATTTAATCCACTTAAGTTTAAATAACTACATGTATCTCGTGGCTGGCCCTAGTAAACAACACAGCTCTCAGTTGGCTCAGGCCTGGGTGAAGAGACCCTGGTTATATAATAGCAAGTAGCCTCCTTTCTGGGGATCAGTTAATGGCTGGAACCCTTCAATCTAAGAAACTATTTTTTTCTAGAAAGCATAAATGCTCTGAGGTGAAACTGAGTTGCTTTACCCCTCAGCACCCTGCTTTTGCCACATTTGAATCAGGTTTTAGCCACTCTTATTAATTAGAAAAAGTCTAGAAGCAAAAACATTTAAAGTAAACCCAAGCCCTGGATGTTAAAGCTGTCATTTTTTCCCATGGCCTCATGATTCAAGGATTAATGGACCTTAAAACAATCATAAAACATCAAGGCCCTTGCTCAAGTGCAGAAGAACAAGAATAGGTTTACTTCTGCTTCAGTCTCCTCGCTTTAAATTCACTGGGTGTCACCAGGCTCTGTAAACACTTTTAAGTATTTTGACTTTGTGGTATAAGATCTTGTTAATCTGTTTCCTCCCTGACCTTCCTTGCCTCGCAGCATGTTGTGATTCGTGGAAAATTCATGAAAAACAGCAAGGATGTACTCAGTGACACAGATTAGGACACAATAAACCTAAATAATGGCAATAATGTGCAGATTCCGATTCAATAAACCAACTCACTGAAGATTTATGGAGCGTCAGGCTGCACCAGGCACTCGGTGGACACTTGCACATATTACATATTTTATTTGCATAGTCCTCAGTATAAACACAAGGGGTCAGCATCGGTGTCCCCCATTTTATAGATGCATTCACAGAGGGCCATTCAAGCAGTTAGTAATAGGCAGAGGTCGGATTGAAAAACCAGGTTTTCTGACTCCCAAATAATGTTTTCTCCCCACCCCCCAAACACAACACTTCAGGATATTAACCTTTTACTTATGATCTGTCGCAGACTGTATTTTTCAAAAGTGGCCATGGTGTTATTTCTAATCTCACATTCCCTTGCAGAACCCTCCCATCGCCCCATCAAGAGGGAGAGTCTAGCCTGGCCAGCATGGCTCAGTGGTTGAGTGTTGACCTATAAGCATCGACCTATGAACCAGGAGGTCAGGGTTGTGGGCTCAATCCCCAGTGTGGGGTGTGCAGGAGGCAGCTGATCAATGATTCTCTCTCATTATTGATGTTTCCATCTCTTTTTCCATCTCCCTTCCTCTCTGAAATAAAAATATATTAAAAATATATATTTAAAAAAAAAGAGGAAAGTCTACTACCTCTCCCTGTAAACCTGGACAGGCTCCCAGGGCTGCCTGAACAAACAGAATGCAGAAAACCCAATGATAATGAGTTCCGTGGCTAGGCCATAAAAGGCAATACAGAGCCTGCTTGGCTCTCTCTCCACACACTCACTCTTGGTACCCAGCCGCCATATTGTAAGGAAGACCAAGATACATGGAAACAATATGTAGGTGTTCCAGCCAAGGCTCACGAGTGAACAACATTCTGATGATCCCAGAGCTTAGCTGATGCTGACTGGAGCAGAGACAAACTGTTCCTGCCAAGCCCCACTAAAACTACAGGTTTAAGAACAACACACATTATCATTTTAAGCCACTGCATGTTGGGGTGGTTTGTAATACATCAATAGTTATTGGAATATGATCAAACTTTAATGAAATTCTACAGAATAGGCCAATGCTGTAATTCCCTCATCAAAGACATCTGACGGCTAGAGGATGGCTTCCCATGTAAGAAATCTTGACAGGAAAAAGGTAAAGACTTTGGCTATAGAGAAACAATGAGAATTTGGAAGGCTTATTACATCAGGGAATTAAATGGAGTATTCAATGGAAAAGAAAACAGAATGCTTAATGAATATACCACAAAGTGAAGATTTATGGGATTATGTTTATTGCTTTGACTACTAACATCTACTATAGCTTCAAATGGCTTTGAACTAATTTACTTGTTTGGCTCTGAAAGACTACTTGGCTTCAGTGGATCTTCTAATTCTGTCTCCTGGGGTACAAGGTGGCACTGGCTTTATTCCACAATGTTTAGAAGATGGGAAAATGTTGCTGGAATGCTAGATAGGGAACCCAACAAGGCAGAAGAACATCTTACTCATGTCTGTATTCACAGACCCTGGCATTGTCCCTGGCAGTTTTTAGAGGAATTGAAAGAAAAACTAGATAACCTCATAGAGATACAGCCATACAAACAATCAAAGAAGGTTGGCAGTGACTTCTGACACTCACACATTCACCAAAAGGAGAGGTTATGGCTTAGCAATAATAACCTAGAATGAGACGTGGAGCTCACCATTTTCAATACATCCTCAAGGTGGTTCCTGTCTGTGTGGCCTGTGCTTGACAGCCCAGAGGTGCTGGTGAGCTAATTAGATCCCTCTCAAATACATTTTTCCTTTCTGGGTTAAGACTGCTTTGCCTAGCTTAAAAAGTTTACAGTCTACTTCTTTAATTTTGATATTTTGATAGTAATATTCTTAACTTCATTTATATGACTATATACACAGACATTTTTGTTTTTAAGATGTATTGCAAATATCAGGGGAAAGAGACATTTTTGCATGAGCTTCCCAAATACAGATGGAAACCATCCAAAAATATTAGGAGTGATATTTCAATCTTTCAGGAGCTGTTACTTGTGAAGAAACTTATATTAATTGGGTTGTTTTAAAAACCTGTAACACTGACAGGTTACATCCTTTGAATTACAAAATGCCTAAGGTATAAACAGGATTTTTTTTTCTTTTTTTATTTATGGCTGTGAATCTTCTGTGCACACCTGTACTATCAAGGTAACTTTTGCTATAAACAGCATTTAAAAATTATCACATAAAAAACTATCAAGCACTAAATTAGAAAAAACACAGAAATTCAAAAGTGATAGTTAAATTTATGAAGCAATTCTGCTACACTCAAAGGCTCATTGCTTGACATGTAAAAAATTTTGAGCTGCGTGTAATGCCTAGGTAAAAATTTCTCTCTGGTGGGGGAACCACAAGCTACACCAGACACCAAATGAGAGCCACATGTAGAACATATGTGCTTCTGATGTGTGCTTGTTTGCATGACTAATGGTGATAATATTAAAAGTCTTTTCTCATCATTTCAATTCCTTTTTTTTTTTTTTTTTGGCTGAGTGCCTTTTTTTTTTTTTTTGCTACCTCCAAGAGCTGTTAATTTTGCTCACTGCTGAGCAAAAGTCAAAGTCAGAGTCTAAACAGCTTGTAATGAGTTTTCAATGGCCCATCTCAATGAAATTGAGGGCAAAGACCAGCCGGCTCAGGCAATGTCAGCCCTGGGAATTTATTAGCGAGGGCGAGTTGTCGGGGGGAAGGAGCAGAGGAGCGACTGAGGTTCCTGGGCTCTTCAAGAGGCGCCCCAGCTCTTATTAAAAAGTGGTGACACCAGGGCACATGCCATTAGACCTATCTGCCATCAACCGCCGCTGTGGCAGGGTCAGCCTGGTTGCGGAGTGAAGGAGAAAGAAGTCCCTGGTAAGAAAGAACAGTTTCCACCTCATGATGATGCTATTACTCCTTTCTACCCTTGGGCCCTCCAAGGATCTGAAAAGAAGGAGTACTCCTTTGTTCCTTGAGGTGCTCCAAATTCTACCCCTGCCCACCTGCACACACCTGGCTCAACCTGCTGATGGTGATTTAGGCAAAATGGGGCAATAATCAATTTTTGAGCTCCAACTTTTATTTGTTCGATTCTGTTTAAATGTCTCTGTCACACCCATTTCCTACAGATCCCTTGTGATTTTACTTCCAAGAATATCCTTTAAAACCACACAACACTTTTCCGCATAAATGCAGAATGTCCATATAAAACAGGATTCTGCATGAACCTGACAAATTCTACACCTGGGAATAGAGATCAATTTGACAATAGATTCTTTGGCCAAAAGAAATGCACGGCAAACCACTAAAATAACGGACCTGAGCAAGGTGGTGGTGTGAGGGGGAAAGAAACTTTTGCACAGCCACATGTTTTTATTTTAGGAGGAATCTGTGTGGTTTGTGCTAAGTGTCCACATGTCCTGTGAATGGAATAAATTAAGACTGTTGGATCCTCTAAGATAAATTTTTATACAATTGATATTAAATTACAATCGATTCTAATATATTTTTTATGAAGAACCTACTAACTGTCAGCCACAGTGCCAAGCACCAGGAATTTCATGGCAGGCCTCGTAATGAAATTCAACACATCTTTTTCGCCACTCATTCATTTCTTCAATCATTCCTTCATTGATTCAGTCACTGGCTACATTCACAAAGATTTCTTAAGTACATGCTAAGAACGTTACAAACTAGGTACAAGGGGAAATGTCTGGTCTCCACCCTTAATTTAGACTCTAGTGGTACAGAAAATTCCAGATTAATATAGTGGATTTCTAAAGCGTTCCATGAGCCACTAACTTCCTATTTGTTTAAATAAACTTGTTTTCCCAGCATTCACCTTGTTCAAGTTATTCATTCAGTTCCATGGATAGTCATGCCCCTTTCCATGTCCCACAGCATTGCTGGGAAAATTAAACATGCATTAAATGGCTCACACAGGGTCTGTATAAGAACGTGTTATATGCATTCAATAAACAGCCAAACAACAACAACAAAATACAAACCAAAACCACCAAATGTTGCTCTTTGTGTTTAATATATCTGTATATTTAAAGAGTGTGTCTGATCTAAGAGTGAGAATTACTCACACATATCCTCATTTTCACATGACAATAATGCTAATAACAATAATAGTAAGAAGAGACCTCCATAGCAGAAGCCATTACTCTGCCAAACTCTGTGATAGGCCATTTACACCCATTATCTCATTAAATTCTCATTTAACCTGCAAGTCAGGTACTATTTTTATCCCATTTTGCTGATAAAAGGTTGACAGAGGTTAAGTGATTTACCCCAAATCACAAAACCAGTGTGCATTTCAGATCAGGGAAATCTGACTTAAAAAAAACCTATAAAATAGCAAAACCCTGTTTAGATTGTAAATTCTACACAGCTTTAATCTTTTAAGGGAAAATCGAAATGTCCCTTTGTCTAAAAGTGAAATGTAATTGATTCACACACTAAGGAGAGGAACAATAAAGTTGTGTGTATGTGCTCCAAATAGGTCTGTCTCCAAAACTCACCACCAGCTTTAAAACTCTGCTGGTAACTTTGTTCAGAACAAAGTACAGGGGAAGCATTGTTAGTGGGGATGAGAGTTCAAGTATTCCCCTAAAAAGGTCCAGGTTCCTTATCAATTTATCAACTACATTCAAATACTAGGAGCACAAACATCCTCACAGGAAGTTAAAATGCTAAGCATTTCTAAAAAAAAAAAAATTACACATACAACTGCTTATATAACTGTAGCATGGAAGAAATAAACTATTACTTGAGGCAATATTTATGCTTAAGATTTTTGTATTTGATAAAACTTCCCTGAGAGAGCCCGGTGCTTAATATTTTCTATTGTTCTAAACCAGTGATTTTCCACCTTTTTCATCTCACGGCACACATAAACTAATTACTAAAATTCTGTGGCACACCAAAAAACATATTTTTGGCTGATGTAATAAAAAATAAATAGGTATGATTTTGATTCATTCACATCAGATGGTTATTGTTGTGTTGGCTGTTGTTATTTCTTTATTTGACAATCTAAGGGAAAAGAGGTCAGTGCTCCTGACTAAATAGTCAGGTATTGCATGTTTTAAAAATTCTTGTGGCACATTTGACAATCACTGCCCTAAACTATAAGACTATTGTTGACTCAGAAAATCAATCAAGTGAGTGCAGGGGAGAAAATCTTATCTCTAGAGAAGTTTGTTATAGTTGCAACAAGCCTGATACAGACTAGAGGCACCAATGTAAGCCAACTAAACATTTGGATTTTTGAACAATTCTCTCATTCTGAAAAGTGACCCAGAAGTAAGCAAGCTCCCACACGTACCCTTTAAATGTCTGCAGTTGAATCTTTGCTGTGGCTAGCTCCCCCATTAGCCACAGTGGATGTTGAAAAGTATTTATTTAGCAAAGGAAGCAAATGACAAATCCTATCACTGAGGACAAGGCAATGCATATCACAGGGTAATTCTGATCGCACAAGCTTATCCCCACTCCCCAGCTCTCCAAATTCTTAGAAGAAAGAAGATCAGAGAACACCTCTTTGGGGTGATTTTCACACCCCAGTACCTAGAGGCTCCTGCAGAATCGTAATTTGCAGACATCACATCACTCCATCTGGTTACCCGTTTCCAAGCAAAAACTCTGAGCAACAAATTTGTCTTCGTGCTGTGCATTTATGGACAGCCCAGCCCTTTCCTGGCATTCCTCTGAAATACCTTGGCTGAAAAGCCCAACTTTTTTTTTTTTTTGCCACGGAACAGTGAACATTTACACAATCATTAAAATCGCATCTACCACCATATTTTTTCTCCTTCTCAGTTTTAATACATTTTTATAATTGCATTGAAGATATTCTAACCCTGTTTTTAGTGCAAAGATAAAATTTATGAACCGTGACAAATGTATCATCTTAGAGCCAACCCGAAGGATAACAATGTGTATGGCGAAACCCAAGTGTTAGTTCCCTTCTGCCTATTTTAATGGGGCAGGAGAGAAAAAGAGTTAATCAGAATCCCAGTCCTGGATTCCAGACATGAGGGGGTGTCCCTCCTTATGCCCAACAGCCAGGACTCATTTCAAGAAAAAGTTCTCATTCACACAGAAATTTTTCTAAAGTTACGTACATAATTGGAAATGCAACAAATATGTATTTTCATTTTTTTTTATGTGGGGTGTAACTGTGGCAGCTTCTGTCAACATAACCAAAGGTATCTAATTAGATTTGTTCTCTCAGTGACTCATCCACTTTCCCCTTTATCTTTTTCCATAAGTCCTTTAGAATGTCTTTTGGGGTGACATAAAGCAAAGGGGCGGAATGGGGTAGCAGAAAGGACAGCTAATAAGTACCAGAAAAAGGAGGGTTCAAAATTCACTTGGGCCACAGGGAATTGGGTGACCTTGAACGAACTTCACCTCCCCTGGTGTACATAAGGGAGGATCTGGGTAGGATTCCTGAGCTCTAACATGAGAAGTCACAAAGAGATTTTTAAAAATAAAACACCCCCAGCTTTCAGATTATATCACTGGTGAGAAAAATCACTTTTAAAAGAAAATCTTAAATGTTAATGAGTTCTTAAAAATTCTGTAGTCACATTTGCTTGAATGTGTGTTTACAAACCCAGATGGACACCCCGAAATTAAAAAAGATGTATTTTTGTAAGCATCTCCCATGGGGGTTTCATTCCTCCTTGCAGAGTGTACCCTGGCCATGAACTCTCCGCTGAGAAAGAACACGAGAGAGGAGACGAAAACTTTTCTGCCCTGCCTCCCTTTTTCTTTAGAAACATCGAGTTTTTAAATATTTCCTAACTCTACATAATAGCCTTGACTAACACACAAATGCTGGGGACCATAATGAAGTGGACGTAATCTACACAATTTAAAAGCACTTATGGTGACAAAATGGATGGAGGAGGTATGGGCGGCACAAGCGCGCATAAATGAAATGCATCCCGCCGGAAAAGCATTTTGCTCACATTGTCATTTACGGCTCCTGAATTAATAGACCAAGAAAGACACCACCGGCCCCAACAAAATGCCGTAAAACCACTGGCAGCGAGTGGTGTCTCAAACTTTAATTCCCCTGGGGAGAAAAGGACACTGCCTAATCTGTATTCAGTCCTGACATTGGCCACATCTGATATGGAACATTAGCTTCTAAGTCTCTCAATAGACTCGTGTCCTTCAGTTTATATTACTTTATGTTAATAGTAGAAAAATTACACACAACATCATTTATCATTGTTATACTCTGCTATACATCCCGTAGCTTATTTTAATATATTTATTTACCCCTGAGACAGTGAGAAATTAAAAATATATATGTATCAAGAAAAACCTATAGGGAAAAAAAAATCACTGTAAATCTCTTTAAAAAAAACAATAACAAACAAACAAACAAAAAAACCCTCCCTTGGGGGGGAAAGATATTATATATCCCTAAAGCTTGTGAATAAGGTGCTTTCAGCCTAAGGACGCAAGTCTGGGCTGCGCAATAATTCCTGGGGCATAAGTACATAATAAAAAGAGGCATATTAATGATAGTCTATCTTTTGTTCCCTCATCTGACCAGTTTTTTGTGTTCTTTTTTTTTCATTTGTCGATTATATCCTTGGGTCTTTCTTGTTCTATTATTAGCTTTTTTTGACATCTGACCTCTTGCTAGGGAAATACGATTTCCCCCCTTGAAAAGCACTGTCAGTCTGAACCTGGCTTTCACTCTTTCTGACCCAGCTGCCACAAGCACACACCAGAATCTCAGTTTGGATTAAAAACAGCAACAATGTCCTTGTGTTCAATGACTTAACTTCTACCAAGTGTTGTGTTTTTCCCCCAGTGATTTCTTAGAGAGAGTGAAAGGGAAGGAGGTGGGGGAAGAGAGAAAGGGGGGGGGGGGGAGAGAGAGAAACATTGATGTGAGAGACACCTCAATTGGTTGCCTCCTGCACGTGTCCTGATCGGAGCCAGGGATCAAAATGTGTGTGAGAAACTATACTCTGAATTCTTTTTTAGACTCGGGAAGACCCAGCAGTGTCCTGAAGCCCAGGTTTGATGTAGAGGATCTTATAAGCATTCAATCCATTGAGAGCAAGGTTGATGAACACTCTGGTGCAGACTGCCAGTCACCCTCAGCATTCAAGGGATTTTTTGACACCCTATTTGGTCACAAAACAGCTGGGCAGACGTAGTGGTAAAGAGCCAGCTTCCTGGGGTCAGAATGCTGGGCCCAAGACTTCTACTTGAAATTCTTATTTAAAATATTTGTGTCTCAGTTTTCTTTCTTTGAACTGAGTTTACTGGGGTGACATTGGTTCACAAAACCATACAGATTTCAACTGTACAACTCAACAAAACAAAGCAAAGTCTCTTTCCGTCCCCATTTATCCCCCCTTTGGCCACTTCCACCTTCCCCCTCCCCTCTTCCCTCTGGCTATCACCACACTGCTGTCTGTGTCTATTTGTTATTGATATATAGTGTACAAAAAATGTACACACACACTTTGAGTAACTACAGAGGCAGTGTTTATTAGAATACATTTCATTTTCAAAATTGAGCTATCACCTGCTAAAGTCTGTATATATTTTTGGGGGACACCATACTTATATCTATATATATAAAAACCTAAGCGACCGTTACAACCGAACACCTGGAACAACCGGTCGACCAGTCGCTATGATGCGCACTGACCACCAGAGGGCAGACTTCTTAAAACATTTCTACGAGGATGGTGACATCAATTGATCAACCACAGATATCTGCGGTATACCAGGCATAGAGTGGATACACACAAAGAAAATCATTTCTTTATCACCAACCCAGCCTAGGTCAGACAGGTTCCAGTAGCCACAGCTGACAGTTCTATGTCCTGTTACTGTACCTTCTGCAATGTAGGTCCTGCGTGGGGTCCCTGCCTGAAGACAGGGTTCTGATCTTTCCTGGTATTAGCACATTAGTGATAATACTAACAGTAAAAATAATGATAATACAACAGTAGCCATAATGACAGCAGCATCTATAAGTTACTGAGGGCTCACTTCAGTGAGCTGACTACTAGTACATGAATACCTTACCCCACTAAATCTCACAGCAACCCTAAAAGGCAAATATAAGCTACCCATTTTTTTTTTTCAAATGGAAAATTGATATTCAAAAACTTTAAGTATTTTGCCTACAGGGACACAGATAGGGGGATTGGAATCCAGGTCACTGTAACACAAAAGCCTGGGCTTTTAAGAATGTCACCATATGGGATGAGCTTTTCTAAGCCCTGTCTGCCTTAAGACTTTTTTCCACAGAAGACATTTCACTGTTCCTGACCTGGACTGTTCTTAGGAACTACAGTCAGTACTCCATATTGGTAGGTTGTGCATTTGTGAATTCAGCCAACCAAGGAACAAAAATATTCAGGAAAAAAATTCTAGAGAGTTCCAAAAAGCAAAACTTGAATTGAGCCCTATGCTGAATCTAAGCAAATGAAGTCTATATGTAAATATAGGTTATATGCAAATACTGTGACACTTTATATAAGGGACTCATGCGTCCATGGATTTTAGTATCTGTGGGGACCCTGTAACCAATACCCCACAAATACTGAGGGACATCTGTATTCTAGGAAATGTTTACCCCACGGAAACAATGAACTCCATTTGTAAAATTTCTGAATGAAACCTGTCATTTCTATAATGGCTGAACAGTCTGGAAAAACATGAGACTATTTTACTGTCCAGTATGTGAATGCACTGCATAATCCTAATATATAAAAACCCAGGGTCCGTAATGACCGACCAAAGGCTCGACCAAACACCGGAAGTCAGTCCTGCAGTCAGTGCTGGGTTGTCATGGCGACCCAGCACTGACTGCTGAGGGGGCTGCAGATCAGGCCCAGAGAGAGGCCCAGAGAGAGAAGCAGGGTCTGATCTGCAGCTTTCATAGCAGCTGTTAATCAGCCCTTGCCTCTCTCTTTCTCTCTGGGCTCTGCCAGCAGCTGCACCTCTGCTTCTTTCCGGGCCTTCGCGGGGGCTGCTGATCAGCCCCGCCTCTCTGATCAGGCCCAGAGATAGGCCTAGAGATGCTGACTGGCATAGAAACCGAACAATCAGAACCAAATCTGGGTGAACTGTGAGGAGCAAATGGCTGCCTAGGAGACGGAGTTTTTGACACTGACTGGCATAGAAACTGACCAATCAGAACCAAATTGGCTGGCAGGGGAGGGCAGTTGGGGGTGAGATCAGGCTGGCAGAGGAGGGCAGTTGGGGGTGAGATCAGGCCGGCAGGGGAGGGAAGTTGGGGGCAAGATCAAGCCAGCAGGGGAGGGCAGTTGGGAGCAAGATCAGGCTGGCAAGGGAGGGTCACTGGGAGCAAGATCAGGCCAGCAGGGGAGGGCAGTTGGGGGTGAGATCAGGCCAGCAGGGGAGGGAAGTTGGGGGCAAGATCAAGCCAGCAGGGGAGGGCAGTTGGGAGCGAGATCAGGCTGGCAAGGGAGGGTCACTGGGAGCAAGATCAGGCCAGCAGGGGAGGGCAGTTGGGGGTGAGATCAGGCCAGCAGGGGAGGGAAGTTGGGGGTGAGATCAGGCCAGCAGGGGAGGGCATCTGGGGGCAACCAGGCCAGCAGGGGAGGGCAGTTGGGGGCAACCAGGCCGGCAGGGGAGGGCAGTTGGGGGCGAGATCAGGCCGGAAGGGGAAGGTAGTTGGGGGAGAGATCAGGCCAGCAGGGGAGGGAAGTTGGGGGTGAGATCAGGCTGGCAGGGGAGGGAAGTTGGGGGCGAGATCAGGCCGGAAGGGGAGGGTAGTTGGGGGAGAGATCAGGCCGGCAGGGGAGGGAAGTTAGGGGAAACCAGGCCAGCAGGGGAGAGCAGTTGGGGGCAAGATCAGGCTGGCAGGGGAGGGCAGTTGGGGGCGAGATCAGGCCAGCAGGGGAGGGCAATTGGGGGCGAGATCAGGCCGGCAGGAGAGGGTCATTGGGAGTGAGATCAGGCTGGCAGGGGAGGGCAGTTGGGGGCAACCAGGCCAGCAGGGGAGGGCAGTTGTGGGCGAGATCAGGTCGGCAGGGGAGGGCAGTTAGGAGTGATCAGGAAGGTAGAGGACAGTTAGGGGCAATCAGGCAGGCAGGCAGAGGCAGTTAGGGGTGATCAGGCAGGCAGGCAGGTGAGTGGTTAGGAGCCAGCAGTCCCAGATTGCAAGAGGGATATCCGACTGCTGGTTTAGGCCCTATCCCTGTGGACCACTAGTCCATATATATATAAAAGCCTAAGCGACAGTTACAACCGGTTGACTGGTCTCTATGACACACACTGACCACCAGTGGGCAGACATTCAGCACAAGAGCTGCCCCTTGGTGGCCAGTGCGCTCCCACAGCAAACCTCCCATGGCCAGCCAACATCCCATGGCCAGCCAACCTTCTGTGGTCCTTCTCCCTAGCCAGCTGGCCACCCATGCATGAGTTCGTGCACCGGGCCTCTATTATTTAAATAATAAAGGTTACCTCTCATCTACTACAGCTGCGTTTATACTAATAACCAGAATCATTTAGTCATTAAGGGCTAATGACCTACAAAATTTCATTTTTAAAATGAAGTCTTATCTGGTATTCTGGAAGGCAAAACTGGATAAAAAAATGAGGGAAGTCAATATTCAATTTGTATTCCTGAGCCGAGAGCAGTTCAACAGTCTGTGTGGTAGCTTGAACAACTTTGAGTATTAAAAGGAAGCATACATTGAAATTAGAAGCAGGAAGGAAATTCTGTGTCTCATAGGTCTAAGTAGAGGCCTGGTGCATGGATTCGTGCGCCGGTGGGGTCCCTCAGAGTGGCCTGAAGGGATCGGGCTGAAACCGGCAGCCCAACACCACCTGCCACTCCTGTCTGCCACTCCTGCTCATTCTGGCCCCGCTGCATCTGCCACGGGTTTGTGCCCAGTCAGTCCCAATAGGGAGAGGCTCACGCCGCCACAACGGTGCTTGCCAGCTGTGAGCCCTGCATCTGGCGCCTGTCCCGAGGGGGGAGGGGGGAGCCTGGACACGATCGGCCCTCAGGCAGGTGGTGGGATGCCCTTGCCAGCCCAGATCTGTCCCACTATGTTCACGCCAGTTGTCGGGAGCCACCTGGCAGCCACTTTTATATCATTTCTTCCTTGCAGAGCATCTAGGGAGGGGAAGTGGCCATGATGCCCGAGGCTCACTTCCAGGAGGTGCTGTCAGGATCATGCCGGCAGTGCCCATCTGTCAGTGCCTGGCCTGTTCTCTGGAGACTGGACCTGCAGGATTACTGAGGGAGTGAGTGGCTGCTGCCAAGTTTGTGGGCCACCGGGATGGGTAGGTCAGCTGAACGGCGCTCCCACTGTGGGAGCGCACTGACCACCAGGGGGCAGCTCCTGCATTGAGCGCCTGCCCCCTGGTGGTCAGTGCGCATCATAGCGACAGGTCAACTAGTCGGCTGGTCGTTCGGTCGCTTAGCCTTTTATATATATGTAGATTGGTTTTACCAAAGTTGTCAACAGAATAAAGAGATCCCTGCTTCAGAATCATGGATATCAACAAAGGGTTGGATCTGTGCCTTTCCTCCTTTCTCTGTACAGCCCTCCATTCTTCTAAGTTTGGGATGTGTACTACTAAACCTCAGCTGTCAAGGGTGGGCAAAAATCAGAGCTGTGGACAATTATAGTCCTGATTAGGTATCCAGGCGTTATTTAGCCTTCCTGGGCTTCTCCTTCCCTGACCACCCTCTATTCCTCTGACATACCAAACACATCCTCAGTCATCCTGCATTGCTTTGGCCAACCTGGATCTTAGAGATACCCCCATAGACTTGTGTTGGAAGCTCTGTTCATTGCCTGCCACAAAACTATCCTTGCTGCTTCCTTCACAACGGAACTGTGATTCTGTGTGGGTAGCAAAACCCTGAAAGGATGAATCAGAGCCAATCTAAGCCAGTCATAGTGTGATAAAATTGTTTTAATGATCCCAATTCCTCACTACATCCTTAGCCATGTCCTCTGCAATGTAAATTTGTAGTGATCCAGCCTGTAGATGGGACATAATTCAACATCCCTAAACATGACCATATGATTTGCTTTGATTTTTAGATATGGCACCAAAAGCACAAGCAATGAAATTTTTAAAATAGATAAACTGGATGTCATAAAAAAACTATTGTCCATCAATAGATAGTATTAAGAAAGAAAAAAGATAACCCACAAAGTGGGGGAAATATTTGCCAATTATATATTTGATAATTCTAGTATCCAGAATATTAAACTCAACAAAAAGCAAACAATCTAATTTTAAAAAATGGACAAAGGGCTCTGGCAAGGTAACTCAGTTGGTTAGAGCGTCACCCCTATATGCCAAGGTGGCAGGTTTGATCCCTCCCTTCAGGGCACATATAAGAATCAATCAATGAACACATAAATCAATCTCTCTCTCTCTCTCTCTCTCTCTCTCTCTCTCTCTCTCTCACTTATTTTAAAACATTAAGAAAAAATAAATAAAAATGGACAAAGGACTGAATAGACATTTCTCCAAAGGTGATATGCAAATGGCCAATAAGCACACCAAAAGATGCTGAATATTATTAGTCATTAGGGAAATGCTAATCAAAATCACAATGGGCTGGCTAGGATGTGAAGGAAGGAAACTCTAGTACACTGCTGGTGGGAATGCAGACTGATGCAGCCATTATGGAAAGCAATATGGAGCTTCCTCATTCCACTTGTAGGAATATACCCTAAGAATCCAAAAACACCAATCAGAAAGAATGTAGGCACCCCTATATTCATAGCAGTGTAATCTACAATAGCTAAGATCTGGAAACAGCCCAAGTGCCCATCAGTAGATAAGTGGATAAAA
Source organism: Cnephaeus nilssonii (assembly GCF_951640355.1). Lineage (NCBI taxonomy): Eukaryota > Metazoa > Chordata > Mammalia > Chiroptera > Vespertilionidae > Cnephaeus > Cnephaeus nilssonii. Next base: position 24,063,888 of record NC_137091.1, on the reverse strand, counting down.
AAGCTTTGGTACATTTACACCATGGAATACTATGCAGCAGTAAAAAATAAGGATCTGTTACCCTTTGAGACAGCATGAGGGGCCTGGACAGTATTATGCTAAGCAAAGTAAGCCAGTCAGAGAGAGACAAGTATCACATGATTTCATTCATATATGGAATCTAATGAACAAAATAAACTGATGAACAAAATAAATCCAGAGACATAGAAGCGTGGAACAGACTGTTGAATCTGACAGGGAAGGCAGGGGTGGGTGGGTGGGAAGAGATTAACCAAAGAACTTGGATACATATATGCATAACCCATGGGCACATACAATAGGGTGGTGAAGGCCTGGGGTGGGGGGCGGAGGCGGGCTACAAGGGGTCAATGGGGGAAAGAAGGGGACATATGTAATACTTTCAACAATAAAGATTTTTTTAAAAATCACAATGAGATATCACTTCACATCTACCAGGATGGCTATAATAAAAACAAATAACCCACAAACAAAAAACAGAAAATACAAGTGTTGGCAAGGATGTGGAGAAATTGGAACCCTTATATTGTGAATGGCAATGTAAAATGATTCAGACACTGTGGAAAATTATTTGGTGGTTTCTCAAAAGATCATAGAATTACCATATGATCCAGAAATTGCACTCCTACGTATATACCCAAGAGAATAGAAAAATAGGTGTTCAAACAAAAAACTTGCACAGGAATGATTACAGCAGCATAATTATTAATGACCCCAAAGTGAAAACAACTCAATGTCTATCAACTGGTGAATGGATAAACAAATGTGGCATAACTACGCAATGGAATATTATTCAGCCATAAAAATAAATGAAGTACTGACCGATGCTACAACAGGGATGAAACTTATAAACATTATGCAGTGAAATAAACCAAACATAAAATGCCACATTTTGTATGGCCCCATTATATGAAATACTCTGTGCGAAATAGGCAAATCCATAGAGACAGAAAGTAGGTTAGTGGTGACCAGGAACTGGAGGAGGGGAAATGGGAATGACTGTTTAAATGACATGGGGTTTCTTTGGGAAGAAATAAAAAAATGTTCCCGAATTAAACAGTGGTGATTGTTTATAAGCAAGAGAATTATGCATATTATTATTATTTGTAAATTTTGTGCTACATATCTGTTATATAACTTATAAGTTATTAATTTATAATAACTTTTGTATGTGTATATGCATACATGCACACTTGATTTTTTCCAGAGAGCCAGATGTTAAACATTTACCAGCACACCACTGGCTGCAGGGCTGTATGCTCCAGAGCAAGATCTCCTCATGCCCCCAAAAGCAGTCTTAACTGAGCCTCTTTCCTAGCAGCTGGTGCCCAAAGAAACATCCAGAGCAAGGTGCTGAAAGCTGCTGCTGAGAGGTGAGAATTCCTGCAGCCAAAGGTGGCACTTGCCCCTCCAAAGTGGGAAAAATAAGAATTACTTTCCTATGCTGGGAATGCCAGCTGGCAAGGACACTTCATCTTACTTTTTTTTAATTCTAGAAAGCCAGTCACACTTGGTTATTGTTTTTAGTTTCACAAACTAGTATTGAATTATTTTTATGGATGTTATTTCTCAATTAGTGAACTCCCTGGAGACAGCACAGGCCTCTAGAATTTAGCTTCTCCTTGGCTATAATCGCTGCTGCCACGTGTCCCGACTAGGAGCTGGCTTTACGTTCCTCCGGCTGCTCTTGCCCAGACTGACCATGGTCCTCTCTGGTCAGCTGCAAAATAGGGATCCGGCTTACATGTAGGGGTCACAGGCTGTGAGTATGATCTCACTCTTGTCAACAGGCATTGGCTGAACTCTGAAGAGCACTCAGGCACCTTCAGCCACAAATATCAATTGGTGATGTTTGGGACTGTCAGACACCGGTCATTATACTCAAGGTCAAGGGTTGATCTTGGAGACAGTGATGGACTCTGATGGCAATTTCAGATGGCTCACCTCCCAACTGCTCATGAGGCTACCTGCCTCATAACGCCTTAGCTAAGAGCAGCTAAAATAATAGCAATGACAACCATTGATTGAAAGCCTATCAGATGGCTCTCTTGTGAGCATTAGATATGTATTATCTCATTTAATCCTCACAACAGCTCTTTGAGGCAGTTGCCGTTATTTATTCCCACTTTGGAGATAAGGAGACTGAGGCTCAGACAGAGGAAATAATTTGCTCAAGGTTATAAGGCTAGCACCTGACTCCAGTGTCTGTACTCTCATCTGTGACCTTATAAAATCTCCAAATGGGGGAGAACTTCACTCACTAGCTTCCTGAGGGCTCCTGGTTGGAGAAAAGCCACGGATTTCTCATCCTTTATCTTTTAGTTCCACAGAGGAGACTGGAGAGCTATTCTCTGTGGCGCTAAAAAGTAAAGAATGAGAAATCTGCGGCGTGATGACCATGGGCCTTTTATGATATAGATGGGGTTTTATTGCATGTAAAGAGCCATGAACATGCATGGTGCACAATAAGGGCTCAACACATGTTCATATGTTACACTGATGTCATCATCATCACCCCCACCCCTGCACCATTATCATCATCACTGTTATTTAGAAGACAATATTTATGTCTTTGTAAAAGGCATGGGGATGACTGGCACATCGTCAGCACTCAATAAACACCAGCTCCCTTCTTTCCTCCCTAGGCCCCAGGGCTCTCGAAGTCATGCCCACCAACCCCTTAAAGGCCCATTCTAGCCTCTCCCAGCCTTCAGATGGAGGTCCTTGCTTTAGTGAAGAATGATCTAAATGTCTCCCAGAGGAGCTCAGACAAAGTAAAACTGGATGGTGGGTACAAAATCTGCTCCCTCTCTTTGCTGTGGTGTGCAGGAATGCACCTTCTCCTCAAGACCTGGCCCCTCCGCCCTCTCCAACAGCCCAGGCCTGTCCTCACTCCCCATGGCACCACTTGCTAAATTATACAGCTACACGTACATAGTAAGTAGAGATCTGTAGAAGCCTGTTGAAATCTAAATGTCTGATGATTAAGGTAACAATTGTCTGGCATATAAATCCCCAACTATTATCCAGCCATTATATGTGATGGCCCACCTTTACTCCATTTTGAGACTTGTGTTTTTTTTCTGCAAACTGTGTCATGATTAAACTGTTGCACATTTCAGTGGGAGTAAGTCCACTGATGTTGCTATCCATGTTGAGCTTAATTGACATTCAAAATGTCTTTACAGCCCAGCCTATGTGGCTCAGTGGTTGAGCAATCGACCTATGAAGTAGGAGGTCACTGTTTGATTTCTAGTCAGGGCACATGCCCAGGTTGTGGATTCAATCCCCAGTAGGGGGTGTGCAGGAGGCAGCCGATCAGTGATTCTCATCATTGATGTTTCTATCTCTCCTTCTCTCTCCCTTCCTCTCTGAAATCAATAAAAATATATTTAAAATAAATCCTATCTAATAAAATAGTAATATACAAATTAACCATCACCCTGCTACACACAAGCCACGCCCACCAGCCAATCAAGATGGCTGTGGCCATGGAGCGAGCAGGAGGCTTGGGTTTCCCCAGCAATGGAGGAAGCCAAGCTTTCTGCACACCCTGGCTGACCCAGGCCTCCACTCAAGGCTACAAAGTTTCAATTATAGAAGATAAATAAATCCTAACAAAAATGGCTGCGGCCACACCACGGAGCAAGCAGGAGGCTTGGCTCCGCTCAAGGCTACAAAGTTTCAATTATAGAAGATAAATAAATCCAAGATACCAGGGCCTCCACTTGGGTTGCCGGCAGGCATGGCCGGCCTGCAAACCATCACAGGCCTCTCGCCCAGGACACCCCATGCCCCAAGGGAACCCTGACCCTGATCCGAGACACCCTTCAGGGCAAACCAGCCTGTGCACTTGTGCACCAGGCCTCTATCCTATCTAATAAGAGTAATATGCAAATTGACCGTCACTCCAACACACAAGATGGCTGCCCCCATGTGGACACAAGATGGCCACCACAAGATAGCCAGCAGGGGAGAGCAGTTGGGAGGGTCCAGGCCTGCAAGGGAGGGCAGTTGTGGGTGATCAGGCCAGCAGGGGAGGGCAGTTGGGGTCGATCAAGCCTGCAGGGGAGGGCAGTTAGGGGTGACCAGGCCGGCAGAGGAGAGAAGTTGGGGGCGACCGGGCCTGCAGGGAAGGGCAGTTGGGGGGGACCTAGGCCTGCAGGGGAGAGCAGTTTGGGGGGACCAGGCTTCCAGGGGAGGGCAGTTAGGGGTGACCAGGCCTGCAGGGGAGGGCAGTTAGAAGTGACAAGGCCTGCAGGGGAGGGCAGTTAGGGGCAAACAGGCTGGCAGGGGAGCAGTTAGGCATCAATCAGGCTGGCAGGGGAGTGGTTAGGGGGTGATCAGGCTGGCAGGCAGAAGCAGTTAGGGGCAATCAGGAAGGCAGGCAGGCGAGCAGTTGGGAGCCAGCAGTCCTGGATTGTGAGAGGGATGTCCGACTGCCTGTTTAGGCCTGATCCCTTGAGGGGTCCCAGATTAGAGAGGGTGCAAGCTGGGCTGAGGGACACACACCCCCATTCACAAATTTCGTGCACCGGGCCTCTAGTAAATAAATAAAATATCTTCAGAAAGATTATGCAATGATTTAGTACTGTGACTCAAATTTACAAAGTTTGCAAAAGGCATGAAAATGACCACCTAATACATAGTAAATTGTGTCTAAGTAACTCAAAATAAAAGATCCTTTTACAAGTAGATATGAAATGAGTTCTGAGAAATAAGAAAGCTTTGGGTCATTATTCAGTTAACAATGTTTTTCCCTTTTTGAGTGGAATGTAAAATAACAGCACATCTCATAATTGACTATATCTTATATTCTTAAAAAACATTATATGAAGTCATTGTAATGCTGTAATAATATAAAAATGCTTTAAAATTACATATATAGTATGCTTATGGTGATAACTTGGAAAATAAAACAACACCAACAAAACAGAATATAGAAAAGAAAGACCTGAAAGAAATAAACCTAAAAGTTAATGGAATTTATATTTGAGGTGGAGTAAAGATAGAGTCCTTTTTATTTTTAATTTTTATTTTTTTCTAAGATATATATTTTTTATTGATTTCAGAGAGGAAGGGAGGAGAGAGAGATAGAAACAGCGATGATAAGAGAGAATCATTGACTGGCTGCCTCCCACACGCCCCCCACTTGGGATCGATACTGCAACCCAGGCATGTGCCCTTAACTGGAATCGAGCCCAGGACCCTTCAGCCCACAGGCCGACACTCTATCCACTGAGCCAAACCGGCTAGGGCTGGTGTCCTCTTTAGCTGGCAGAGAGAAGGAAATTCATTAAGAATTTTTGGTCCATCACTCTTGAATTCAATTACCAAGTAGTTTGGATGACTTTTCCTTTCCACCTAGAAGAGTATTTAGAATTTCTGGGTTGGACTACAGATGTTGGAAGCACTGCCCAAAGACAAGAGAGGTGAGCTCTACCTCTTTTTTAATCCACAGGAAAGGGTAGCCCTAGAGCAGGCAGCTGGAGGCTGTGGCAAAAGCAGTGCTCAAAGAACAGAAGGAAAATGAAGAGGGGATAAGAAGAATTCACTAGAAAGCTCACGGACCTTAGAGACAAAGACAGCAGTCACTGGAAGAAAAATAAATACAAGAAGCAGACAAGTGTAATGGAGAAAATCAAAGTGGGTAGGAAGGCATAAGGAGGGTGTGAAGAGGAAGGACAGAGTGAAGGTGAAGGTAAGAAGGTCAGAAGAGGAAAAGTAAAATAAATGAAGGTGACAATTTGTCTCTACTACCAAATGTACCAGCCCCATCCATTTATTTCCAAAAGAAAAAGGAAGAGTTCACCAAAGTGTGGGAGTGGTTGAGACTGCAGGCTTCGGAAAGTGCTTGAGCTCTAATCCTCTGCTTCAGTTTACATATATAATGAGGAGTAACGGTACTCATTTTGGGGGGTTATTGAGAGGTTTCAAAGTTATTACATCTAAATAGCTATGAATATTGCATGCAGCAAAGCAAGTATTCAACACATTTTACCCACGGATATAATCATCATCATCATCATCACTGTCATCATTACCATCACCATCACCATCACCATCACCATCACCATCACCATCACCACCACGACCATCATTGTCATCAAAATCAGGATCCTCATTACCATCACAACTATTATCATCATCACCATCAACCACCACCACCATCATTGTCATCACCACCACATCACCATCATCAACATCATTTTCACCATCATCACTGCCATCATCATAATTACCATTATCATCAGCAGCAGCACTATCACCAGCATAATCATCCTTGTCATTATCATTATTTTTATTTATAAGATAATATTGATGTCTTTGTAAAAGAATAAATAATAGCTTTTGGATTAAATTTAAGAATAAATATGTTCTAAGTAAGAAACACACAAAAGCAGCAGGTTTTAATTAACTCAGTGCTTCTCAGAGGGTAACACCGGGTCATGAAATAAAAGCGGTTTTTGAAATGGATGTGGTCTCTTTCGTGGTGAGGACTGTCCAAGTGCTGCATAGGTGGGAAGTTAGCGAAAACCTGAGGGAATACCACTGGTAGATAGCAAGGTGGAGGGGCACATTTCTGGGACCTGAGACACAACTCCCCTTTCCTGCCCTCCTAACATTTTAAAAGTGAGATGAAGAATTTCCAAAACAGCTCTGTTTATAGCCAAGTGCCCAGTTACCGGCAAACACTACATAAGTCCCAGACACGTAGGCTTTGGAACAAGCCCAGGGTCCCAACACGCCCAACAAACACTTCAGTTGTGGTCAATGTGTCATCATTTCCCTGCCTTATTTACCTTTCAGAAATAATAGTATTTGTTTGGCTCTAGAATGCTACCTGGTAACCTGAAAAGTTCTGTTTTCAGAAGCTTGCGGCTGCAAAAGAATCCTCCAGAAGTGGAGAGAGTGGTAGAGGAGTATGGGCAGTTATTCTGCCTATCCAGGCTCCAGCTTGGCCCTGAGGTCATGCTCTAAGTCATCTGTGCACTTTGGTTATTGCTCTCTGAACCTACGCTTCCTAAGGCAGCCAAACAGATCTTTTGAAAAATGTCATCAGATCCTGTCACTCACCTGCCTAAAACTCTTCAGTGGCTTCCTTTATGACTTTAGAATAAAATTCTAGCTGGTATCCACTACTATCCCCCACCCCTTGCTACTTCAGCTGCAGGTGCCCCTTTTTCGCTCTAGCACACAAAAAGTCCAAACTCCTTTCTGCCTCAGGTCCTTGGCACTTCTGTTTACTTTGCTTGAAATGTTCACTCTCATTCAGCTCTTCTAATTGCAGGCTATTTTTCATTCCTCAGTTTTGAGCTCAAATACCACCACCTTAAAGAGTTTGTCCCTGACTTTCTTCCTCCCATCCTCTTACCACCATAGGCCCAGTTTAATTTCTTTAATACACGCACTACAGTCTCTATTTGTTTTGCATATTTACATATTTACTTGTTTATTGTCTTCTTTCCCCTCAATCATGTAAGTCCCCTTAAATTGGGGGCCTTGTTGTTTTTGACGTGCTTACTCTTTTATTCCAGCACTTTGCTCTGCATAGCATCCAAAGGATGGTAGCTTAATAAATCAAACATTCAAGGAAGGAAGGGAGAGAGGGAGGGAGGGAGGGAGGAAGAGAGAGAGGGAGGGAGGGAGGGAGGGAAGGAACTAATCAATTCATGAATGTATGCATATGGCCTTAAGCCTCTTGAGCTGGGAAAACAATGCCCTTTGAATATGCCCTTACCCCCTGTCCCCAGCTTCCAGAGATAAGAGAAGAATGTTGTATCTTGTATTGGGAGGGGAAGAGAACCCCAAGAGACCTCACCAGCCAGAAGGTGAGGAGGAAACTTAAGTGAGAAGAGCATTGTTCCAGGCTGCAGGGCCCCAGGATCCCAGGAGCCTGACAGGGACATTGGCTAAATCAAGCATGTCAAACTCAAAGGCTAACATGGACCAAATAAACAAGGTTTAAGTTTATGTGGGCCACAAAAAAGCAAAAGCTTCAATTTTCATAGAAATGTAGGTTTATTTCAATAGAGACATGCTGAATACAAAGGACTGAAATAAATGAGTAATCGTTAACATAAAATAATAGAACATTTTAATAAAAATAAATATTTTTCTTGAACATTAACTTACCAAATACTGAATAACTGCAAAAACTAATAAGCGTAACACAAATAAACCTATTTTTCTTGTTCTCCGAAAGTGAAATAGTTCCTGTTGCGCACACCAAACAAGTCAGACCAAGACTAATGACATGGCAATTGGCTGCTAAAATATTCACTGCTAGTATTAGTGGAGAGAAATGGTACGCCTGCATGTAAGGGAAATGAATGTAACATGATTATAGTAATCAGTCATTAGTGAACGTTGTAGTTTGCTATTAATAATCCTATATAATAAAGATGTAATATGCAAATTGACCGTCACACTATCACAAAGATGACGGTGCCCACAGCAGGGGCGGGGTGGCCACTCTGTGTGCCTGCCGCCGGAGTCCCCTCAGCCCCACTGGGGTCCTCGGGTCCTCCTGTACCCCCCACTCACTGAGACTCAGGCAAGCAGGGCTGGACGAGGTGCAGGCAAGCCACTGATGGTGACTGCCCAGCCACCCAGGGCCGGCCCAAGGTGCAGGTAAGCAGGGTTGGCCAAGGCTTGCGCTGCCGGCAGTGGCAGCAGCAGAGATGTGATGGGGCATCGCCTTCCCCTGATCGCTAGGTTGCCTCCCACCCCTGAGGGCTCCCGGACTGTGAAAGGGGGCAGGCCGGGCTGAGGGACCCCCCCCTCCAGTACATGAGTTTTCATGCACCGGTCCTCTACTTATGTATAACAGGATATTGTAAATATTAAGTTACGAAATTTTTATTAAAATGTTTCTTACATACCATTATTTTGGCTTACATACCATATTTGGGCCGCAAAAATATTCGTTGTGGGCCGCATGCGGCCTGCAGGCTGCAAGTTTGGCATGCTTGGGCTAAATCATTAGTTCATTTCGACAGCTGAAGAAAGCATGAATTGACCTCCTGCTGGGTATTGCCACTGACTGTGTTCCATAGACACACTGAGGTCATGCAATTAGATTTGAAAAGGCTTGGTCCACAAGTCTTCTCGTTATTGCCTTGTGGCTGCAATCCAGAGCCTGTGTTTTAATCAACAGCAGAAAAGATAAAGCTGGACAAATGATTTTTATAACCACCCAGTTCTGAAGACCCTTCTCTTTTTCCTCCCCTTGCATGGGGCCAGGGACAGTACAAAGTGAGAGCCTCAGTCAGGATCCCACCTCTGCCACCAACTCTTGCTCGGGACAAGAATGTCTCTTATGCTGGTTAGAAGAGTCCTCTGAATCAGACTATTTGTGTACTAGGGCTATCAGTTAAAATTCTGAGCGTTGGCTTCCTCATCCTTAAAATGAAGATAAGAAAACACCCTATGCATGGACTTATGAGGATTACATGATCTACACAAGTGCTGAGGCCAAAGCCTTGTACAGAGCAATCAACTACCCTCAGCAGGAGAAGCAACACCCTTTTCTGGGCCTTAAATAGCTCATTAAAAAAAAATGAGATGGGTTGGAGCCACCTTCGTGTTTCCTAATGATGGCACATGTAGAAGAGATCATTTCAGGTGATACCGTGATCTCTATGAATCCCTTCCAGGTATAATATCCCACATGTAGACTGAGCTCATTGGTTTAATCCAGACATGTCAGACCTCCAAAATAGCTAGAGATCTAAATAGTATTTGGAATGAATCAAAGTGGTTGACTGCCAAGGTGGGACATTATATCCCTATCAAGTGCCACCTTGTGGGGAATTGCAAAGTGCTGGGTAAATGTGGGTGTTTCTTGGAAGAGCTAACCTGAAACTGAGAAGAGGTAGACGCCAGGGGTTTATGAACCAGTGGATACAATTCCTTTTCAATGAACAGGACAGAACTGGCTCAGGGCTGGGAAAAGCAGTGCACTCGGTCACATAACTTTTCAAGAGAAGTCTTCTTCAAATTGACCTATGAACTCCCTTGAACACCCAAACAGGAGGGGTGCAGATGGTGAGTGATGTTCTCATTTTATATATTGAGAAAACAGTGTAGAAGTTGTTAAATAACATGACTCTGAGACCAAACCTTGAATTTCATACCTTGAATTTCTATTGCGTTGGTCTTCTGAGAAACTTGGAACACTCACCCGAATTGTGAAATGACTTGGCCCCATCCTCACAGTCATACTGAGACCAGGATCAGGAACATGTGACACCCTCGTCAACAACACACCCATCAATCATACTGAGGTCTGACATTATGCAAATACCAGTGCATTTATTAGTTTGTGGTCTGTCACCTCATTTCTTGTTGAATGTTAAACCAGTTATGTGATATCTGGCTTCAATCAGAGTGTGGATGGATGGAGGTGTATCAGTGGCTACCGATCACCAGAATTTTAAAAAAAACAATCCAACAAAGGAGATGGAAGGTATCAAGGGTAAATGAAGAAATAGGCTGCCTGGTATGGATTGGCAGTCAAGCATATTTTGATTTCACTATAACCTTAAGCTGTGTAACTTTGTGGGGATAGTCACCAATTTGAATCTCAGACTTCCATCTGTGGAATGGGTAACGACATTGCTGAAGGTTAAATGTGACACATCTAAGGAACGATGATTCTCTCCACACAAGAGGTCCTTAGGGAGAGGCCAGCATACTGTTCTAGAGGGTCTTTGGTGAAAGTTTCCTTGACTATTCTGGCAAAATTAGATACTACTCTGTCTGCTTTCTAAGTACCTCCATTATGCATGTCTCCATGTCAGTGCTCATGTCAATGTCTGGTTCCCAGGATGACCAGGAGCTACTTATGGGCAGATGTAGTGTCTTCTTATGTCTGTATTTCCAGTGCAATTGTGCTATCCAATATGATAGCCACTAGCCACATGTGTCAATTTAAATTATTTAAATTAAATAAAAATTCAGTCCCTCAGTCACAGTAGCCACACTTCAAGCATTTAGTAGCTATGGGTGGCTCCGGTACTGAACAACAAAGACACATTTTCATCTTGGCAGAAAGTCATGTCAGGCCAATGTCTACTAAGCAGGAAGGGAGAGAGAGTAATTAGGGACTGTGGCACAGTGGACCATATGCTAGGGTGAAAACCAAAAACAAGGATGCTTACAAAATACTGAGACATTCTTAACAGTATCTTCGTTCCCAATTTTCCTTATTTTCTTCAAATTTACTTTAAAACTTCATATGGAATTTGAAAACACACACACCATAAAAATGGGATTTGGTGGTAACAAAGCCAATTTGGCTCAGCAGACAGAGCGTCGGCCTGTGGACTCAAGGGTCCCAAGTTCAATTCTAGTCAAGGGCACATAACTTGGTTGCAGGCTCCTCCCTGGCTCAGGCCCTGGTCAGGGCCTATTCAGGAGGCAATCAATCGATGTGTTTCTCTCATATAGTTGTTTCTCCCTGTCTTTCCTTCTCTTCCACTCTCTCTCTCAAAAAAAAAATCAATGGAAAAATATCCTCAAGTGAGGAATAATAAAAAATAAAAAATAAATAAGAAGGGATTTGGTGAAATAAACATTCCACACTGACTCCGAGTCTATTCAATCTGTAGTGATTACAATTCTTAGCAAAGTATGCACCACTGTTGCTAAACAGGTAATATGATCAGATTTCCTGAGTACTATTTGTCAGGCATTGTTTGTATACTACCACATTTAATTCTCATAATAACTGTTGGAATCCCCATTTTAAAGATGAGAAAACGGAGAAATAGAAGAACTTAATTAACACAGGTTACACAGAGCAAGTGTCAGAGCCAGTACTCAACACAGAGAGGCCCGGGCCTAGATGCCTGGGTCCCAGCCACTGTGCTTACTGTGCAGTGAAAGTCAAGCACACATGGCCCACGCTGCTGTTGCTCACCCCCAATTCTCAGATGCACTGGCCTGGCGCAACCGCTGCAGATGCTGGGTCATTTCTTTGGAACCACCAATCCAAGCTCTATAATCTCTCTACCTCCTTGACTTCCCAGTGGCATGTCAGGTTACAAGTTATAATAAGGTATTTGGAAGTAGCCATAATGTTCTATTGGCCCAAGACCATCTGCATGACACAGCTGTGTCCTCCAGAGGAGAGTAAATGAGGAAACTAACGAGTGTCATGAGATGGTCCAATTGGTAGAGTAGCTACAGTGATGGCTACCCACTGACCCTGACTCGGGATTCAGACTCCCAAAGGGGATCAATGCCCAATAAGACCAGGATAAAGGGGAGGGCACATCCACTCACAGTTCAGTAGCAAATACTGAATAAAATGCCAACGCTCCACTTGCTAAAGGAAACAAAACTGGGGATGAGGAAGAAAAGAAATCTGCTAAGGTAATGATGCTAATGATCCTATCTAATAAAAGGGCAATATGCAAATTAACTGTCACTCAATCACAAAGATGACGGCACCCATAGCCACAAGGTGGTGGTGCCCAGTCCTCTCAGCCCCACCTGAGTCCCCCAGTCCTGGGGGGGGTGGCCGCTGAGAGCGGGCAGTGTGAGCGGTCTGGTGGAATGCTTGCTTTGTTGCCGTGGCGACGAGGCAAGCATTCCGTACCAGGCCTCGGATGGGCATCTGGCCAGGCAGGGGCACAGGACGCTTGTGTAAGAAGAGAAGGAACCGGCGAGCTGAACAGAATCTAGTGGCCCCCAACTCCTGGGCAAGGTCAAGTCCGGGAAGCCAGAGGATGGAGTGGGTGGAGGACAGTGTGACAGGAGGGGCTGATGGAGGAGGCACAGGGGTGAAAGCCGGTCAAGAAAGAGGAAGGAAGCCCTTTATGGGAGTTCCTGAGAAGAGGGAGGGAAGTCATTTGCATTTCTCAGCTGTGGATGGGCCTCTGGCCAGGCCAGGGCGCAGATGGGCCTCTGGGCCACAGAGAGCCTCTAGGTAGTGAGCGCGGAGCGGCCAGGCCCCTCAGAGAGCTACTGGTGCATGGGTTCGTGCGCAGGGCTACTAGTTATTATAATAATACCCCGTTCAGTGGGTACCTACTCCCTGTACGAAGTGTTGATGGCACCACACTGCTAAAGCTCACGTGGGATCCATAAGGAAGAATCTTTCGTCCTCATTGGAGAAGGGTGGGGTTATAAGCCATGCCCTCCAAGGCTGTAGAAGACAGGGGCAGTCTCCAAACCTGTGTGTGTCCTTGACCCTCCCAGAGGATATATCACAGTGACTTCTCTGTTTCAATGAGAGATAGGGAATGAGCCTGGGTATTTCAATTCCTGGAGCAGACAAGCCACAAAAGAACATTTCTCTGGGGCAAAAGTCAGGTCCAAGTTTACTCATCAAAAAGCTGCCAAGGAACTCAATGTGGGGGATGACACATTGCGACTCTCGTAGGCTTTGCTGTGAACAGTCAAAACACTCATAAGTTGCAAAGCCACGAGGTATTTTTGTTTCGTGATATTACTGGAGAGGGCTGAATATAGTTCTGATAGCTTTCAGTTCACTGAGCAGGCAGGAGAGAGGCAAGGAGCCGGGGAGGCAAGAGGAATTGAGGTATTTCAAGAACCAGACACTTCCAAAAATATGACCATGTTACTCTGCTTCTCTGAAGCCAGAGATGGCTCCCCACTGTCTCAGGTGAGGGCTTAGATGTCACTCACCAGCTGCCTGGATTATCTATCTTTCCATTCCCAGCAGGAGCCTGATACATTAGCTATGAGGGATGACAAGTTGTCCCTCTTGGATGTGCCACATGGACTCAAGTTCCCTGAGCTGCTTCATGGCCGTGCCTCTGCCTAGAAAGTCCTTTCCCTCCATTCTCTGATTGGAAGAAAATCCATTTATCTTCCTGGCATACTTGGCACATGGCCACCTATGTGAAGTCTTCCCTAAGTCCCCATCAATGCTGAAAGCACTGATCTCCATGCCCGGCTCCTTTGCCCACTATAGCACAGGACCCCAGCACCCTATTCAGTTGTACCTGGGTCTGTCTCCCTCTCACAACTGTAAGTGCTCATGGGCAAGGGTGACATTCAATTTATCTCTGTACTCTGCAGTAAATATTTGCTGAATGAGGAAATAGATTTGTTGGATGTCCATGCTATAGGAAACACAGCCTCCTGGGGACACCTCACAGTCGAGAACAATGCACATGCCAGGAATTGCACGCCCACACACAACACACAATGGTCTTTCAAGGAACCGGCCATAGAAATGATAGTAGACATGGCGACATGGATTCCAAAGCCTATCACAATTCAGAACTTGTTTTCAATTAAAGTATCCAGCCCCTCTTTTCAGAGGACCTGGAACGGCTTCTTTCAAGGGGCCATTAAAAACCCAGCGGGATGTGTGTGCAGATACCAGCACATCCGCATGCAGTTTTAAACATTTTGAAAGGATCTCATTTCAACCACATGCTTTCAGAATCTTATTTTCAAATTCCATTAAAGGCCTGGGTAAAATGTGTTAAATTCAAATTCTGGATCTTCCATGGAAGTATGTGAAGTATGCCAACAAAGGTTGAATACAATAATTATTTTGCAGCCAAACTTCGTTCATAATTCACATGCAAAGTACTGCCTGATCCCAATTAGCTCAAACTTGTTTTTGCTTTTCTTTGTTTGTCGCCTGCTGCCCACCTTCCTGGGACTCCTCCTTTTAGGTTATTTGTTCAGACTTCAGCTCCAGACACACCACTGTGATTTCCTTTTTAATAAACACTATCCAGTGAGTAGCGGCAAACAATGAGAGGCACCTGCATTCTATTATAACTTCATTCCACCCACAGACGCACAGCTATGAATAAGTGAGAACCACCACCAGGCTAAAGATAGTAACAGCATTTTCTCATAAACACGACATCATAAAACTCCAGCTCACATGAAGGGCCAAGCACCCCACTGCCCCATTGTTTTAAATGGGATAGGAATGCCACTTGCAGAGCCAAATGTCTGCTGTCTGTCTGCGGCCATTGTCTTTGCCATGGGTGGGGCCATGGGAGAGTTCATTCCATGCTAAGAGACAGCTGGACATTCCTGAAATCTGAGGGATGGGTCGTGCTAATTAATGACAGACCAGAAGAAGAGGCAGAACATAAGTGGAGACACACATGTATATTCAGGCTCCATCCCACCCACATCACAAATGTCTATTGAGTGCCTGTTAGATGCGCAGGCACTGTGCTTGGTGCCCAGGATGGACACTGGTGAACACATCTGTCAAAGGTACCTGCCCTCATGGAGTTTTACATTCTAGCCACTCACTAGCTGTGCTACTTTGAACAAGTTAACTAATTTCATTGAGCCCCGGTTTCCCACCTGGGAAATCGGCTACAACACACCTAAGTCCCAGCTATTAGAAGCCTGGAGTGAGCTGGTAGACCTGGTAGTAGCCCTGGTGGTAATAATAATAGTCACCTTTTTTTTTTTTAATCTATTCCAAAGAATTTATGACCCAATAAAGGGAAGACAGCAACATTACAGAGTATGGCCCAGGAGATATCACATTGACCAAGTGATGGAGATTAGCAATACCAGTGAGACACATATACACTGACAATCCCTTCATGACATGCACTGAGAAGAAAATAGCATGATTTCTTTAATATTACTTTTGTTAAAATTTGCCATTTTTACCATTTTAAGTGCACAATTCAGTGGCATTAATTACATTCATAATGTTCTACAACATCACCACTATTTATTTCCAAAACTCTTTCATCACTCCAAACAGAATGCTAACCACTTTTGAACATACATCAATGTTGGACAGTGAGATTCTTCAAACAAAGGTCTTGGTGGAATAACATTCACTCAGTCACTAACGGCCAGTATTTTAGAAACAACCTGGATCCCTCCCTCTCTCTTCATTCCACTTCCAACCCACTAGAAACAAACCCTGCTTTCAATATACAGCCAGTCTCTGACCACTTCTGACCACTGTCATCACTACCTTTCTCAACACCACCCCTTCCCCTTCTTGGATTACTGCAGTAACTTCCTCACCGGGGTCTCTGCTTCAGTTCTCCACATCCACCCTCCCCCAATCTACTCTCAATACAGCAGCCAGAGTGACCCTTTTGAAGTGCAAGTCTGCTCAAGACATCTCTCTCATACATGCTCTGGTCAAATGCTAATGCTCAGCCTCCCTTTTACCCCTTCACCCTTACCCACTGTGCTGCAGCCAGCTTCCTTGCTGCTCTTCACACATACCACACCAGCTCTGACCGCAGGGCCTCTGCACTTGCTGTTTCTTCCATCTCGAATACTTTGCCACCAGCTTTATCACTTCCTCAGGACTATGCTCAAACGTTACCTTTCCAGAAGAGCCTTTCCTGAACATCCTATATAATAAAACCCTAATATGCAAATTGACCAAATGGCAGAATGACCAGTCACTATGACACAGACTGACCACCAGGAGGCAGACGCTCAATGCAGGAGCTGCCCCCTGGTGGTCAGTGTGCTCCCACAGGGGGAGCACCGCTCAGCCAGAAGCCGGGCTCACAGTTGGTGAGTGCAGCGGTGGTGGCAGGAGCCTCTCCCGCCTCCACTACAGGCGGGTGGTAAGGAGCGAGGGGGTCCCGGACTGCGAGAGGGATGTCTGACTGCCGGCTTGGGCCTGATTCCCCCAACCCCCCAGCAGGCAGATATCCCTTGAGGGGCCCTGGACTGTGAGAGGGCACAGGCCAGGCTGAGGGACCCCCCCACCCCACCCCAGTGCATGAATCCGTGCACTGGGCCTCTAGTTCTCTATAAAATGGCACATCTAACACTTTTTATTCTGCCCATTCTACTTATTTTTCCATAGCACTTAATAGCATCTATGCCAGTCTTCGATAGATTGCCTCTCAGCACCAAATCCAGCTATCACTGCCCTACTTGAGACCAAGGAATGGTTGGTTCCTCCTAGCCACAGGGCACCATGTTAGGCTTTACCAGTAGAGGGCGATGGAGGAGTGGGCTCTGTGTCTCAGAAGGCACTTCCTTCTGGGCAGCTTACTCCTGCCTTACACCATCTCCTCCACTCCCCCCCCCCCCCATACACACACAGGGCAACTTCTCAGCACCCCACCCCCACTGACATATTTCCAGGAACTTCCATGGTAGGTCACCTCCCATAGACAGCCTTCTTTGGCACCATGCAGCCTTCTTTGGCACCATGCTGGAATGTACCACCAGGTCCACCTGCAGGGGGCCTCAGGGAAAACTTTTCTGCTACCCAATGGACTATGGCCATCTGGATACCAATCCTGGGGAGTGAGGAACAAATCTGTATTCTCTTGGTAGCCAATAACACCTATTGTAGTTAATACATCTTTATATTAAACCTTCCCTGTTAGAATCACTATGTACGTTCTGTCTACTGATTGAATCTCAACCGCTATAGAAACAGAATGCAAGCAAAGACTTGACTGTGTTTACTACTTTACTAAAGACTGTTTATCTTTGATGCTTTGTCTACTACCACTATGTGCTTGACTCAGTTGATAAACTTTGGTTGGTAGATAGGTAGGTAAGAAGGAAGAAAGGAGGGATGACAAAGGAGGAAAGTAAGGACAGAGTCAGGATGGATGAATGAATGAATGGATGGTGACCCCAACTCCATGTGACATTACATGGTCTATGACAGTGCCTGGTATGTAGTAGGCACTCATGAAATCATCATGCACTAATCTCCTTGAAGCCCTTACATGACTTCCATTTAACCCTGTCCATCTGTCATCATTTGGAACACCAAAATATTTCGCTATCAAGCACCAGAGCCTAAACTCTGGTTCTGCCTCCTGACTCTCTTGAAGAAAAATAGCAACAACAACATAAGCAGAGGCAGAAAGAAGGAAGAAAGCAGCTTTAGACCAAATCTGGAACTTCTGGTGTTTGTTTTTATTCCGATGATCAAAACAGAACGGAAACAATCCGCCTCATCTACACCACAGCGCAGACAGTTTCCTGCTGGAGATGATGGCGGTGGACATGTCCTCCTCTCTCTTTGATTGGAAAGCCCTGTCTGGGCCAGTACCTAATTTCTGGGGTGAATATTCACTTTCTCATTCTACAAAAAGACCCACCAGTAGGCTGGCAATGAGCATTTCACAAAAGCATAAAACGCGCCTGATAATTAAAATACTCGGCAATCACAGTGATGAACTACACTCCAATCTACTGAGTTAATTTCATAACCTCAAAAAGTAGAAAGAAAAACAATTTGGAGATTAGAAAGCTCCGAAGGATTTTTTTTTTCTTTTTGACTCATCTATCACTTTTAGGTTTGCTTACAATTTCATTCTCCTTCCACTGTTTTTCTGCAGTGTGTTTCAGAATCATACTGTCTGCTTACAAAATCAACCTAGAGGAAAGCCACACAATCCCAAAGCCAAGAATGATGACGACCCAGTAAAACCTGTAATAAGGATATAAAACAGCTAATGAAAGAACAAAAAGATATTTAATCCTAACCTCCCCAATGTAAATAACAACTGCCTATTTCAATTACAGTTTTCTTTTTAGTTCAGCTTCTAAACAGTACCAGAAGAAACTAGCGAGTTGAAATGCTTGGCGCTGGAATGTAGCCATGAGCCAGAAGAAAGTAAGAATGAAAAGGCACCCAAGTGTCCAGGTGATGTCACTTCCTCCAAAGAAGGCACACAGAGGTCCAATAAGCACATGAAAAGATACGGGACATCAACAGTCATTACAGAAATGCAAATCAAAGTCTCAATGAGATAGCATTTCACTTCATGTCTCCTGGTATGGTTACAACAAAAAACACAGAAATGGAAAATAACAAGTGTTGGTGAGGATGTGGAGAACGTACTGCTCATGGGAATGTAAAAGGGTGCAACCATTGTGGAAAACATTCTGGCAGTTTCTCAAATGGTTAAACCTACAATTATTAAATGACACAGCCATTTCACTCATAAGTATTTATCCACACAAATTGAAAGCAGAGGTGCAAACAGATATTTGCACACTTATGTTAATAGCAGCATTACTCACAATAGTGCAAAGGTAGAAGTAATCCAAGTATCCACCAAGAGATGAACAGATAAGCAAAACGTGGCATATACATATAATGACATATTATTCAGCCATAAAAAGGAATGCCATTTTGATATATGCTATACCATGAGTAGACTTGGAAAACATTCTGCTTAGTGAAATAAAATGAACACAGAAAGATTAACACTGTATGATTCCACTTACATGGGATATCTTCGATAGGCAAATCAGAGAAGCAGAAAGTAGAATGGATGTCACCAGGGCTGTAGGTAGTAGAGAAGGGTGGTTATTTTTTTAATGGGTACAGAGTTTATGTTTGAGCTGATGAAAAAGCTTTAGGTATAGATAGCGGTTATACACACTGTGAATGAAGTTAATGTCCCTGATTTATGCACTTAAAATGGTTAAAATGATAAATATTATATTAAGTATATCTTACCACAATTAAAATAAATGGATGCCACACCACACATAAGCACTAAAATCCATGCCTTGTCTCACAGGAGAGCTTGCCAGGCCCTTGCTTTGGGTCTGTTGACTCTCATCTTACAAACAACTCTAACAAAACATAATTAATTGGATTCCTCATCATAGAGTCTGGAGACAGCTCACTCATGAGGCCTCTGCACATTTTAATAAGGTTGGCAAATATGTGGGAGGGATGAAGAAGAGCAGGGCTTTCTGCCAGTCCTGGTGATTCAAGTTTACCTGAAGGAATCCGTTTTAGAATAGTCTGGACCTAGCCATTTTAGACTAGCTAGGAAATGGCCTTGGGCAAGGCATGTGGTCTGTCTAATCTCCTGCATCTGGTATGTGAAGTCTGACCCTGACAAAACCCATCCCATAAACTGTCAGGGATGGGGTGTGTGTGTGTGTGTATGTGTGTGTGTGTGCGCGCGCGTGCCCATGTAACCACTTAGCCATTGTTCTTCTCCCAAAGAAAGGGCTTGGAATGTCAAGTCCTGGCGAGGTGAAAGGTCTCAACAACAACAAGCAGAAGAAAATCCCAGTGCTGACTAGCAAAGAGAGCTACTAGCTTCATGCAGAACAGGAATAAAAAAGGCTAGACAGACCGGCAGGCACATTAGGCAGGAGGCAGGCTGGGCAGGATCTCTGGAGCTAGTACAGGTGAAACCGCAGTACCGCATGCTCGTGTGGGCACAGCAGGAGCATTCTAAGGAGCTGGGCTGGCCAGGGCAAGGTCTAGCGTAGCATTATGCCAAGTGCGGTCCACTGGACCAGCAGCTCAGCGTCAGCAAGAAACTTGTTAGAAATGCAGATTCATGGGCCCCTTCTGAATCAGCACCTCTGTGTGAAGGGTCCAGGCATCAGTGTTTTGTAACTCACCAGGCAACTCTGATGCCTGCTAAGGGGTCCGGAGCGTTGGATTGCTGAGGAAACCCAAGCCCTTATTCCAAGGGTTTCCTCAGTGCCTCTATAAGGCTCTCTCCCAATAGCCCTCCAGCCTGATCCAGGCTGCAAGGCTCCCAGATCTCTGACCACGGAGCACTGGCTCTCTGACCCACCCCCTTGGAACTGCTCAGGGCACCTTGCACATATGCCTGTTAACCTGTGCTGTGCAGGCATGCATCTCCCCGGCTGGTTCCCCCAAGGAGGGGTTCTTGGCTTTAGTCAGACTTTCAAATCATTGGGACCCCAATCACCCATCACTACTTACAACCCACCAGCACCCATCAGGTAAATTTCTACCTCCATGATGCCTTTCTCCTCAGGGCTATCTTCCCCATTCCCTGTCCCTCCATCATCCAGGTTAGGCGTGGAATAGTGGGATGGTTTCTCCCACAGAGGTGGTTATGTTTGCCTATGGTCTCTTTGCATGTTGGTCCCTCCTTGGCGCAACTGCCACAGTCAATTCATAAAAGCTCCCCTTTGCTGTGACCCAACTCTAGAACCTTCAGCGTTTACAGATCGCAGTAAGCAAATATCCATGCCCTAAAGACACAACTTGGATACTTAACCACTGTGTTTTTGACAGTAAATTCTTTAAGAACACTGCTATACCCATAGTAAGCCCAATTTGTTTTTGCTATGATCAACAACGGCAAGAGATCAGACAGAGGTAGAATGTTTACCACTTCCCCAAACTATGGTAAACACTCTGCAGGCATCACTGCATTGAATCCTCACGAGTTCAGGAGAGAGATATTAGTTTTGTACCCATTTTTCAGAAGAGAAAACTGAGGCTTAGAAGACTCAAGCAACTTGTTCAAGGTTATCATAGGTAATGTGGGGGAGCCAGGAATCAAAACAGGTAGCATGTTTTTTTTTAACCCATCCTGATATCCACCATTCTACATGCACATGTGGTCTAGCAAATGGGCGAAGATGGAAGAAAGGAATGTCAACACAAGAGCCAGAAAGAAGAGGATGCAGTTTCTGGTGAAGTAGGTAATTGGCTTGGATGAAAACAGTCCTGATCCTCCAAACCCACTCCCAGAAGAGCATCTCCCCACAACAATGAATTCCCTCCACGGGGAGGATAAGAATGCTGGCCAAGTAGGGCTGAAGGAGCTGGCGTCTTGGGTCAAGCTCCCGGGGAATCAGGACTTGCCAAATTCTGATATGCTGCATGGAAGGCAGTGCTGGCTAGACTGAGAAGTGGCCCCTCGCCCCACAGAAACAACTCTTTCTGGCATGAATGAAAACTATTTAACAACACCCGGCCACATTTCGAAACAGGCTAGGGCCGGAAGACGGAAAACAATATGGCACCCCAGAAACTGCTGAGCGCAGGAGAAACACAGTGAATTTTCTGCAAATGATTTTGTGAAATGATTTTTATCCTGAGCACCAGCTGATCCTACTCAGATCTTCACTTCTGGATCACTCAATGCAAATATTTCACGTATCCTGTGCAGCTGGTACCACTCCAAGCACAATCTGGGCAGAGGCCCAAACATATACCCCAGCCCACAGTGGATGGAAGGCAGAGGGAGAGAAGGGCTTCCCTGGCTCAAAGATGGTAGAGGAAACAGGCCAGAGTCTTGGAGTGCTGGGGTCTGCACAATTCTCCATGGATTTGCCAAACACTCCACAGGACAATTAA
Source organism: Cnephaeus nilssonii (assembly GCF_951640355.1). NCBI lineage: Eukaryota > Metazoa > Chordata > Mammalia > Chiroptera > Vespertilionidae > Cnephaeus > Cnephaeus nilssonii. The sequence goes on along the minus strand of NC_137091.1, from coordinate 24,041,801 downwards.
AAAGAAGAGAGACTGTTCCACTGTGCTAACAAATATGATCTGGAGATATCTTAACCAAATATTGGAGAAATTAAACATCAGTTTGGCTTAAAGAATAATCAAAAGATATGAAGACAACAAGCCTGGGTACCGAACAACAACTTTGTTGAATAAATGCTTAATAAGCACCTACTATGTGCAGGACACTGTGCTAGGTAATAGAAATACAGTGATGACTAGGATAAGCTTTGCTTCAAAGGCAGCAAACAGTGAAAAATACCTAAGGAGTCAGAGAATCTGGGCTCGTGTTCTATGTAAAATGTTTTGCTCAAGTCTGTCTGCCCCAACTAGATGGTGGGTGCCTCTTTGGTCTGAAATTATGCCAAGGCCAGTGCCTGGTGCACAGCAGGTATTCAGTGAATGTTGGCTAGGATGAACAGAAGTGAATAAATGCTACAATAAGCATGTGAGGGTCAAAGAAAAAAAATCACACAGGAGACTGATTAGAACATATTTTGAGTAAATAAGAATGAAAATACATCATGCCCAAAATGAGGAGATACAGCTAAAGCAGTACTTAGAGGGAAATATGTAGCTTTGTAATAAACATATGACTGATGTCCGGTGACCAATGACCTTCTGGGTCTTGACTGTGAGGCCTTCAGGTGTTCAGACTGTTTTATAATTCAGCTTCATTTCCTCAGAGCCCAGGATAGTGCTGGGCACAAAGTACATACTGGGGAAATACCTGCATTAATGGAATACAAATATTCCAATGTGTTTCCAGGATATCATACTCAGTTATGTTTCTGCAATTGAAGAGCTACTGTTCATCTAGACACCCTGCCTAGAAAAGCCTTCCTGGCCTTTTACTGTTGTTGTTTGTTGTATATTCAGCCTTCAATAATAGTTAACATTTATTAAGCTGAGTGTCAGGAACTGTACTGAGTCCTTCAAAAGTATAATCTCATTGAATTTGCAGAAAAAGTGGGTACTATCATGATCCTCCAGAACCAAAGTAGTACTCGCTTGTTGTACAGATACAGAAACTGATACAGAAACTGAGGCCCAGAGAGGTTAAGCAACTTGTCCCATATCACACAGCTGAGAAGTATTAGAACCGGGACTTGAAACCAGACAGTGAGAATCCAGGGCTGCTGTCCACAACCATGGTGATTTACTGCCTCCCACTCAGGTTAGAAATAAGCTCCAACAGATAGTCTTCCTGGTAACTGCCCCTCCTCCTCTGTGCTCTCCAAACACCCTGTGAGTACTGTTATTACTACGCTGCCGCGCCCACAGGGGTGGGGGTCTGCTGCTCTATGCTCTCAGTTTCTCATGAGAGGGGCTGGGTCTTATTGTCTTAGCAGCCTCCCTAGAGGTTTAGGACAGAGGAAATGCGTTACACTGTCTACTCAACTCAGCCCAGTGTCTTAAACTGTAATGTGCACGTGTATCACCCAGAGAACTTGTTAAAATGCAGATTCTGACTTAGCAGATCTGGGGTCAGCCTGAGATTCTGCATTTCCTAAAAGCTCCCAGGGGGTGCTGATGCTGGTGGTCCCCGGGCCAGGCTTGGAGTAGCAAAGGGGATGATGAAAGGGTAGAGTCTGGTAACAGAGCTGCCTTTGGCTCTGAGCTGCAAAAGTTCCTGACTCTGATCTGGGGCAAATCAGTTCACTGCTTCCAGTTTCAGGGTGCTGGTCTATAAAATGGGAACAACTGGACCCTTCTTACAAGGCTGCTGTGGTGATTAAGTCAGATCAACTTAAGTGAAAAGGCAGCAGAGATTTGGTGCCAAATAGGGGTAATATTTCTATCATCCGAGAAATTGTCTTAATATAGTTGACTTATCCTTAAATTATCTTAAATAGTTGACTTATCCTCCTTGTAGGGTTTCTTGAATCTTTCCAAGATTGTCTTTGGTCTCTTGTATAACACACACACACACACACACACACACACACACACACACACACCACCCACCCACCCACACACACATACACACAACACGAAGTTTGAAGTTAACCTACCCATGGGGCTGCCTGTATTGATTGCATGATTTCCCGCCCTAACTTGTTGACCATGATCTTTCTCTTCATACCCTCAGGTTAGTACCTAAATCCAACAAGGAGTATGGGATTTTTGAAGATGGGCTTGTGGTGCCACAAACAAGATCTCCACAACCCGAGAAGGCAAATTAACATTTCTTGTCAGACTAAAGAGGGGCCACTGAATGTCATGAGGAACCCAAGTGTGTCAGTTGTCCCCAACAAACCAACCTCCTCTAGACCAGAGAGAGTCCTGGGGTCAAGAACTAGGATCCTACCTCAAACGACAGAGAAACTATTGGGGTAGCTGAATGGAAGAAGGAAAGAAACAGACCAACCACATTTTTAGCCAATGCACATTTCTCCCTGGCATGTTTGTTGGTCTGAGAGTTGAGAGGGTGTTAGACAGTAAAGAAAACCAAACAAAAACTTTAAATGCGAAAGAGATCTCCATGAAAACTCACTGTGTCTTTTAAATCTGTGGGGAGATGGGCCAAGAAAAAAACAAATAGATTATTAATAAAGACAAGCAGATCAAGCTTCCTAAAGGCTGTTCTTTTGGACCTGTTCTGCTAATGGCCACTACAAACTGAGTCTGGAAATACAGTCTGTTAACCTCTTAGGTGGTGATGTAATAGACACAGTCAAAAACCTTTTGGGAACAGAAAAGAAAGTGTATTAACTGTTATAAGAATGGAACAAGAAGTAACCCCAGACTGACATTAGCCCATCATGCTCTCCATGTATGTGAGGTACCAAGACTCAAAGAGACTCATGTCCCATGGCAGACCAAATTCATTCCCTGGAACTAGGAGTTTGAGGTGAGCTCTCTAGCCCTGAATCCCAGATCGTGGCACTTGGCCTAAGACGGAGCAAGTTCTAGGATAGGAGATGGGTACACAAAACCCCCTGTTCATTGTGGGCCTCCCCTCCTGACCATGTAATTGGGAGGAGTGTGATAGGCTGAATAACACCCCCCCCCCAAAAAAAAAGTGTCTATATCCCAGAATGTATGAGTTAATACCTTATATGGCAATAGGACTTTTGGAGTGATTAGGTTAAGGATCTTGAGCTTCAGAGATTATCCTGGATTATACAGGTGGGTGCAATCACAAGTTTCAGTATAAGGAGTTAGGAGGGTCCAAGTCAGAGATGGAGCTGTGAGGATAGAGACAGAGACTGGAGGGATGTGGCCATGAGACAGGAAAAGCCAACAGCCCCTAGAAGCCGGAAGATGGGAGGAATGGGTTCTCCCCTAAAGCCTCATGAACAAACCAGTTCTACCAGCATCTTGATTTTAGCTTCATCAGACTAGTTTCAGACTTGAGACCTCCAGAACTAGAAGACAATACAGTTGTGTCGTTTTAAGCCACTAAGTTTGCAATATGTTGTTACAGCAGAAATAAGACACTAATGAGGGGAACATATAACAGTCTCAGGTTCAAATTTCAGCTTTGCCTCTTTCAAATAGATGACTGTGGGCACATGACGTACCTTCCCTGGGTTTCCAGTTCCTTGTCCACAGAATGGGAACTCTGTAGACGGCTAGTAGCGAGAATTCAATAAGGACCCAGGCTAGTGCCTGGCACGTGGCAGGCTCTACCCATTGCTCCTGGATAACCTGGCATGTCACACGCTTGGAAACCGGAACATAAACCAAAATGCTCTTTGGCTTAGTTTTGCACAATGACAGTGACAAAAAAGGAAAAGGAGAACGAGGAGGATGGAGAACTGATTCTTGTCTATTGAGAACATTAGAGAATATTTCTTGTACCCTGTTTGGCTCTCTAGGGACAGTGAGTGCATACTTAGGGATTCATTTCTCATCAAACGTGGCACCTTCTTATTTCCATGCCATGCCTACCTTCAAAATACCTCAGCATTTACATGGCACGGGTCCCCAGCCAATTAATCTATTCTAACACTTCTTGAATCTTCCCTGAATCACCACTCAGCATCAAGCATGGACTCACTGCATAAAGTCCTCAGCTCAGCCTTCTGTGGACTACCATGTACAACTTGTACTGTCTCAAATCAAAAGTGGGAATGCAGTGACCCACATACATAGGAGAAGCACGTCTCATTTCTGTCTAGAGATATCAAGAACTGGGGATTCAATACAGCTAAAGCGGGGCCCTGGGTTTTGTCTGCAGAAGGAGCTCCCCTGACACTTTTTAAAAGAAAATGCCAGCCTAGAAAGAAGATTCTCTTCTCTCCAAAAACTTGGACACAAAATCTTCAAATAGTGATGCAAATATGACAATGGAAACACCCTCTTTATAGCCAATGCTAATGTCTTATATACATCATCACCCTCGACCTTCACAAGAACCTGTTGAGTATATATTATTATCTCCATTTCCCAATGGGCTCAGAGAGGTCAATTAACTTACTCAGGATCACACAGTGAGGAGAGGCGGCAGGATCAGAATCAAAGCCAGAGTTGTCCTTCCCTGTACAGCAGGGAAGGACAAGTGAACAAGAAAGCACCTGCTGGCTGATTGTCTGCCATGCAGATCTGTGGAGATGGAAATTGAATGGTGTTGACAAGTCACAAGATTCTGGCATCACAGACTTAAACACACTTAGGGCAAGCCTGCTTCAGTCCTGGGACAGTAACTGTGCCTACCAAATTATAGCAGCCTCACAGACCTCATCTGAAATAACTGGTAAGATAGTTCATTCTTTTGTCTTATTCAGTCCTTCCAATTAAAACAAATATTGGCTTGGTTTCAGTTTATCTTCACCGCCTTTCTGCAAGTTGCTAGTTATGTGAAGAGAACTTTAGCTCAGTGCATAGAGAGTCAGCCTGCAGACCAAAGGGTCCTGGGTTTGATTCTGGTCAAGGGCACGTACCTCGATTGTAGGCTCCTCCCTGGCCCAGGCCCTGGTCAGGGTGCTTGCAAGAGGCAACCAATCAATGACTCTGTCTTTCCCTCTCTCTTCCACTTTCTCTAAAAATCAATGGGAAAATATCCCCAGGAGAGGCTTAAAGAGAGAGAGAGAGAAAGAAGGGGGGGGGGGATGGAGAGGGATTGAGAATATTGGGCTTAGAATCTTCTCTGGTAATAACTGCTACTGAAATTAATAATGTGGCTCTATTTTTGAGCTATGTAGTTTTAACCTTTTACCTATTTGTTGGCAAATCATATTGATGTTCCCTTTATGATGGTGACAGAGAATTTCCTTTTAAAACAAAGTTAATGAAGGTATGAATTGATTTTAATCAATAGATAAATTTTAATACAAAGATCTGAAATGTCTTAAATGTTCATTAAATAGTAATAAGGGAGCACTGTGAAGGTGGAAGAAGACTGACAGAAGTTTGGGAAGGAGCAGCAGAGGGTCAACTGTGACATGGGGCTGTGGTGCCTGTAAGGTTATTAATGATTTCCTTCCTGAAATGAGTTAAAGATCAACCAACAGACTGGCATCCGAGAGGGCATGGAGGTGGCTTTCGGGGTTGCCGCAGGGACTGTCATCCATATCCTTATCCTAGGGATGTGCTGCTGGCACCTTTGTCCTCACAGCTGCCCTTCAGACCTCACATAAGGGTCAGCTAGAGGCACGCAGGCTGCCAACATGCTCTGTTTAAGAAGGAATGGAAGCAGGTGGTGTGTTTTAGAAAGATGTACACTAAATTACATTTAAATGTTTATGAGACTTTTAAATGATTAACCCAATTATTTGTTAAATGGTTCAACCCCAACTATCTGTAAAATTTAGCAGTCTCAACAAGCTCCTGCAACTGGGGTGCTGGATGGTCTTTGCCATAGGAACACATCACACTGCAAACTGATCAGAGAAGAGTTCTAGAAGCAATGGATGGTGCCTGATAAGAAGACATTTGCCAAAGCTAACCTCACTCTAAATATTCTTTCGGGGGAGAACATGTTATTTAACTCACTTTTCATTCAGTTGGAAGTAGTGTGGAATAAACAATCTGAACTCTAAAAGGCCAGCTAAAGAGTTTGTTTTTCTATTGTATTCGTCATTTACTTACTGCTGCATAACACATTGTTCCCAAAGCTAAGTGGGCTAAACCAATTTCTTTCCTTACACATTCTGTGGGTCAGACATTTGGGAAGCAGCTTAACTTGGTGGTTTTGGCTCAGGCTCTCGAATGTAGTTCAAGTCAAGATTATGGGTGAGTTGGCAGTCATCTGAAGGATTGGCCAGGGCTGGAGAATCAGCTTCTAAGGTGGCTCATTCACACGGCTATCGGCAGCAGGCTTCAGTCCCTCTTCATAGGACTGCTTGAGCATCCTCACAAAATGGCAACTGGCTTCCCAAATAGTAAGACAGAAACTTCAATGTATTTCATGGCCGAGCCTCAGAAGTCCTATATTGTGATTTCTGCAATATTTTATTGGTTACACAAGTCAGCACAATCCAGTGTAGAAGACCAAAAAAGAGCTGAGAATCCTTGATTGGGGGTCACATTCCTCAGCTTATATTTGATTTTCTGGTCCACTATCTTAAATGTAGGTACAGTAGTTGCTTAAGTGTAGTTTAATGGAAGAATGAATTAACAAATAAAATGAAACTGAGGGGTGTTATAAATTATAAAATTTATCCAATCAGTACATAGTGAAAAACTCTCATAGGAATAGTAAAGGTCTCTCAGAACACTAAAAATAATCCTTTCCTCTACTTTTCTCTTGGGTTTGACAGTCTGTTTTGGCTAAAGTCCATCTCGTAATGGTCTAAGGTAAACTATTGCTTAACTAATCTTTTTTCTTCTTTTTTTCTTTTCTTTTTTTTTTAGAATCCCAGACTGAGTAAACTTCAAGCTTCCTGAATAATGTCTGAGTCCTACAGAGTTCTGTCCTTTCTCAGCTGCCTTCACTGTGATTCCCAAAGCTGCTCATTTTATTGAATTTAATTTGTTCCACATCCCCATGAAATCAACTGAGCCTTAAAAGTGAAGAAAAAGGTTCACAAACATGATGTCTACTTTGCCTCTTTATGCACTGGGGCCCCCTGGAAAAGAAGAAGCACATGTGAGGCTTTGAACATGTCATACCCAAGGGTACATGAGTGAGGCCTTCTCCTCTCAGGGGCGTTTTGTCATATAATTTAAAAGCTAGTATTTCTTACAGACCTACAATATGCTACAAAGCTGTTATTCTTGGCATGCATTTTTCTCATAATTTAGACCTGAGAACAATCCCATGATATTGTAACGATTATTAATATGCCTAGTACATAGAGGCAGGAAGACTTAGGAGGTAGCTGGAGGTCCCAACATTCTTAAGTAGAGGAAGTAGGACTGGAACCAGGTATGTTTTGGTAATTATTCCCACACCTTTACCAGGGATGACCCTGCACATACTTAGCAGTCACCACTGACTAATCGGACTGTAATGGAGCGGGTCCTAGAGGCCCCTACCCACCCCAGCATCCATTACTCCTTCAGATGATGGCTCACTCAGGAATCCCAGAAGTATGTGCGCACCCAAGGGGCTTGAGGCAGGACTATTTATCAAACAGTGTGAAAGTATTAGATATTTTAACACCAGTAGGGTCACCCCCATAAGGTACTGGGTGAGAATATCCCTACTCTGTCTATGACATCATGCAGCCTTAAAATTATTAGTATCATGGGGCCCCATCATCCCAGTAGAGAAGGAAGTGGTCCAAGGGAACAGAGACAAGTCCTGCCTTACCCAAAGCTAGAGTTGTGGGCCACCCACTGCATTCTTGTCAATTTCTGCAAATGTCTAAGACTCTCTCCTCAAAGTCCTGGGATTAAGTCTTTAAGGAGAGTCCTCTTTTTGCTTGTATATTCTGGGATCGTATAGGCAGTGAACAGTGTTCTTGCCTTGGCACAACAGTATTTCCCAAGCAGATAAGGGGCACTGCAGGACCCAGCACAGACCACCAGCAAGTAATTACCCACTGGCTGCTCCAGTACAGCCCCCAGTCATGTTTGTACAGCTCTGCAAGAAAGGGCCTCAGAGGTCTCTTCATCTGTGCTGCCAAACTCAGAGGCCCTGGTGATGAGGGTCAAGATCTCTTTCTCTTATTTCAAAAAAAAAAAACATAACCAAAAAGGTACATTTCATTAGCTGTGTACACTAATTAAAATGCCCAATTTCCATGTTTTTGGACATAATTCAAACATTCATAAGTGAAAAAAACCAGAGAAAAACAAATACTGAATGATATCACTTATATGTGGAATCTTAAAAAAAAGAAAGAAAAGTTGAACTCATAGGAACAGAGAGTAGAATGGTGGTTGGGGGAAAAGGAACATGTTGGTCAAAGGGTTTAAACTTTCAGTTATAAGATGATGAATTTCTGAAGATTTAATGCACAGCCTGGTGATATAGTTAGACATACTGTATTGCATACTTGAAATCTGCAAAGACAGTAGATCTTAAGCTTTCTCTCTCACATACAAAAAAAGGTAATTATGTGAGGTGAGGAATGTGTCAATTCAATTGAGTGCTGTAATCATTCACAATGTACACATATCAAATCATCACGTTGCACACGTTAAGTACATACAATTTTATTTGTCAATTGTGCCTCAATAAAGCTGGAGAGAAAATAAAGGGAATGCAAGGAAAGCTGCTTAATAAAAAAGAAATTCCAAGACTGATACATGATAAATGAATTTTTAATAAATACCATTTTTTTTTTGGAGAGAAAAACTTTAAGAACACGGAGTCTAAGAAGGGAGGTGAAAGAAATTGGTATATGCAATGGGAACTTTGGCTTCCACATTCTGCACTAGCTTCTCCAAACTTCTCCTCTAGGAAGACTCGTCATTCACTCATTCATCCATTCAGTAAATAGGGCAATGGGCACTTAGTAACTGGCGCATGGATCTTAGACTGACTGATGCTGTCTTCCCTGAACATTCATTGAACTCTCCTCAGTTTACTTTACAGAGGAAGGAAGCCTGAGTGTGGGGAAGTGATGCTCTCAGAGCTTCATCTCCAGTAAATGAAGGTAAAGGAGATGGTTCCTCCAGGGACCAAGTCCTCTGGAGAAAGAGCTGCCACCAAGCAGAAGAAAATGCCTGGCCAAATCCATGAATAATCACAATCTAATAATGCTTAATAGTGCCCTATGGGATAAGTCTAAAAAAAATTCTTGGAGTAATCACAAGGGTTCACATTAATGATAATTTAATGATCATCCTCCTTGGCATATCTCTCTTCTTGATATGGATAAGTTGGATTGCATTGGACAAACTTCCAATGCAATCCTCACAGGAACTCAAAGGAACAGAGAGTAGAATGCCACTTATTAAGTATTTCTGCCACTTATGAAGCATTTGACCTTGGATAAGTCCCTTCATTGTGTGTTTTCTTACAGTTTTAAAATCCTACAATAATATTTGCTATGACAAAGATAGTTGTGAAGAATCTTGAAAAGTATAGATGGATGGTCCCCTTGACTCCAATATATTCCCTGCTCATTCTCTCTGCATCTGGCTGGTGAAATGGGAATCCTAGAAGATTCATGGAGTCATTGCCATTATCCTGGAAGAACCAGACCACCAAAGAACCCAGAATTATGCCCACTGATATTTGCCTGGGAGTGTGCGGCTGCCCCAGGTAGCACCAAGCCAAGCTAGGGCCAGGACAGATTTGGATAAGGAAACTTGACCCCTGGAATTCCTGACCAGCTAGCTAGGCTGGCTTACCAGGCCACTTAAATAGTGATGTGACTGAATTTATTAGATGACACTTATTTATTTCATAAAGTTTTTGTGAAGATTAAACATAACAATTGTATATAAAGTCCTTAGCACTTTATAGAAAGTGCTCTATACATGTTAACTTAAGATGGTTATTATCATGGAAATGAATACAAAGTGTTCATCTTATAGATTTGCACCATGATTTAGGAGTGGGATTAAAAATCTGCTGATCTTGTTAGCTAAATTATATTAGAAAAAATAGTCCTGTTTTAATCTGATATTCTGCAACACTACATGAAAACGACTAAATAACATTTACTAGATTTCACATCACTCAACTACTTAAAGGTATATTTTCAGTTCTGTGTCTATGTGAATCCTTCAATAGCAGATATTGTACAAGAGATGGAGGGATTTTCTTCTATGAATTAAGATAACTAATTGGCAAGACTTGGTCTTTGTTAGATTAATCCAAGTCAGAATGTGTTGACTTTAAGTGGATTCGATGCCTTCTCTTCTCCTCTCCCTCCTCTTTTTTTTTTTTTTTAAAGAAAAATGCTGACTTTCTTCAGCAGAATGCAACAGCCCATCTTCACATAGAAGGGGCAGCAATGAGTACCAATCAGGTGATTCATTTTCATTTGGGTGACCACTTTGCCTCTAGTCTTATCCTAAACATATGCCTTCCTTCCTTCCTTCCTTCCTTCCTTCCTTCCTTCCTTCCTTCCTTCCTTCCTTCCTTCCTTCCTTCCTTCCTTCCTTTTTTCCTTCCTTCCTTTAAGAATATGATAATGTAGGTAATAACTGGGCCTATATACTTTTTAACTCTTTGTATAAGTGGCTTCCTTAATTTATAGTTTAATATTAGCCTCTATTTTTACTCAGGCATGTAAGACTTGCATGGCTGACAGAAAAATGTTCGGATCTTTAGCAAACTCTAAAATAATGTATTATTACTTTAGTCATTTTAAAAAATAAATAAAGAAGGGTCTACCTGACAAATTCTTAGAATTATGTTGCAGGTTAAAGGTTTGTTAGTATACATCTATACTTCTTTTTATTGGTTAATGACAATTCTTAGTTTTAGACTCCCAGGAAACTCAGTTAAATTTAATGCTGGTGAACATAATTTAATCTATGTTCCTGGTATATTCATCTCATATTTTATTCTAATTAGTTTCTAACAGGTTATTCAAAACATAAGTAAATATGTCTAATTGTCTTTTACATGCATTGTACTATTCCCTTTTGCGTTATTCCAAATCTACTTTGGAAGACAGTGTGGTGTCAGTGGTTTGAAACAGCACTGTTCTTTCTTCATGTTTTCTAAGCCAATTAGTGCTTCCTTATCCTAATGGGAATTCTGTTTTCAGGTCACACAGCTAGGAGTCCTGGTGACACCTACCTCTCACAGTTCTTAGGAGTGACAGAACAGGGAGGGAATTTTGTGCCTGGCACTGCAGTCTTTCAGATGAACTAAAGCTCAGCAGAGGTATTAAATGAAGATCGCCTGGTAGACCAGCAGGCCTGGGCCATGGCTTCTCTTCCTCTGTGCGAATCAGGCAGCAGCTGAACTACACAAAGATTTAAACTGTCATAGAGAAAGTGCTATTTCTTCTCTTTTCTTTTTCTTTTCCCCTCGCTTTCTTGTTTTTAAGACGTAGAAAGGACTTTTTAAAATATATATATATATTATTGATTTTTTACAGAGAGGGATAGAGAGTTAGAAACATCGATGAGAGAGAAACATCTATCAGCTGCCTCCTTCACACCCCCCACTGGGGATGTGCCCACAACCAAGGTACATGTCCTTGACCGGAATCGAACCTGGGACCCTTGAGTCCGCAGGCCGACGCACTATCCATTGAGCAAAACCAGTTGGGGCAAAAGGACTTTTAAAATTATTTCCATATGCTGTCTTATTTCTCTTATATTTGGCCTATGGTTGTCTATTTACAATTAAAGGAAAAGAAAATGGGCTGCTCACAGTCACTCTGTGAAAAAGCATTAGACTTGTAAACAGCATAAGAGTTTTAAAAAGCCACTTTCTGGTCTTCTATCTATTTTGAGGACCCTCAAAGTGAAGAAAGTCAAACTTGGTATTAAATAACCACCCAGGATGTGGCTGTCAGCTTGAGGTGTTAAGAGAAATGGTTTATAAAAAGCCTGGTTAAATATAGGAAGTACAGTTGCATTCCAGGTAACCCGAGATTTGAACATCCAATATGACTTTAATGGAAGCAGTCTATTTGGCACATTTTCACAGATATATAATATATTGTACCTATTTTAAGATCTGTAATTTTTTTCTTCTTAGCTATTTCTCAACTAGACCAGCAAATACTTCCTCCAGCCTTATTCATGCTCTGTTATTATCTGTCCATGTAACCCCACCTTAATGTTTTCCTTACTAAAATAAATACGTAAATACATTCTTAACTATGGTACATACTCCTAATGTTAAGGAAAACCGCAAAACATTAAATATTCTACCACCAGAATCCAAAACCTGAGTGTTTTCGGTCTTTTTAAAAAAAATTAAAATAGTAATTTTAATGTAATAGTCTGTGTAGAATTTTCAAACATTCCAATATTCTTTAATTTTAACTCTCTTAAAAATCTATTTTTTTTTCTCTGTAGGGTGGGGCTTTAATTTCTCTGGGGCTCTGTTTCCACATCCTGTGAAATGGGGCCACTACCGTGTTGTAGGTGGTTGTAAGGACTGAAAGGTAATCTACATCTGATTCCTGGCACATACCCGTAGACAGCGGCTAACCCATAAAAGCATTGCTGTTTTGTATTTGCTTCTCCATTCAAGCAGTCCTGGGTCATGAAGGGCCAGACCCCACCATAGTCATAGTCCACTCACCCCACAAGGCCAGAAACACTGTGGCTGGGCGAGCAGCAACTGATCATTTTAGAATACACTTGGCCAATTTCTCTGATCCCACTGCTACAGATAGTCCCTGGTTTCTTCCAGGTTTGAATTTCACTGTGGCCCCAGGGGTAGAAAAAGGCAGTATTTGATTGCAAGGAGAAGTAGGAGACTGTGTGTCAGGATGCTTTTCAAATCAACTCCCCTCCCCTCCAAGATGCTCCTTCCTATTTAAAATATAGGGCTTTAGAAGCATTTTGGCAGCATCCATGTTTGACGTGTCAGAGGGCAAGGTGCATGCAGATGTAATATCACCGAGTGGTGTAATCCGAGTGTGCATGAAAAATAACTGCAGAGGGCACGCCTCGAACCCCAGGTAACCCTTTTGCCATGGACTCTGACAGCACCTCAAATAAGCACCTTACTTAATCTCCCCTGTTGATTCCTATCTGCGCCCAGTGATTTCATGCAGCTGCCATCTGCTCACCAGTTAGGGCATGTTGTTTGAGGCTGTACTATAATAAGATCCAGGGTCTCTGATGGTAATGTAGGCTTGTTGTGGAGATGGAGCAAGACCCTAAGGAAATGTGGGAGGGAGCCAAAAGGTGAACTTTACAGCCAGCATGGCTGGGTTAAGCTTCTCTTATTTTATTTAACTTTGTATCCCCAGGGCTTGACATGAAAGCATGCCCAGTAAACAATGGTGATAAAAATGATTGAGCGACTGCCCAAAAAGAGTTACGCATTTCCACCCCTGGGCAATAGTAATTATTTTCATAGAGTCTTTGGGTCTATTTTATATATATTTGTGATTTGTAGAGTGTAGATGAGATTCCTTCATTCCTCATTCATCAGACAGGTATTGAGTGGTCACTCTGTCCAAGGTCTGGTGACCTTTGTACCTGGGGAGTTCAACACATAACCAAAGACACAGATACACTGGATAAATGTCAGAGGCGAGAATGAACAAATCAGGTCCAGAAGAAGAATAGCCACGTCTGTGGGAAAATGAACTGCGTGACAAGCATGGAACTCTTCTGTCATTCATTAGGGTCTGCAGAGGCCACATGCCCCGGCCAAGTTCAACACTCTCTGCCCTGGCCAAGTTCAACATATAGACTTGGAACTTCCTGGGCCACTGTGGACTAGGGCTGCCCTGAAGGAGTTTCATTTCAGCTTCAGAGTCTTTGAGAACCATGGATGTTCAGTCTCCGAGGGACCCAAGAGATGGAGGACAGGTGGGGAAACTGAGGACTATAAAATGGCTACCATTTAGCCTCAGTCATGGAGGAACTGGAGACAGAGTTAGGACGGAGTTAGGGCTCCAGCATGTTGAGTCATCTATACTCTACCCAGCGGCATCCACAGGACCTCCCCTGTGCACTGTAGGAGCTCATGGGCTTACACTGTGGAAGAGAACTCCAGTAAAAGAAGTCAAGTCTGAGAGGCAGGTGCAAATTGGATCTGTAGGGCATATAGATCCTGATAGAGAATGTGCATTTTTATTCTAAGTGGAATATAAAGCCATTGGGTGTGTGTGGGGGGAGGAGGGGGGCCGCAAGGGGCAGTTGTATAAGTCAGCTATTGCCACAATACTGCTGCCTAACTAGCAACCTCAAAAGTTCAATAATTCAGAAAAACAAGCTTTTTTTTCCCCCTCACTCATTGATCTATGGGTTGGTTGGGGTTTGACTGATGTTGACTGGGCTTAGCAGCACTTAGCTCCAAGCTATAGGTCAGGTTCAGGTTGGCTTCCTAGATCTTATTCTGCGATTCAAGCATAGAGGTATTGGCTACATGAGAAGTGAAAGGGGACAAACCCAATCAGCAAGCACATTTCAAGACTCTGCTCATATCACATTGGCTAGTATCTCATGGGCAAAAGAAAATCACATGACCAATGCCAAAACCCCAGGATGATGGAAGTTCACCCCACCCACCACGAGGCCATGGCAAAAGTGGTCACATCTGGTATTCCTGTTACTTGGAATTACAAGTCTATCTGTTGAACTTGGCCAGGGCAGAGACTGTTGAACTTGGCTGGGGCACGTGGCCTCTGCAGACCCTAATGGATGACAGAAGAGTTCCATGCCTGTCACGCAGTTAATTTTCCCACAGACGCAGCTATTCTTCTCCTATTAGGCAGGGCCAAAGCACCCATGCTATCCATGGTTCACAGGAAACTGGCAGCATATTCCCAGGCACCCTGAGTGCCTATCAGGGTCAAGGTTACCAGATGGTTGATCACTACCAATCCATACACTCTTCCCCTGGCCTCTCAGCACCAGCCTCATCCTGCCCTATTTTGGACCAAACTAGGTCAGTTTTCTTGAAGGACTCTGCTTTCATGAGTAGCCAAACCACCCACAATCATCTAAATGATTCGACAAATCACAGGCACCTCGTGCCCCCTAACTCTGGCCTTTGCCAGTCCTTTGGCTTTGTCAGAGCCAGCCCTTCTCTAGCTTTGGTTGGGAGAGGAAACACGTTATGGACCTGCCCAGTAGCCTCCTCAGGTCTGGCACAGGGTTTGGCCTCACAGTGGCTCAAGTCAAGGCTGAAAGGAGGGGTGTGCTTGCTTTCCTTGGCAGGGTTCTGACACAGGCACATTCCTCGTGGTGTTAAATAAAACGTCCTTTTCCAAATTGGAGGACCCACGTTGCCCATTGTATTTTATCTGTGACCTAGCCCCCGACTCACCCTCAATTCTGGCCTTAGGAATAGTTGAGGAGGGGGGAAAAAAAAAAGAAGAAGAAGAAGGAGAAATATATGAGGAGGGTGTGGCAGTCGGGGGTGGGTGTCTATGAAAATTTATGTGCTGAAAAACAGCTGTAAAACGTTTAATGTTTCAATGAACATTTTATGTTTACAATAAAAAATCCTCCAGCCAAGAAGGTCTTTAAAATGTTACATTTCTAAGCAGATTCAAGAAAAAGAGGCAAAGTGAGGATATTCCTACCAACCCCTCTCTATGGAGTGACCCCCAAACACTAACCATTAAAAGGAGGCCCCTCCACGTGGTGTGTTTTAGCACCAGCTCAATCCTGAGTGGGAAGGGAGGGAATAATGGCCATGATCCACTGGGAGACTGGCAACAAGAATGAAAAATACGCTCATTTTTCTCAAAGCCAAGTACCCGTGGCATGAAGCCTTGGAAACTCGGGCTTTGCAAGTGGAGGTGGAGGGAGTGAGGGCAGATGCCCCGCTCAGCCAAAAGCTTGCTAAGAGATTTGACTGCAATCAATCAGTCCACCAACAGGAACTGATCAGGTGCCACTGGGCCGAGGTCTTCCAGGAAAGAGCCTGGCTCAAAGGACTCTGGCTTTGACAGACAGAAACAGGTTCAAGTCCAAACTCCACTCTGCACTGGCTCCTTCTCCTGAGGTAAGTTCTTTAACCTCTCAGGACTCCAATTTATTCATCAATAAAATGCAAGTGGCAAGCATCACTGGCCAGCTCCAAGTAAATGGTATGTGCTGGGGAACAGGAGTTGGGGAAGCCAGATAAGGGGATGGAGTTGGGTCAGGGCAGGCTGTGAGTATCAGGTAGAGAAATTAAGGCTTCATGTGGTAGGAAACCAGGAGCTGTGAAAGCTTTGAGAAAAATGTGAGTTTTGTTCTTTTTTGCTTAATGGACGACTTCAGTCAAGTGTGAGTTTTCAGGCCAAGAAGTCAGTTTTACTTTTTATCTCTGTTGTAATTCATATTTTCCTCCTTGCTTTCAGGTAATAGAAATGCAGGAGAGCCCACAACCACTTCCTAGTCTTGTCCTTTCTTACCTCCCTGCATACAAGGCACACGCGGCTATTAAAACACATAATTGCAAACCAAGAGCACACCTTCCGTCTTGAGCCTGTGAGCTTTACCAGTCCTGCTCCTTCTACTTATTGCAGCCTTCCCCACCCTCTTCTCCTTTTAGCAAACTCCTACTCAGGCCTCGAAGTCCAGCCCCAGTACCACCTTCTCTGTGTGAATGCTTCTTACAGTGGCTCTGACAGCACACAATGCTCTCTTGTACCTTGACACTCATCACACTGCCTTAAAAAAATCTCTTTTTAAATTTTGAAGCTTCTTCAGGGTAGCTAGAGACTTCATCATCTTGCTATCCCTTGAGTGTAGCTCAGGGCATGATGTGGAGTAGGTCCCCAGGAAATTCTGTTGGTGAATAAATGAATGAATGGTGGAAAACACAAGTTTCCTTTTTATGATGGCAGGAGATGGGACCTCTGGCCTCTGAGAGACAAACGGGGCCAGTGTTCCCCTTCTCAGCTCATGACTGACAGCTCCCATCCACAGCGACAAGACAGACACCCTGTGGGCTCCTGAGCAGGAAGGGGGGCCCTCCTGTGACAGCCTTCACCGAGCCCTGGAGCAGATAAGAATCAGGGACTGACTGGCTGTGCTGTTTAGCAAGGAAGTCTTTTAGACTTCAAGAGAAAGATGCTCAGGTGTGTCCTCCAAGGAGAAAGGTGGGCGTTTCCTTCGGGGGCTGGTGCAGTTCACTTCCTGCTCATGAAGTCAGGGGTGTGGTGTGGACTCTGTGTTTGGGGGTGGGGTGTTCTTGGGAGACTCTTTCTGTTCTCCCAGAAGCCAGGGCCCTCTTTCCTCTCTTTGGAATGCCCAATACGTGGCCACTGCCCAAATGGACGCCATGCCGAGGAGTCACTGTGAACCACGAGAGCCACAGTGGTGGCTGCTCACTGGACAATTTAAAATGAATCCCCACAGGGTTTCGGAAGAACATCAGATACAAAAGAGATGAAGGATGGAAACTCACACGATAAATGCAAAGTGAAAACAAAACTGTGTCACGGAACCCCATGGGAACTGAAACCACAGGGCAGAGCGCTCTAATTCTCCAGACACAAACAGTTTAACCCGGTGTGAGTCACCAGGGCAGTCGGAGGGAGCACTGGCAGGGGGCGAAGGCACACTCCGAGGGGTCCACACCAGTGCTCGGGGAACCTCTGCACTTTCCCTTCCCTAGAGAACTGTCTTCATTTGAATAAGAGGAAAGAGGACCTGCTAAGCTCTGGCCGATACTCCAGATACAAATAGCCAATGAGTTTCATAATCACCCTGTCTAGGAACAATGATCCATCCGTTTGCAGCCATGGTCTCCGTGCCCAGAGCTGGAATGTGTATTCTTTCCTCCTGCCACGCGTCACCAGAGGCCACACTGGAACCATCACTGGCCACAGGAGTCGGAGCAGTCCCTACTCTCCCTGAGGCCCCACACTGCTTTGGTTCTACTCTACCATCAGTAAAATGCAACTCTGAGCACATCACTTATCTATATATATAGAAGCCTGAGCCAAAACCGGTTTGGCTCAGTGGATAGAGCGTCGGCCTGCAGACTGAAGGGTCCCAGGTTCGATTCCGGTCAAGGGCATGTACCTTGGTTGCGGGCACATCCCTAGTAGGGGGTGTGCAGGAGGCAGCTGATTGATGTTTCTCTCTCATCGATGTTTCTAACTCTCTATCCCTCACCCTTCCTCTCTGTAAAAAAATCAATAAAATAGCCTACCTAATAAAATAGTAATATGCAAATTGACCGCACCTTCGCTATGCCCAAGCCACACCCACCAGCCAAAGCCATGCCCATCAGCCAATCAGGGCGAGTATGCAAATTACCCAACAAAGATGGCGGTTAATTTGCATAACCTGAGGGAGGGAGGAGTGAAGACTGAAGACAACTTAGAAGGAAGAGGGAGGAAAAGCGGAAAGGAAGGTGGCTGCCAGAGGGAAAGCCCGGGCGGGGCGGAGCAGGGCGGGCGGCAGCGGCTCAAGGGTGCAGGGGCGGCGGCAGCGGTAGCGCATGCTGCCGCAGCAGCCGCTTGCAGGATTCTTTTTTTTTTTTTTTTTTTTTTTTTTTTTTTTTTTCATTTTTTTATTAAGGTATTATATGTGTACATATCTTACCATTGCCCACCCCACACCCCACTCCCATATATGCCCCCACCCCCCAGAGTTTTGCATCCATTGGTTATGCTTATATGCATGCATACAAGTCCTTTGATTGATCTCTTATCTCCCCCACCTCTCCCTACCCTTCCCCTTGTAATTTGACAGTCTGTTTGATGCTTTACTGTCTCTGTATCTATCTTTTTGTTCAAGTTTATAATGTTCTTTATTATCCATAAATGAGTGAGATCATGTGGTATTTTTCTTTCATTGACTGACTTATTTCACTTAACATAATGTTCTCCAATTCCTCCCAGGTTGCTGCAAATGATGAGAATTCCTTCTTTTTTATGGCAGCATAGTATTCCATTGTGTAGATGTACCACAGTTTTCTGATCCAGTCATCTGCTGACGGGCACCTAGGCTGTTTCCAAATCTTAGCTATGGTGAATTGCGCTGCTATGAACATAGGGGTGCATATATCCTTTCTAATTGGTGTTTCTAGTTTCTTCGGATATATTCCCAGGAGTGGGATTACTGGGTCAAATGGGAGTTCCATTTTCAGTTTTTTGAGGAAACTCCATACTGTTCTCCACAGTGGCTGCACCAGTCTGCAATCCCACCAGCAGTGCACGAGGGTTCCTTTTTCTCCGCATCCTCGCCAACACTTGTCGTTTGTTGATTTGTTGATGATAGCCATTCTGACAGGTGTGAGATGGTACCGCATTGTTGTTTTGATTTGCATCTCTCGGATAATTAGTGACGTTGAGCATGTTTTCATGTGTCTCTTGGCCTTCCTTCTGTCTTCTTTTGAAAAGATTCTATTTAGGTCTGTTGCCCATTTTTTTATTGGATCATTTATCTTCCTTTTATTAAGTTGTATAAGCTGCCTGTAGATGTTGGAGATTAAACCTTTATCAGTGATGCCATTTGCGAATATGTTCTCCCATGCAGTGGGCCTTCTTGTTGTTTTGTTGATGGTTTCTTTTGCTGTGAAAAAGCTTTTTATTTTGATGTAGTCCCATTTGTTAATTTTCTCTTTAGCTTCCATTGCCCTAGGGGCAGTGTCAGTGAAGAATTTCTTTTGGCATATGTCTGACATTTTGCTGCCTGTGGATTGCTCTAGTATTTTTATGGTTTCCCGTCTTATGTTTAAGTCCTGTATCCATTTTGAGTTTATTTTTGTGTATGGCGTAAGTTGGTGATCAAGCTTCATTTTTTTGCATGTATCTGTCCAATTTTCCCAACACCATTTATTGAAGAGACTGTCTTTATTCCATTGTATGTTCATGCCTCCTTTGTCAAATATTAATTGAGCATAGTGGTTTGGGTCAATATCTGGATTCTCTATTCTGTTCCATTGATCTATATGTCTGTTCTTGTGCCAGTACCAGGCTGTTTTGAGAACAGTGGCTTTGTAATACAGCTTGAAATCTGGTATTGAGATCCCTCCTACTTTATTCTTCTTTCTCAGGATTGCTGTGGCTATTCGGGGTCTTTTTTTATTCCAGATGAATTTTTGGAGAGTTCTTTCAAGGTCTGTGAAATATGCCGTTGGTATTTTAATGGGGAGTGCATTGAATCTATAGATTGCTTTGGGTAGTATGGACATTTTAATGATGTTGATTCTACCAATCCATGAACATGGTATGTTCTTCCATCTGTTTACGTCTTCCTCTATCTCTTTTTTCAGTGTCCTGTAGTTTTCCGTGTATAGGTCTTTTACCTCCTTAGTTAAGTTTATTCCTAGGTATCTTAATTTTTTTGGTGCGATGGTAAATGGGATTGCCTTTTTAGTCTCTCTGTCTGTAAGTTCACTATTGGTGTATAGAAAGGCCATAGATTTCTTGGCGTTAATTTTGTATCCTGCTACATTGCCGAATTCATTTATTAAGTCTATTAGTTTTTTGACGGAGTCTTTCGGATTTTTTATGTACAATATCATGTCGTCTGCAAATAAAGACAGCTTTACTTGTTCTTTTCCAATTTGGATGCCTTTTATTTCTTCTTCTTGTCTAATTGCAATGGCTAATACTTCCAGTATTATGTCAAACAGGAGTGGTGAAAGTGGGCATCCCTGTCTTGTTCCTGTTCTTAGGGGAAATGTTTTTAGTTTTTGTCCATTGAGTATGATGTTTGCTGTGGGTTTATCATATATAGCTTTTATTATGTTGAGGTATGAGCCATATATTCCCACCTTGTTGAGAGTTTTTATCAAGAAAGGGTGTTGGATTTTGTCAAATGCTTTTTCTGCATCAATTGATATGACTATGTGATTTTTATCTTTCAATTTGTTTATGTGATGTATCACGTTTATTGATTTGCGGATATTGTACCATCCTTGCATTCCTGGGATAAATCCTACTTGGTCATGATGTATGATCTTTCTGATGTACTGCTGGAGCCGATTTGCTAGAATTTTGTTGAGGATTTTGGCATCTATGTTCATGAGGGATATTGGTCTGTAATTCTCTTTCATTGTGTTGTCTTTATCTGGTTTTGGTATTAGGGTGATGCTGGCTTCATAGAAGGAGCTTGGAAGTGTTCCTTCCACTTGAATTTTTTGGAATAGTCTGAGGAGGATAGGTTTTAGTTCTTCCTTGAATGTTTGGTAAAACTCTCCTGTGAAGCCATCAGGCCCCGGGCTTTTGTTTGCCGGAAGCTTTTTGATGACTGCTTCAATTTCGTCCATAGTTATTGGCCTATTGAGCTGTTTAGATTCTTCTTGATTGATTTTTGGAAGGTTATATTTTTCTAGGAATATGTCCATTTCCTCCAGATTGTCCAGTTTGTTGGAATAGAGTTGTTCGTAGTATTTTGTAACAATCCTTTGTATCTCAGCGAGGTCTGTTGTTATTTCACCTCTTTCATTTCTGATTTTGTTTATTTGGGTCCTCTCTCTTTGCTTCTTGGTGAGCCTGGCTAGAGGTCCATCAATCTTGTTTATCCTTTCAAAGAACCAGCTCTTGGTTTTGTTGATCTTATGTATTGTTTCTTTGGTCTCTATGTCATTTATCTCCGCTCTGATCTTTGTTATTTCCTTCCTTCTGGTTACACTGGGCTTTTCTTGCTGCTCTTTTTCTAGCTCTTTGAGTTGTAGGGTTAAGTAATTTATTACCATTGTTTCTTGTTTTTTGCAATAGGCCTGTAGAGCTATGAACTTCCCTCTCAAGACTGCTTTCGCTGTGTCCCATAGATTTTGGATTGTTGTGTTTTCATTGTCATTTGTTGCCATGATGTTTTTTATTTCTTCCTTGATCTCTCTGGTGACCCAGTCCTTGTTTAATAGCATGCTGTTTAGTCTCCATGTGTTTGATTTCTTTGGATTGTATTTATTGTAGTTGATTTCCAGTTTTATGCCACTGTGATCTGAGAAGATGCTTGATATAATTTCTATCTTCTTGAATTTGAAGAGACTTTGCCTGTGACCCAGCATATGGTCTATCTTTGAAAATGACCCATGTGCACTTGAGAAGAATGTATATTCTGTGGCTTTGGGGTGAAATGTTCTGAAGATGTCAATTAATTCCATCTGGTCTAGTGAGTCATTTAGGATTGCTGTTTCTTTGCTGATTTTTTGTTTAGAGGATTTGTCCAGTGGTGATAGTGGGGTATTAAAGTCTCCTACTATGATTGTGTTGCTATTAATCTCTCCCTTGATATCCTCCAGGAGTTTTTTTATGTATTTGGGTGCTCCTATATTGGGAGCGTATATGTTTACCAGAATTATTTCTTCTTGTTGGATTTCTCCCTTTAGTATTATGAAGTGGCCTTCCTTATCTCTTGTTATGGCATTTACTTTGAGGTCTATTTTGTCAGATATAAGTATTGCTACCCCAGCTTTTTTTTCATTTCCATTTGCCTGAAAGATATTTTTCCATCCCTTCACTTTCAATCTGTGTGAGTCTCTTGTTCTGAGGTGGGTCTCTTGTAGACAGCATATATATGGGTCGTGTTTTTTTATCCATTCAGCTACTCGATGTCTTTTGATTGGAGCATTTAGTCCGTTTACATTTAAAGTTATTACTGAAAGGTATTTGTTTGCAGTCATATCTATTTTTGTGTCTGTATTCCTTCTTACCTGTTTATTTCTTCTTTTTACAGTATTCCCTTTAGCAATTCTTGCATTGCTGGTTTGGTGGTGATAAACTCCCTGAGGCTTTTTTTGTCTGCAAAGCTCCTGATTTCCCCTTCAATTTTGATTGATAGTCTTGCTGGATATAGTATTCTTGGATTCAGTCCTTTGCTTTGCAACACTTTGTATACCTCCTTCCATTCACTTCTAGCTTGTTGTGTTTCTGATGAGTAATCATTTGACAATCTGATGGGTGTTCCTTTGTAGGTAACTCTCTGTCTCTCTCTTGCCGCCTTTAGGATTCTCTCTTTATCATTTATATTTGCCATTGAAATTATGACATGTCTTGGTGTGGGTCTTTTGGGGTTGATCCTGCTTGGGATTCTCTTTACTTGCGTAACTTTTATCTTTCCCATATCCGGGAAGTTTTCTGTCATTATTTCTTCAAATAGATTTTCTAATCCCTGCTGCTCTTCTTGTCCTTCTGGCAGCCCTATTATACGCATGTTACTTCGTTTCATGTTGTCCCGAAGCTCCCTTAGGCTTTCCTCCTGCTTTTTAATTTTTTTCTCCAATTGCTGTTCAGCTTGAGCTTGTTTCTGTACCTGATCTTCTAACTCACTAATTCGGTCCTCTGCTTCTTGTAATCTACTGTTGAAACTTTCCATGGTGTTTTTGATTGTAGCTATATCACTTTTCATTTCTTCCTGATTCTTGCATAAGTTGTTGATTTTCTCATCCATCCGATGTATAAATTCCATGACCATTACTCTGAACTCCTTTTCGGTCATGTTGCAAGCTTCATTTTCACTAATTTCCTTTCTTGGCGACTCCACATTTTCTTTCCTCTGTGAGTTATTTCGTTTCCCCATTCTGGCTATTACCAGAAAGCTCAAGCTTCTGTTTGCGTGGACCTGGGCCGTGTGCTGTGGGGACTTCGCTCCACCCTAGTTTCACTGAAGTGCTCTGACACTAGGACGTGTGGCTGTCTTTGGTTGGTGGGAACCAGACTTGCCCAGGATCAGTGTCCCCAGTGTTCCGTGTGGTCTCGTGTGCACATTTAGAATCAGGGGCCCTGTCTGCACCACACTGTTGGTATGTGCCGAGAATGAGATCCTTAGCATGTGCCAGGAGTCAGAGTTTCCCTGTGTCTGCACCAAGACTCGAGTGTCAAAGTCTCTGTTGCCTTGTGCGGTTTCTCGTTGAGAATCAGGGTCCCTGTGTGTGCACGCACCAACAATTGGGGTCGCTGGCTCTTAGTGTGAATGCGCTGTGAGTCAGGGATCCCAGGCAGCTGTGTCCGGCGTGCCAAATTCCCTGAAGTGGAGCTGCGTCCTGTGTGTGCTCTCTCTACTGAGCCAAACCGGCTAGAGCGCACATTCTTAAAAACCTGAAGGTGAGCCGGCTCAGTGCACTCTCCCAAAGTCCCAGAAGGGGGGCGGAGTTCGTCCTGCGCGCCAAATTCCCCAAAGGGAAGCCCCTCTGTGCACGCTCTTAAGAATCTCCGAAGGGGGAGCTGTGACCCGCGAGCCAAATTCCCCCAAATTCCCCGAAGGGGAGCCCTCTGTGCGCACTAACAGATTTCCCGGACGGGGAGCTGCTTCTGTCCCGTGCGCGAGCGCGCGCCAAATTCCCTAAGAGGGAGCGCGTCCCTGCGCAAAGCTCGGCAGCTTGGGCGAGGGGCGCGTCTATCAGTTACTATGGCGCTTTCCGCGCGCGCCTGTGGGCGCTCAGCAGCTTGGGGGAGGGGCGGGTCTATCAGTTACTATGGCGCTATCAGCGCCTGCGAGGAGGGGAATAGGCTCTTTGACTCACGGAAATCTGCCGGGAAGTCTGGATTCTTGTTGTTTGTTTGTCTGAAGCTGTGATAGCAGTTCTCTGTCCCCAGTGGCTGCAGGGTCCTGGTTTGTGTCAGAAGCCAGGATCCGAGTCTCAGGCAGCTCTGTTTCTCAAGATGGCGTGGTCTCCGCGTCCGCACCAGCCGCCGAGAAGTGTCTGCTTTGTGAGCGGGGCTCCGCCGTCTAGGGCTGCCCTGTTCGGGAGCCCCTTGGAAGACCTGCAGAATCTAACTGACCCTATCTCATACACACACACACACCACACACATCTACACTCTCCTCTATGGGTTCCTCACTCACACTCTCTCTCTCCCTACCTTCCTGCCGGTCGCCATCTTTTTTTCCGCTTGCAGGATTCTTCCTGCAAATGGGCTACTAGTATTTTATAAATAAATAAATAAATAAATAAATAAAAGCCTGAGCGACTATCGCAACTGAACAGACGACCAAATAGGCTGTGTGGGGCGATCAGGCCAGCAGGGGGGTTACTGAGGGGCAACCAAACGACTGAGCAGCAGGCTGCTGCATGGGGAGACCAGGCTGGCAGGGGGCTAGTGAGGGGCGACCAAATGACTGAACAGCAGGATGTGTGGGGCAACCAGGCCCACAGTGGGGGCAGTTGGGGGCGACCAGGCTGGCAGGGGGGGGCAGTAAGGGGCGACCAGGCTGTGGGGGCAACTAGGCCAGCAGGGGGTGCAGTTGGGAGTGACCAGGCCAGCAGGGGAGGCAGTTAGGGGTGATCAGGCAGGCAGGCAGGTGAGCAGTTAGGAGCCAGTGGTCCCAGATTGTGAAAGGGATGTCCGACTGCCAGTTTGGATCGGGCCTAAACCAGCAGTCGGATATCCCCCGAGGGGTCCTGGATTGGAGAGGGTGCAGGCTAGGCTGAGGGGCCCACCACCCCCCTCACCCCCTGTGCACAAATTTCGTGCACCGGACCTCTAGTCTATAATAATAAAAGTATAATATGCTAATTAGACCGGACACCCAAACGACCTTCCAGACATCTTTCCGGACAAAGCCGGGGCTGCGAGGGCCGAGCCCCTTGCATAAATTTCGTGCATCAGGCCTCTAGTTTATCTACAAATGATTATATACCATTCAGTGTAATATCAGAAAACATTCAAAGAAATGGAAATGAGAATGGGTTGAGATGAAAGACAAAAGTAAACAGAAGCTGAAATGTTTCCTTCCTATGTTCTAGTGCAGGGGACTTAGGGGAGCCAAATTAAAAAAATAATAAAAAATACAGGTTGCCTAATTAAATTTGGGACACATTTTTGCTAAAATATTATTCATTGTTTACCTGAAATTCTAATTAAATGGACATCCTGTATTTTTATTTGCTAAATACAGCAACTCTAATGAGCCAGCAAATGCTTTCTATTAAAGGCCATAGTAAATGTTCCCGGCTTGGTGGGCTAGCTGGTATTTGTTGCAACCACTCATCTCGGCCACTTTAGTGTGAATGCAGCCCTAGGCAACTTCCAAACAAGTGGGATGGCTGTGTTCCAATAAAACTTTATTGATGAAATAAGTGGTAGGTTGCAGTTTGTTGACCTCTGCCCTACTGGATCATCATTGGTGCATCCCACTTAGGAGAGCCCTGGTCTGTAAAAGACTATAGCCTGAATTTGCACGGTTCTCCAATAACATAATACACAAGAAAAATAAACTACTGTCTTGTATTTTCTCTGGGGGCCAGAGGTGGGGGCCGGTGAGCAAGCAGAGAATGGTCACAACAAGACCTTGTATAACAGGGGCAGGTAAAAAGCCTAAAAACAGGAGCATATTAGACACACACACACACACACACACACACACACACACACACACACACTGAGAAATTGCTACAAGCAAGATACTGGCTCTGATGGGCCTATATTCAGTGCATCAAATTAAATGCTTCCCCTGCCCCAATTGCTAGTGATTCAATCGGCCAACTGGCAGCCATAACAACCCATTAACCTTTTTGCCAAATCAATTCCACCAAGTCCCCTTTCAGCACTAAGAGGAATTAAATGACGCCCCACGCCCTTGCAGAGATGCACCTTCTCAGTTACCACACACTGGAATCCCCCTCTGCACCTGAACTCTGAGTCCCTGCTCCTCAGCTCTGCAACAGTGGCCTCTGATCATCAGAGAGCACAGGAACCCGGTTTCCTGAAGCTGTTTGCCCTCCGCTGTGCAGCCCCTGGGTACAGAGGTCCGAGCAGAAGGCGACTGCCAGCCACTGTTAGCAGTGCTATCTACACAAATCATATCGCATTTGCTCTGAGCCAGATGGAGCTGCTTCACTGAACTGCCAGGAGCCCCTGGATGGGCAATTTCATGCAGAAACATGTAGGCACAGCGAACTATGTCACATCATCATTGTAAACAACCTGAGGACCCCAGCCCTTCCAGAGTCCTTAAGCACTTGGCTCTGTGGCCTTGAGGCATCATTCTAAGAAATGGAGAACTCAGAAGACGAAATGGTTCTCTAACTCAGCAGCACTATGTGGCATAGGGGCTGATGCAGGAGGCGGCTGTGCTTGGGGTCAGTGAGATGGAGCAGGCGGCAGAGGGACCCCGGTGGTCAGTGAGGTGGTAGAAAGTAGTGACAGGGGAGGCACAACTCAGTGCTCAGCTCTGGAAGCAGTGTCTCCTTTGGGGGTACAATTTGTAGAATCTCAATTTACTGAGGTGTGTGTGTAACAGGAAATGCACAATGTTGCTCTTCTGACCCCAATTGTTTAAAAATACATTCCCCGTGTCTTCCGTTGTGAGGGGTCTCTCCACAGCCAGCCCAGCCCAGTCCTCTGCTCACCACTCCTACTGTCATCCAACTCAATTCTAGGGAACTTTCCCAGACACCAGAACTTATGAGGGTGGGTAGTTTGCTTTCTCAAAGTACACGGCACACAGTAGGCTCCTCAGTGTTTGTTTCCTAAACATGGCCTTGATCCTCTTTCACAGTAAGTGTGGAGGAGACTGGGTACCAGCAGCAGTCTTTTTTTGTTGTTGTTACTCCTCACCTGAGGATATTTTTCCATTGATTTTTAGAGAACGTGGAAGGAAGGGAAAGAGACACAGAGAGAAAAACATTGATATGAGAGAGGTACATCGACTGGTTGCCTCCCACACAAGCCCGACCAGGGCCGGGGATCGAGCCTGCAACCGAGGCCTGTGCCCCTGACAGGATTTGAACCTGGGACCCTTTGGTCCATGGGCTGACACTCTGTCCACTGAGCCAAACTGGCCAGGCCCCAATATCAGTCTTACCAGCTTGCTCTGACCAAGCTAAGCAAACATCCTTCCTTGAACCACCACAAAGAATGGTCTTTAGGATCACACATTCATTCAGCAAACACCTTTGGAGCCAAGTACTTAAGTATCCAGAATAAAAGTCATAGCCTCAGCTTTGGAGGTCACAGTGAGGCTGAGGGTCATCAGGGTACAGAGGTGACTGCTGGCCAGCCTCCAGCTGTACAAACTTGCAGAATGCTGACCGCTGTACTCCGACACCAGAAAAAGTGCCTTCATCCAGGAAGCCGTGGCTTCTGGTCATTGAATTTGGTCACATCACCCTATGTCTTCCTAGGGCCAGGACTAACTTGGCAACTCAGGACATGGCATTTAGGGGTTCCCAGCGATGAGGGCAAGGAAATAGCACGGACTAATGGGTACAAAGACATTAAGAGTGGGACAACGTTTAGGGAAATTTTCTGTCCACTCCCTGTCTCTTGATCTTCGGGATGTGGGCAGGTGACTGCGTGGTTAGGGGCGCAGGCTCCAGGGCCAGACAGCCCTGATCTGAGCCCCTGTGGCCGCTGTCTGCACACCTCAAATGGATAGGTCTCACTTGGCTCACCCACTGCCCAGTTCAGCTGGAGAAGCAAATGAGATCATTACTGCAAGGAAGCTTAAAAAACCATGAAGTAAAATAAAAAATGTGAAGGACTGTGAAAGGACTAGACAAATGAGCAGCTGATTTTGAGCAAACATGAACTTGTCTAATAAAAGTGAGCAAAGGACATATTCATACTTTAATATGCCAATAGTCCCAAAGCAGTGGATGCCTGACTATTTAAAAATTCCTTTTATTCCATGCCATGCAATGAAACTGGTCAATTGGAGCCGATTTTCACTTGTAAATCCCAGAGTCACACATTGGGAGAATCTGCAGATTCTATGCTACACATAAATTATTATAACAATGAACAAGCAATCACGGCAATGACCGTTTCACCCAGTGACCAGAGCACATTTAATATGTAACATTCGGAAGGGGGGAAATTATCTATTCAACTCCAACAGCTCCTGAAACTTTAAAATGACTGCCGTCTCCTCTCTGTGACAACCTCCTGAACTCTTATGAGTCAGACACACACAAGGGCTTAAACATGTCACTTTTACCTACTAGAAGGGGTTTTCAGAAAGACATAATCAGAGCCTCTCACTTGCTGGCAGTTGGCAGCTGCCACTTAGGAGCCCACCTTGCTTTGCTTCAGGCCACACAAGGCAGCCAGGCTCTGACAGTGAGGTCCCTGCTACGTTAGAGCTCACAGAATCACATCAGCACCTTTCGCCTGGGAGGGGGAAACCGGATTAAAAACAATAAATACTGATAAAGGAAAATGACTGACTGGGAACTCCTGGCCTTAGGGAGGGGCGGGTGACAGAAGAGAGTGACCTGGAGACAAAGAACCTGGCCACACTCCTGAGACTTACAGCATTTATTTCTCCAGCAAATGCACTGGGCACAGCTCTGCATAACAGAAGTTGGGCAGGAAGAACCACCAGAGTCAGCAAGGCACCAGTACATTACCTACAAGACCTGGGTTTTTATACCATTTTATTCTCTTTTAATATAACCCAATAAATTTAATTACTTTGAGGCCCCTACTCATCATTCTGCAAATCTAGTATCTACTCTGGAACTTGTTTTGTGGGCCCCTGTGACTAAGGCGATAATAAAATGAACATTAGATTAAAGAAAAACATTGTGGCACGGTCAACATGGCTCAATGGTTGAGCATTGACCTATGAACCAGGAGGTTGTGGTTTGATTCCCGGTCAGGTCACATGCCCGGGATTGTGGGCTTGATCCCTAGCATGATGTGTGCAGGAGGCAACCCAATAATGAATCTCTCTCATCACTGATGTTTCTAGCTCTCTCTCCCTCTCTCTGAAATTAATAAAAATATATTTTTTTTTTAAAAAAAAGAAAGACATTGTAGGCCATGGATAATCATTAGTTTACGTACATGTCCATTTGTGTGTGAAAATCTGAGGCACCAATGGTGACTGGTGACTATGAGGAAAGCTGCAGAAGCTGTTGGTGCCCTGGTCATATCTCCTTTTATCAGCCACTATTCCATCTCCCAGCTTTTGCAACCTTCTCTGGAGAATTTTCCTTGGCTGATGTCCTTGTTCCCCTTGCCCAAGATACCTGGGAAGATACAGCCCTCACCAGGAGATGGTCCAGCACCGCTTGATGCGGGGGTGGGGGGTGGAGGGTGTACAATAGCCTGGCCCTCTGCTCAGTGTAGGACAGCTCTGAGGTCCAATTTACTCTGCAGAGCCTCCCCCTCTTCAAGCATCAGGCCAAAACTAGACATCACTTGAAATCACATCTTCTCTTCACGTCTTTACCCTTCCTTGTCTTTACCCTTCCTTGTCTTTACCTTTCTTACCTGGAGGAGTCAGCATTATAGGTTTCTTCTGAAAACACTCCATCAATAAAGCATGCAGCCAAATCCCTATCTTAGCTCTGCTTCTGGACGACTCAACCTAAGACTCAGAGTTAACAGAATCAACAAAGACCGGACTCTCTTGAGGTTGGTTTACCAGTTGTCTGACAGATAAATTGAGAAGTCAGACCTATTGAGAGGTAAGAGGAAGAGACCAAGTGGGTACAGAAATTATGGGTAAACAAGAATCCATTCAGATCCCTTGCCAAATGGTGGGAGGGGCACTTGCATGGATTCTGTCCGGACAGTATAGGGTGTGGAGCATTCTGGGATTCCCAAGGCCTCAACTCCTAAAGCAAAGCGGGTGGGGGAATCTTGGGATTCAATCTGCAACATTCTGTGAAGTCAGAGACGATTGGTGCCATTGTGAAGGAGGACCTGTCCATAGGCCTAATACTGTGGTGAGCAAGGCAGGCATGGTGACTCCATGAGAAGATGAAGATGCCAAGAGAGCAGGGGATCTGTCTGCTCTCTAACAAGGACAGGGCAGGCCTATGCCTGCAGATACTAAAAGGTGACTGGTGACTGTGTGCTCTGAACACCTGGATGGCTGAGTGTAAAATTGGGATGTTTATAGTAAACATCTAAATGACTCCTGGAGTCAAAGCATCTCAAAATAGGATACTGTCTCTGTATCAGTCAAGGTTCTCCAAAGAATCAGAATCAATAGTATAGAAACATATTTATTAATTAGAAGAAATAGGCTCATGTGATTATGGAAGCTGAGAAGTCCTGATATCTTCAGAGCAGCTAAAGACCCAGGACAGTCCAATGGTGACTCTGTCAGCCTTTTCCTCTATTCAAGCCTTTAACTGATTAGACGAGGCCCACCCACATTAGACACACCCAGAATAATGTTTGAGCAAATATCTGCATACCCCATAGTTCAGTCAAGTTGACACATAAAATTAATCATCAGGGCCTTAGTTACATATAAACCATCTCTGCCCTCAAGTTCAAGTACTAGTAGATCAAAGGATAGACATGTTTCCCAAATAAATACAGAATTAGCTTGTTGACTAGAAATGTCAGCCAATAGCCCTCAAGATTAAGAATGCAAATGACAAATAGGTTCACTAACAACAAATATTGATGAAATCTGATTAGAAATATTATGGGAAAAGATTTATGGGCAAAATAGGTATGCAAATATTAAAGGCAAGTTAAAGACTTCAGAGACTATACTGAGACATACATAGAGGGGAATTTTTTTTTCTTTTTTAATACTCTTACAATCCTTGTAAAAAACAACAAGAGTCTTGCTTTGATCCTTTTTTGTTTTTAACACTTACCACTCCAATTTCAGAGTCAGCAGCAATCATAAGTATCTTACCAAAATTT
The DNA here is from genome assembly GCF_951640355.1 of Cnephaeus nilssonii. NCBI lineage: Eukaryota > Metazoa > Chordata > Mammalia > Chiroptera > Vespertilionidae > Cnephaeus > Cnephaeus nilssonii. The sequence goes on along the minus strand of NC_137091.1, from coordinate 24,010,350 downwards.
AATACCACTGTTTTTATTATATTTATTTTTATGGATATCTTGCATTTATGACAAATGATTCTGGTCTTCCATTTCCATTTGTAATAATATAAAACTTTCCTTATAAATAGCTGTACATAATAATCCCAGTATAGAAAAAGATAAATTTAAACCAAATAATATAACAGAAGAGCAAATAAGACAAAAATTGTAAAGGTAGTATAAAGCTAAAGCTTCGGAAATACTGTTTCACATTATAAAATCAATAGTAAAATAGGCCAGGTTAGGAATATCTCAACTAATTTCCATAGACTTATTTCTATTAAATTTAAATTAACTAAAGAATTTGAGTCAAATTTCCTTAAAGTCAGATATGCCCACACCATGTCCAGGTGGTTAATTTAATTAAGTGTAAAGATTTACTTTCTGATTTAAAAAATAGCTAAGAATATTGACTTGAGCATATTCCAGTTATCATATCTATATCAGATCACCCAAAACCTTAGAGGTGTGGAACAACCACTTATTCTGTCCATGAATTCTGAGAGTCAGGCTTTTGCAGAAGGCACCAAGGGGACAGTCTGTTCCTGCCTCACAACATTTAGAAGCTGGAATCAACCGAAGGCTCAGTTCTTCACTTCATGCCTGGTGGTTGATGCAGCCGCAATTCCTCCCTATGTGAGCCTCTCTGTAGCATCAATGCCTGAGCTAGACTGAGTTTCCCCACAGCATGGCAGCCTGGTTCCCAGGGTAAGCATCCATGAGTGAGACAGACCCCCACGGAAGCTATATCCCTTTATCACCTAATCTCACAGGTTCTGCAATGTTTTTTTGGACCACATTCTAATTCATTAGAAAAGAGTCAGTAAGGGTAACCCAGATTCAGGGATGCGAGAGTGGAATTAGACTCTACCTTGTATTGGAAGAATGTCAAAGAATTTGTAGGCAAATGTTATAAAACCACCAACAAAAGGGAGAAACTACCCCCAGCCCCTGCATCCTGGCTTTATCTGCCTCTTCTTACAGTCTTCCCACCCAATAATGATCACAATGGTGCTTGACCACACGCATTATTACCTGGGGTGCTTTATGCTATTTGTTCTCAATTTCAAAGTATTGACCTTCACAACTAAAAAAGTCTCAGGCAATGAAAAAGAAAAAAAAAAAGGTGATAAAGGAACAGATGAGAAGGAATGAGGGTTTGGAAGAAAGGAATTAACAGAAAGAAAAAAAGAAAGAAGAGAGATTTATATTCCTTTTCTTTGTAACAAGTCAGCGTTGAAGTGCTGGGTATTCAAAGGCATCTGTGCCAGATAGATTTCCCGAGGAGACAGTGTTAGCATGCATCTTTGAAGTCATGCATTTTATAAAAGGGTTCGGAAATCATTGAGCTAAACCTAAAAAAAATAGAGCAATTGGCATCTTAATGTCAATGTGTCTCTTCTCTTTGCTCCAAAGTTCTAAACTCAGCTCTAACCTCAGACACGTCATGCTGACATGTCAAAAAACAGGCACTAACTCTAATAAATATAGGCAATAAAATATTAACCAAGGTATGGGCTTACCTGAAAAGAGACAGTAAGTAGTCCTGGGGCATACACAGCCCAGTCAAGCTGAATTCATTTAAAAAACAACACAACAACAAGAAGCAACTGCCATCCTACCAATGACACCAAATAATTTCTACATTTTCTCAAACAATTTCTACAGTGACACCAGCATCAACTGTTCTGCAGTTGATTTGAAACTACAAGTTGGGTGACTTTGCTAATGATGATAATTTATTCCAGGGGAATAAACAGAGGGATCAGAACTTTTAAATCACTGTCCACTTTCTATATTTCCTATGGCTACTGAGTCCCTAGGACTCATGAATTCCTGGTGGTTCCCTAGTGGGATAGACTCCCCATGTCCTATATAATAAGCCAAAGAGAAGGCTATTCATGTTTTTCCCTAAAATATTGACTTCTCCTGGAATCCTGTGAGTGAGTCTTAAGTAGTATCTTAGTTATTGAGTAGTATCTTAGTCGCCCAGCACAGCCCAGTACATGGATTATAAGAACATGTTGGGAGGAATAAAGGAAGGAAGGAGGGAAGGAGGGAGTGAGAGAATACATTTCTGTTGCTTGAAGCTGCCCAGTTTGTAGTACTTCACTACAACAGCCCTAGAAAACCAATATAGCACATTAATGCAACAAATACCTGTAAAACAAACCTACTATGTGCCGCGCTCTCTGCTAGGTGCTCAGCCTCCCGAGATGAAAAGGGGAAACAAATAAAGCACACCATTACCCTTGAGGAACTCTCAAGGGAAAGACACATGGATGAGATTTGCCTGGAAAACTCTACACACACATAAAACCTTATCAAATCATTTTCACTGCTCCCCAGAAAACGTCTCCTTGAGGGTGCAGAAAATGGTGGTGTAACACTTATTCAGAGCTTACAGAGTGTGGTTTTCAATCCCAAGGGCGATGAAATGATTTTGATTTAAGCCAAGATGAAAATGCATGGAAACGCTTTCCCATATCCAGGGATTTTTGTCACTTCACTAGGGGAACTCACAGGAGTGGGTCTGTTTCTCCGAATTCCCCAAACCAAGTGGCTTTGACCCACCCTACTGAATAATGTAAGGTCATGACAATAACTCTAATAGTTTATTGTAATGATGATGCTCATGGTGGGTACCATGTGCTAAAACTATCTGCTTAACTTCTGGAAAAAGGAGGGGCATAAATAAATGAAGAAAGTTGTGCTAAAGGTTACATCAATGCAAGCTCTCATTTTCATGGAACACAACAGAAAATCTAAACTACAAGTTGACACAGAGATAACAGAATCCAAGTACTTTATCAACTGGGATTTTGTTCATCTCTGGTAACCACAGCCCCAAGAAGGGAACCCAATCTGTGACAGACACTCCCTAAAGATTTAATTACAGATTATAATCAAAGAGGTGAGATCCAGAATAGGCGATGTGGCCAAGATGGGTTAGGTCTTCACTCAAATGTTTCCCTCTTCTTGAACATCCTCAATTCTTGCCCATGGAATGTGGTGGACACGCTGCTTCCAGATCTGGCCCACAGAACACCCCATATGGCTTTGTGCTTTTTTTTCTTTCTCCTCTGCTGGGCCTGAACAAGAGGGTAGTGATATGAGAGATCCTAGGGGGATGGATGGTGAAGCTCCTGGACGGCCAAAGTCTAGGTCCCTGCATGACCCACAATAGGTTGTAACCAACCCTATAAATAAATCCCACTTTTCCCAGCGCTACCCCCATCCTCTGGTAAGTACCAGTCTCAATCTGTTCTCTGTATCTATATGCTCTTTTTAAAAATTTCATTTAAAAAAATTTTAATGCTTTTTTATTGATTTCAGAGAGAGGAAGGGAGAGGGAGAGAGGCAGAGAGGGATAGAAACATCAATAAGAGAAAATCACTGATCAGCTGCCACTGGGGATCAAGCCCACAACCCGGGCATGTGCCCTGACTGGGAATCAAACCGTGACCTCCTGGTTCATATGTGGAAGCTCAACCACTGAGCCACAACGGTTGGGCTATTTTAATTTTTACGATTCCACACATAAGACACATCATACAGAGTTTGTCTTTCTCTTAATATACTAAGTCTTTAGAATATTAAGGATTAAATGTTAAGTCACTGAAATTTGGGGGTTATGTTACATGGACCAGCTTAGTCTGACTGATAAAAGGAACAAAGAGTAAGTTCCATTTGCTGACTTTGGCCCAGATGGGAACGCATGTGGCACCCAAATCAGGAGTGATCCCACAGGGAGCGCCAATGGCCAGAGCAGCAGAGAGGCTGTGGTCCTTACAGAGCGCCTCTCAGAATCTCTGAATGTAGACGAGGGGACCTGAATAGGGATAAAAGAAGGTGGGGGAGAAGCATGAACGAATATGATGAAGCTGGAAGGAGAGAAAGGTGCAGATGAGACCAAGGCAGCAGATGCATTTTGTGGCATATGTTCACAGTGACCAGAGCCTGGAGCAACCGGCACCAGGCAGTCACCCTGCTTCTCCTGCCTCAGTCCATATGGGGGAAAACTTTTTAGCAAAGGCCACGGACAAACATGGGAAAGGACCCAGAAGCAAGAGGCTTTGCTTTGTGGCACTGGGATGTTTCAAAAATGTCCCAGGTGATTCTAATGTGTTGCAAGTTGAGAAGCACTGCTGGAGAGGGAACTGATTCCAAAGCACATGCTCTTTCGTATGGAGTACAGTTCTAACATGAGTGGTTCAGACTGCCCTGAATGTCACACTTAAGTTGTCTAAAGAAGAGAAAATGCTGTCTTTTCCTGCCTTGGACAACACGTTGTCAGTCCCATGGCTAAGTAGCATATGCCCTTAAACATCCTAATATATATAAAGAGCTAGGTGGCATCACGACTGAATGGACGACCCGTCACTATGAAGTGCATAGAGCACCTCTCGGTCCCCCCTCTTCCCCAGCCCCCTCGCTGCTCACCATGAGGGGGGGCTGGCAGCAGGGCGGGACTGGGGACTGTTGAGCGGAGGTGGCAGGCTGCTTCATGGGGTGGCCGTGAACTTAGCGGAGCAGTCACAGGGCAGGAGAATTTTGTGGAGCAGTTGCGGGGTCGCAGGAGCCTCCGGGAACAGTGGCAGGGCTGGGGGAGTTTCGCGTAACATCCAGCGGCGAGCTTCGCGGGGCGGCAGCAAGCTTCAAGGAGCAGTCGAGGGGTGGGGGGAGCCTCGCGGAACAGTCCAGGGGCCACAAGCATCGCGGAGCGTCCCGGGGCGGGGAGCTTCACGTAGCGTCGCAGGGCAGCAGAGGCCATGCAATGGAGGCCAGGCTAGGCCTAGGGACCCTAACACGCTGGGCCTCTAGTCTATAATAATAAAAGTGTAATATGCTAATTAGACCGGACATCCTTCCAGATGACATCCGGACAAAGCCAGGGCTGCAAGGGAAGCCCGGGTGCCTGCCAGCGGCCGGAGGGAAGCCCGGGTCTCGGGTGCCAGAGGGAAGCCGGTGCCGACAGCCTGGGTAAGGAAGGCTGACTCTTGCAGGAATTCCGTGCATCGGGCCTCTAGTTTCCATATAAAAAGAATAATTATTTTCACTACACAGATTTTTTTTTAAATATAGGAATTAACAAGTAAATGTAAACAGTATTACACTTTATTTAAAACCTGAAAGAGAAAGGGCAGGGGGAGGGTTAGAAAAAAATACTTTCTTTTCATTATGGAAAAATACTCCCCTTACCTCCCCACATAGACACAGTGCATGTAAGTTAAAGCTACTGTAGAAAGCATAATGGGCTATACATTACTTATGGCCCTTGCCAACAGTGAGACACAAAGCATGTGCTACTCAAATCAGAAACCAGGGTTTTAGGAGATTCCAGGCTATCTACAAGTGATCACCGATACACCACCTCGATCGCATAGACTAGTAAGGGGCAGAAGCTGGCAACTGAAAATCCCAAGCCTAAAGGGGGCCCTCCTGGCACACTGATCAGCAGTCCTGGTGGTCTTTCAGGCACTGGGGACCAGCTCTGGATTTCATTCCGAGAATGGGCTGGGGGTGAGGAGGAGAGGTATGTACTTCTCTTTTGGTTAGGACCAAATTAATTTTAATGCAGTTTTGTGGCTCCTGTTTAAACAGCTGTTTATTCTCTCCCTACGAAATTGTCTCATGTGCATTTTGAGGCAGCCACTTGGACTCTGCTTGTATAATCGACTTGGTGAACAGCCCTAAACCGTGGAAGAGACAAACAAGCCGGGACCGGAGGAAATTTATAGCGTAACCCAAGCTCTCGGGATCATAAAACTTGGGTGTTTTCTTTTATATGGTCAGAGCCTCACATTCAATTCAAGGGTCAAGAATTTAAGACACGGGCAGGGTTCCTAGGACAAATATGGTGGTCTGAAACCCTAAACATCTGGCTCTATTTCTCAAAAGCACATTATGCTATAGGATCCCAAGGCAGATTGGCTGGTTCCTAAGGACTTTTCCAGAACAATAGTGTCATTTTAGAAAAGGAAAGAGAAGAGGAAAGAAAAAAAATCGCAAATTTTAAAACATAAAGTTGTAAGTTTCTTTTTGTTTTGGTGTTGTTGTTTAAACAGATATGGCTACTGGCAAAGAAAATTTCTTGGGAGAAGTAAGAAAATAATTTACAAAGAGCTATATACCTGTCATGCTCAGATTATTAAGATTCTCTCTGTCTCATACATGCACATAATCTTCAAGTCTATCAGACAAATCACAGTGGGCCTATAGTCTTACTGGTGGGGTCTAAAAGAAACACATCAATTTTCAAACACTAACAATTTTAAATTAGGACAAGAAGGAATATTGTTAGTGAGACCGAGAAGCAAGAGGGAGGCATTTCAACTTGCAGAATAACAATACGATTAAATTGAAATCGTTGTTTTCTGAACACAGTCATTTTATAAAATGTACAGTAACGCTTTTATATGTAAATTATCTAAACTCAAAAAACCTTTCACTTTAAATTGAATTGAGACTAGCTTAGAGTAGAACACTTTGGTGAAAACGTGCTTAAAATGACTAAAACGGCAAAGTGAAACAAATAATATTTTGAAGAAAAATACTGCAAATAAATGATAGGATTTTCTATCTCTTTTTTTTGTTTTGTTTTGTTTTTGATTGATGCATGTTATACTTAGAGAAACAGATAAAACCCTGCCCGCAAATTCATTTTTACTTGCTGCTGCTTAAAGCTAAGTGATATTTCCCATTTGCCCATTATAAATGTTACTAATACATTTCAGAGTGGGTAGGCACATATGAAAAGATTATGAACCAGCATACAATAGGACAAACACACTTATCTGAATAAAGATGCTTATTTCAAAATGCTCCTTCAATATGTCCAGGGGCCTTGTTCCCCGCCCCCCCCCCCTTTTTTTAAATCTTATTTTAAATCCTCCTCCCTTTTTTAAATTAACAACACACGTGTCTCCCATTTATCAGCATTTCATCTTGGCACCCTTCCTTGAGTGGCTGTGAGAACATCTGTAGACTTTTTCAGTGCACATGTGACTATCCTCCCCAATGAGACCATGTACTCTTTAAAGGAATGCTTGGTATCTTTTGATTTGTGTTCTTTTCCCTGATCCAGCCCCACCTGACAGAAGTTTAGCAAACTGTGGTCTCACAGGACTGAATGAGCAGGGATGGTTAATGAGATTACCAGCAGAAGTCTCCCCAGAATAACCTCCCACCACGATCACTCCCACTGAGTGGATGGCTGGGTGCCAGGCACCCTGCTTAACACAGGACGTGCACCGACTGCTGCTGTGACCATGGCACAGACTAGAAAATGGGCTTTGAGAAGAAAGTGATCACCACAACCACACAGACCATATGTGACGGGGCACGGATCTGAAACCTGGGGTGTGCGATGGAGGGCTCGTAGTCTGGACCAGTACCCCTTGGATGTGTTGGATGGGAATTCTGCTTGTCCATTCACCCCTTCAACACTACCGATTGCTACAGTGTCTGGTACCTTACAGATTAACAACAACAACAAAAAGAATGAAGTATTAGTTCAAGTTATTTCAAAAGAGCCCTGCATGCTGTTTTCCTGGGGTCATGTCATGAACTGGTGCCACCCACCGCACCTCCCTCTCTCTCTTTATCTCTCTCTCTCCTCAGCTGTATGAATCCCTTTATCCATTCCTCCCCCATATTAACCAACACAACAATCCCTGGCATATATTAAGGAATCATTCAGTCTTTGTCACCTGAATAACTACTTCTGTTTAAAAAAAATTCTCAGAGAAACTGGGAGTTTCCTAAGCTACATATTTTCTTCATCCAGAGTATGGAGAGAGGCACAGAGTGTGATAAGTAGTTAAACATTATGCTTTCTATTCAGGAATGGAACACAGGAGAACCTTCATATCTAGTTACAAAATTTGACTCCAATTCAAAAATTGCCAAAAAAAAAAAAAAAGAATTACATTCATTTAACTCCCAACACTGTAAAAACCCAATGATAACTCCTGAGCCTGTCGCTCTCATTTTCTTGGCACCACAATAATTCTTTTATGATGGTATCCAGTTAGAATCCCTTATAAAATTTTCTCTTAACATGGAAATGCATATGGCCTCAGTGGTACAACAGCTGCAGAACTACATAATTGTTTACAAATGTGCAAAATAAGTACCCAAACCAATAAAAAATAATAACTTGGGCATCTATAAAGAAGATATACTATAAACATGCAATGGCCCATACTTTCTCTACAAATAACTGTTAAGGCAAAAATACAACCACCAAAACCCCTTATTTCAAAATCCCCTTCTATAAAGCAAATAGCATTGGCAGTCTGGCAGGCTAATACCATTGTGCTTTCCCAAGCAAAAATGCTTCTCTATTAACATTTATCATTTAAGGTGCCATTAAAGTAACTGCAGTAAAAGTGGATGCATTTACAATAAGCACTTGGTGTTCAGTCCACTATGTTGTGTGTAGGTTTCAAACCACCACACAGCTGCTCCCCCTGGTCAAAGAGGTAGGAAGGACAGAGAGGAAAATACAAGTATGAAGCCATGGTGAGGAGAAAGGAGAGCTATACAGATCCTACCAAATATGTCTCCATCTACTGTCCATCATAATCCTCTGCTAGATCCACCAGAGCCCAACCCAAAGGAATTATGCACTGGCTATTCCAAAGTGCAATGAAGTCTTGCCCTCGGGGCTTCTGCCTGGAATACTCCTCTTCCCTCCCATTCCACCTCCAACTCCTCTCCACTCATCAAAACCCAACTCAACTATCCGATCTCCCAGAAAATCTTCCTTGCCCAACATGAGAGCAAATCATAACCCTCACAGCAGCACCTCCAAACCCACTACTCTCTCAGTTCATGCACAAAATACACAATTGTTGATCATATACCAAGAGCCAAGTGCTGTCCAAAAGGTACTAGAGATACAGCATTGAACAAGATGCACAAGGAACTTATTGTCAATAAATAAAAATAATTAATTAATTAATAGTATGGTATCAGGTAGAATTGTATTTTATTATTTTCAATGATATTTTTCAGGTTCCATATTTATTGCAATGATCACGCTATCTCCTACAGTAGACTATATACCTCCTGTATCTCTATAGTCATAGGGTTTCTCAACTTAGCAATGTCTATTGAATTGATTTAAATTAAATTTTAAAAACATTAACTATTAGCATAGTCTGGGTCAAGCACTAGGCCTGAGGATAAAAACTAGATTTATACAAAATACCTCTGCCCTCAATGCCTGGGCAACTCTGGCAATGATAATAATTTTCATGTGATAAAACCACTTAACCACTCACCCTTTTGTACTTTTCAGAGCAAGTGTACTTACTTCCTGTCATCCTCACAATGAAAAGTGTTATGGGTCCCATTTTACAGCTGAGAACACCAAGGAATTTCCCATCCCCTGGTCCTGGGAAGAGGCAGGATATGTCCCTTTTGAAAGTGAAAATAAGAGAATCAACACGAAGCTGCTGAAGTCAGGTAAAGAAAGGCTGACTGAAGAAATAATTGCCCACGAGAACGGTGAAGGTTGATCGGGAGGATAAACTCAGGCTGTAGACCAAGAAGGCCTTTGGCAGTGGTTAGCCAGCATTTAAAGGAAGGCCCTGTGGTTTGATAAAGGACACTCTCCCTTGTGGTCCATACAATGTCCCACACAAAATACAATGTGTTTTTGACACTCTCCCTTGTGGTCCATACAACTCCCCTTGTGCATGGGGAGTCTAAACGAGTTGCTCCCATGGATTGCAGCTAGCACACGTCACAGATGATTTCTGGTCCGGAGGGCAGCTGCTAAAGGAGATGCTCTCCCCTTTCTGAGGGAGCTTTGTTCTGGATTTGAATTCATTTAAGTGGCGTGTGCACAGAGGGAATGTGTAAGATATGTTTACGGAATGACTGTGATCAATACTCATGTGTTTATAAGTGCGAGTGTGTGTGCAGCAGGCTTCGAGGAGGCTCCAGTGTGCTCACGCTTTAACGTTGATCAATACTCCTAGTCAATCACTAACAGGGGAATCAGAACGAATATTTATATTCAAACTGTGCAGGGCCCCCTTATAGAAGGTTCTTTCATTTGGTCTGTCTGTCGCAAACACATTTATCAGACGATGCTATACGGGGACTGGACTATAAAAACACATTTTTAAGCGTTAAGGTTTATCATCCCGTCATCTGTTCAGACTTTAATCACCAAGATCTTTGGGGCTGGTCTTTCAAACTATTATTCCTGAACAGCTGTATGCTCTAAAATTGATAGTCTTCTTAGTTGATGGATCCACAAAAAAATTGTTAAATATTCAACACAGCTCTGAATGGCTGCAGCTATTTAGTGTTAAAATTTCCCTCCAAAGCACTTGTAACAGTCTCATACGAGCAACCTGCTCCTATTTGTTGAAGCAATTATTCAGCCAGGCTACCAGTGAATAAGCCCCAGAAATGGTAAATTTCTTCGAAAGAGATAGTGATATATTTTAAAATGTATATACATCCACATCACTTTGAATATTACAAACAATTTACATGAACACTGCAGGTTTCACAATATAGTTGCTTCTCTATCATGCACAGGCCAGACTAGCAAGAAAAAAGCCAGACGCTTAGAATCTTTGCCTAATTTAGCTGGTTTTAACGAAACTCATTTGCAATATTCTCCTATTATGACTTGGACCGTCTGCTTTCTAAAATTCCTGTTGTGTGGTCATTAGGCCCAAAAATCAGGCATAGGCACACAGATAAGTTACTTGTGGTCCAGATGCCAGTAAATGAACAAGCAGAAAATAAAATTGTGCAGAGAGATGAGAAATACACACAATCCAAGGTCCCTCAGCTTTAACTGCATCAACAGAATGGGTGAACTGTCATCTATCAGGTGTGGGCAACACAGAGGAGTAACGCTGACAGGCATGGTGGGGTGGGTGTGCATGGGGGGGCCCACACAGAGGCCAGAGGTGGCCACTCCATGGCTTGAACGGGCTGCTTCCCAACACAAGTCTCCCGGCAGTTAATTGTGTATGCGATTTGTTGACTCTCAAGGCCGTTCTGGAAATGAGTCCCCAACCACCCCAAATGCACAGGCCATTGAGTAGAAAACATGTTCTCAGGGCTCCAGGTGGGAAAGAGGAGCAAGTCAATGGGGGAACTCCCCCCACAGCAAAATCACTGCCAGGGAAAGAAACACATGAAATAGCATAAAATCAACAACTGCTCCTGGCCCTGGCTGGCAAGAAAGCAAACTGTGGCTTTGGAACAAGAGGCCTGACACAGAGCAAATTCCGTGTGAACCAACAAAGTGCGGGATGGCACAGCGGTTTGTCCTTATCCCTCCTGACCAGGCCCAAACCTGAAGGACACAGCGGCACCTTCACCTGAGAGGCTCTCGGCAGAGCCGCACGGACAGGCAAGTGGTTCGGGAGATGTTCTAATAAAGAAAAGACTGTACACAGTCTTTATCAGATGAGAGGGCTGTGGCAGAGATGAATAGAATCCCTTGGCAATATCCATAGCTCACGAAGGTGGACCCTGACAAGGCCGATGGCTTCCAGCAGGCTGGGCCCCCTCCCTGAGCCCCCGCCCCAATGTGGCTGAGAATCTGTGGGCTTTCCCTCTGCCAGACACCAACAGCTTCTCTCTGTGATCACTGCTTAGCCTAAATGAGTTAATCTCGTTTTCCAGATGAATTGCTATTTTGTCTCCCGCAGGCTGTGATTACAGGATAAAAGTATTGTGTTAACAGGAGGGCTGGGGGCCCTTCAGCGCTGCATTCCACGCCAGTTCCCACCCTCACCTTTCCCTCCCCTTTCTATTTTTAATGGAGTTAAAAGAATGGGAAGAATAGTAGGGACCTGGGAACTGACTGCACAGGGCGATAAACCTTTCAGATGAATTATGTCATCTCATAAGAGGTCAGAGGGCCGATTTATCTTCATGTTTTGAAACACAGTTTATGATCCTGACAAAATTTAAAACACATCTAGGGCAAAATACAGGCATAAACGACACTGAGTTTTCAGCTCTCGCCTTTTTTTTTTTTTTTGAATTGCTCTTGAAACACATCAGTCAGCAAACAGGTCTGTACTGAGGGTCTGCTCTGTGGAAAGCCTTTGCTGGGTCCTGTGGCAGATTTTTTTAATGGCCAACACCTGGGTTCTCCCCCAAGGAGCTGTCTGCCTCTGTGACTGATTGTAAACACCATTTTTCTTTATAATTAAAAAAGTTACTTTGGAGTATAGATAATAATAAATGCCCTTGGAGGCAGCGGTGGTAGTTCTAATCCACCTTTATTAGCTGTGAAGTGTTGAGCAAGTTGCTTAACCTCTCTGGGCCCAATTGTTTCATCTGGGAAGGGGCAATTACTCCCACTTTCAAGGTGGTTGTAAGGTGTTGCAGTAACATACCCAAAGCTTTTAGCAGATTTCATAAGGAGTAACTTCAAAAATTATTATTTCCCAAGGTAGATACTGAGTCATAGGATGATCGAAAGACTGGGTGGTAGCAAGGATAAGAAACGAAAAGATGTCCTAGGGAGTGGCCAGATCTAGCACATAAAAACGCAGGATGCACAATTAAATTCTAATGCCAGACAAGCAACAAATAATTTCTTAGTATAAGTATATTCCATACAATTTTTTTCAGAATACATATGTCCCAAATATCTCATGGGCTACTCTTATACTAAGATATTATTTGTTATTTATCTGAACTTCAAAAGTAATTGGGTGTCCTATATATTATCTGGCAAGGCTAGTTTTAGGGGTAGAAGTCGAAAGACCAAGACTGAGTCTTACATACTAGCTATGTGATGGGGACAGAAAACATAATTCTCTGAGCCTCAGTTTTCTCATCCATGAATGAAACTGTAAAAATAATACCTGCCTAGTTTACACGGTGCAGTGAGAAACAAAAAATGTACGTCAGCATGTTTTGTAAGCCGTAAAGTATCCTTCCTTTGCATGTGTGTGGTTTTGCTTGCTTGTTTATAGACCCTTTAGAATAGACACTCATCCTAATGTGCACCTAATTTTACAGCGAGGCCTGATTAGGAAGGGAAGGGGGGATCTGTCCCTAAGTCTTCAGGTTATGGGAGTGTTATGGTATCTTCTTTATTCCCAGAAGGAAGTGGGGGTCTCCTCCACTCCCTGTGCACACCCACTGCAGCACCTGCAGGGCCCTGTGTCCTCTCAAACCCACACTGCCAGGTTTCGGAGGAGAGCGCCTTCCTGAGGACGGTCTCCGGCCCCTGAAGTCTGAATTGGGTGCTTCCCAGTGAGAGGTGCCCTAGATTCCCACACAGTAGCAGCTGAGAATAAGCAACTTTTATAATCATTATCTTCCCTTTTTTGTTTTTGTTTTTGTGTGTGTGTGAGATGGCGGTAGTAATCTGCAGATGCTGGGTACTCTGGGCAGCAAACTCCTCAGGTGTTCTAAGCATTGTCTCCAGCATTTAGACCAGGTTGGTGTACATCCTGGTTTGACCACACCTTGGTTCCCAAGGACATTAGGCATGCGCTTAATGTCCTTGAAAAGTCAGTTTACACAACAGGGATAAGGAGACCCCATAAGACTTGTAGGGAACAATATTTAAGATCATCCATATAAAAGCATTATCTCACATGGTACACAATTAGTATGAAACAACTATCAATCTTTTTTAATGTAGGTAAACACACTAACCAACAAATTCCTAAGTTATTTCAGATAATTAACACAGAGTAGTCTTATATTCCTACATACCTCTCAGTCAACAGATACAACAGAGCACCAAGCAGGGAATATGGGGAGGAGGTCCTCCAGCCTGAAACACTGGCGCACCACTGACGGGAGCACCCCGCCTGCCTCTCCCACTCTGCTCCTGACTCCCAGGCTTCCCATGCCAACATTCCGGAGAGAAGGAAGCGGCAGCAGGAAGCCCATGGAGATGTGTCCGGTGCCCGGTGTGCGTGTGTAAAAGACGTGCGTGATGCTGTAGGTGAGGAGGCACAGAAGCACACACCTTGCTGATGTTTCATACACTGCACACTGATTTTCAAATATTTGGGGATTTTACACAAATGATGGTAAAAATATAGATTCTGCATGCAGGTTTAGTCTGACTACAGTGACTTTTAAGGTATCTGTGGAATGCTTTAATTCTCAAATGAGTACTATTCTGAAAGGGGCTGAGGGGTGGGGAAAGGGTGAGAAGAGAAACAAACCTAAGCCCCTTAACATTCAGACTATTTGAACGAACAGAATCAACACTGCAGCAAGGCTCTAGTGACAACCCAGCAGGTCAATTATGCAAACAATTTATTCTTTCTTTTATTTTCTAAAAAAATCATCACCCCAGAAGTTTATAGAGAGGAAAGGAGGGAGAGAGGGGAAATAACATCAATGTTAGGGAGAAACATCTATAGGTTGCCTCCTGCACTTGCCCTGACCAGGGATTAAACCCACAACCTAGGTATGTGCCCTGACCAGGAACTGAACCCACAAATTTTTGCTGTATTGGATGATGCTTCAACAAACTGAGCCACACGGCCAGGGCGATAATTTGTTCCTGAAAGGAAACAAATTTATCTTCTGTGTAAACTACCCAATAGTTTACATGGGATATGTTCTTTTGGGTTCTACTGGGTAACTGATTGACTTCCCAAGTAAGTTTGTATCTAAGTCAGGTGCCAGGGGCCAGGAAGAGCCTTCTGAGAAGGTGAGGATCACATCAGCACCATGTGTGAACAGGGATCACAAGGGACATGTCAGGCTTGAGAAAGGATGGCCAAGAGGGTCCTCCCTCTCCTGGATGAATATCCAGTGCTTTCATAATTAGACAGACACCTATTTCTTGGGCATATGGGACCAAGTACCAAGCCAGAGAGATGCTTGGGAGATGCTGAGTTCTCCTGACCCTCCCCTGCAGCTCCTTTCAAGTTGACAAATGAAAGGATTGAGAAAGAAAAGTAAAAAATATTGAAAAGGAGACGAGCTAGGGCCCAGAGAAAGTTACAGATGGAGCCCTTGACTATAGAGAGAAAGGAAGGTGAGATGGAATCTCGACAGGCTCAGGCGCCTCCAAAGAGAAGGTTGTTAGAGAAAATGCCTAATCGAACAGCAGGGGCAGAAAATGGCCTCAGAAGCGTTAGCCTGGCTCTGGAAAGCAATAATAAATGTGTCAAAGGGTGTGTGTGTATGTGTGTGTGTGTGTAAAAGTTAAAGGTAAAAACCTGGCCTTGATGGTCTGAAAAATAATATAGGGTCAAATGAGGAAAAACTAGCCAAAGAAGACACACATATGTATCTAAGGTATTTTCCTTTTAGATAACATTATTAAACATGGAGCTTGATCAAATGGAAATGTGTTAAAATGCATTTCTGTAAACAAGGTATGATTATATTTATGATCAAATATGGGTAAATTCAATCGCAAAAAAAATCTGCCATTTCTGACTGCAGACAAAGTATATACCACTAGATGGAAGCTTCTTGAGAATACAAACCTATCTTAGTCATTGCTGTATCCACAGCATCTAAATCATGCTCCATACTAAATAAATGTTACTTAGTGAATAAATAAATGAATGCCTTTACTTATGAGGTCAGATTCCTTAATTAAGATACACTACTACCACCTGGTGGCAAAGTAGCAAAATTGCAGGAATAGGGTTTTATTCATGTTCTAGTTTTTAACCTAAGTGCTCACAAAAGCAACATATAAATGGCATTATACAAAGTCAGCAAATGTAAAGAATAGAAAGCAAGAAAGTCCCCCCCCCAAAAAAAAAAATTTAAACTTTATTTTTTGTGATCCAAAAAAAATCAGCTTTTTTTTCCAGTCCTTTCCTGTTATTTTAATTATTTATTTCACAAAATCCTCCTGGACTTTTTAGGCTACACAACTGCAGGTTAAGAGAAGAGCCAGAGTTGGGCTCTCCCATTAGCGTAGCAAGTGCTGAAGGGGGAGGAGGAGCTTGATTGACAACTGACAAACTGATGACAGAACAAAGGCAGAACCTCCACTCAGGAACACTGCCCATTTTCACAGCCACATTTGCCTTCCCTTTTCATATTCTCTCAGAAGAAGACCTTTTGACTCTTTGTGCTCTGCTTTGTATTGTTTTGTTTTTCATATAGACCATGTTGTCAGCTAGGTCCGGAAGCTACAATGAATATAAAGTACTGGGCAGGACAAGGTTTGATAAATGTAAACAATATGCATAGAGAAAACCTCTCAGATGAAAAATCCACATACATTTTTAGCGGCCGTCAGACTGAATGCAAATGGCTTTGGAAAATATAAGTGGTTGGCTTTTTAATATCAAAGAAAATCACAGCCTTTCTCTCTACCACTAAAAACACTGCTGCACTAAAAAGGAATAAGTAACGAAATAACCCAGGCAGCAGACTTTCCGAACCCAAAAGCCATTGCCTATGCCCCAACCTTAGAGGTAATGTGGTACTTTAGAAATGTCAAATGAGGGGTAGGGTCAGAGAACTAGGGCTGCTGCTATTTTTTTAAGGCTCCCCCTTTAGAAACAAGTGCACTTCATGTTTTAGAGGAAGAAGAAGCAATTAAAAAATAAAATAAAATAAAATAAAATAAAATAAAATAAAATAAAATAAAATAAAATAAAATAAAATAAAATAAAATAAAATAAAAGAGTTGGCCCTGTTTAAAAATGAAGCACATTAGTCAATGCTTTGGGGTTGCTGGGCCTCAGTTGTTTTCCAAATCAACGCACTGGCAGTCTTGCCTGAAAGAAAGAAGTCAATAGAGAGAAAATAAATAGAGCAATTCTAGAACTCACCCAGCAGCTCGGAAAACTGTCTGCTTACTATTACACAGTTTTAACATGTCATAATCATTTTCACAGTAAAGATACCCTTCCTGCCGTTTAAACCAAGAATGCATGACTAATTTTAACCACTTGTGCAAAGTTCCTAATGGAAATTTCAAACAGCTTTTATGGATTAGAGTTTTGTAAACTGTATGGAGGGAACAGCAATAGATACCAAGTTGGGGTGCTCCTCACATCAACCCGTCAATGCCTAACGAGTTACTGAGTAACAGTGGGCAGTCACACTGTACTTACAAAAAATATGTCTTCTTGGCACTGCATGTATTATACATTATACAAATGAAAAACAACACCAAGAATCGTGAAGATGCAGACAAATGAGAAGGGAAGGTGGGCCTTGTGCTGGAGATGAGCAAACTCTAGAGCGCCCCCTACATGTGATCTCACTAAGTTCAAATCATACACCATTTCTTTGTTCCCATGTTATGGACAGAAACTGAAGTTCAGAGAGGTTAGATCACTGTGTGAGGGTAACACAGTTGCTTGTGGTTAAAAAGAAACACCCAAACTACCTAGCTGGCATGGCTCAGTGGTTGAGCACAGACCTATGAGCCAGGAGGTTGCAGTTTTATTCCAGGTTGGGGCATATGCCTCAGTTGCGGGCTTGGGGGTGTACAGGAGACAGCCGATTGATCATTCTCATCATTGATGTTTCTATCTCTCTCTCCCTCTCCATTCACCTCTGATATCAATAAAAATATATTTTACAAAAACAAACCTTAACACTCCCAAATTGCCCCGTTCCACCCTGGTGAGTAGATTGATGGCTGCACAACAATGTGAATGCACTTAATGCCAATAGTTGTACATTTACAAAATAGTAAATTTTATGGTATACAGAGTTTACCCCAATATAAAATAAAAATCAAGTTAACAAATCACTTGCCACTAAGATTGAGAAGAATGAAATGATTGTAGTCATATGTCTGAAGAGTATTCTGTTAAACCTACTTCTTTGCCCACAACCATGCCAAAAATTCAGAGCATTAAAAAAAATAATAAGGCAAATTCTTCCCTTTTAGGAGGTCAAAGTCAGTGGGATACTTGGAAACCTATTTTGGGTTTTCTTTCCACATTTCCCAAGTTTAAGCATTTGGAGTTTCTGGGATTTTTTAATCTCCCCTATGAAGATCCTAAGTTCTACTTGTCAGCAGTTTTCACAGGAGGGGAACGGAGAAGCAGAAGTGAGGACAGGAGGCAAACAAGGTGGATGGGCTGCCGGGGTGATGAGGTTAGCTATGACACGGAGAGAGGGGACAGGCTCTGGTCTGGAAGGAGCAGGGAAGCGGGGAAGAAAAAAGTTGATATTTATGTTCTCCTTTCCCCGTCCTGGTTCTTGAACCTCCCCCTGGTTAAAGCCCAGTCCCTCCAGCCCTTAGCCCGATGCCCAATCCTCTAGGGAGTCTTCCCTGCTCCCACTAATCACTGCTGGATCCTATAATTCCAGAGACTGGCCTTTGAGATCCATTCCCTCAGGAAAAAGCAGCAAGTTCTCCTGAGCTGACTTACAAGAGAGGCTTTGGGGCAGGTGTTGGACGCTGAGACCCTGGGCTCCCGAGGTGTGGAGAGGAGGAAAGGTGCCTGCTGTTGCGAAGGCCTCAGGTCTCAACCCCAGTCCAGTCCTTTCCTCATCCAGTGAGCACAGCGGGATTAAAAAAGGAGCAGCCCTCGCTGGTTTGGCTCAGCTGACAGAGTGTCTGCCGCGGACTGAAGGGTCCCAGGTTCAATTCCGGTCAAGGACACATGCCCAGGTTGTGGGCTCGATCCCTAGTAGGGGGCGTGCAGGAAGCAGCTGATCAGTGATTCGCCTTCATCATTGATGTTTCTATCTCTCCCTCTCCTTTCCTCTCTGAAATCAATAAAAATATATTTTTTTTAAAAAGAAAGAAAACCCAGACCCATTAAGCAGTTGCTGCCCCTGGCCCTGGATGGGGCTCCTGCAGGAGGCAACCAATCAATGTGTCTCTCTCAACATCTACTGATATATTTCTCTGTCTCTCCCCTCCCTTCCACTCTCTCTAAAAAATCAATGGAAAAATATCCGAGCGTGAGAATTAAGAACAACAAGAAGCAGGGAGGAACACTGCCCCAAGTACTTCCCAACCCCAGAGCACACCACTCATCTCTAAATATGCTCTGAAAATGTGTACACACACACACACACACACACACACACACACACACACACACACACACACACAATTTCTGATAGAAGATGGTAAAGGGTGGATAAATGCTTACAGGAGACTTGACTTTGGGTGGTGAACAATACAATATACAGATGATGTATTATATAATTGCATACCTGAAACTTATATAATCTTATTAACCAATGTCACCTAAAAAATTCAATAAAATTTTTTAAAAAGGAAAGACATTTTTTAAAACCCAGTTTCTCTTAGATTTTCCCATACCGTTCTCAATTCACTTTCTTTACCTTTAGCTTTCTACCTAGAGATTCAATCATTCCACCTGCTCCCCTGCCTACTAGCTCCGGTCTGTCAGGCCCTTTCCCTTCACGCTCTATCACTAGGAGCACTGCCGTCACCGAGAAGAGTTCAAGCTGTAGCCCCAAGTGATGGCTCACATCAGATTCCATCTCAGATGGCCAGTGTCCTTAACCCAAGTCTGAAGGGCCCTTAATCTAACACCTTGGCTTACAATACACATACCCTTTGTGTGATTTCTTCAAGCTCTTCTCTTACTAGTAGTTCCCAAGTTCCTCACACAGAATAGAAGGAGAGAATGAGGGAGGTGGGTGGAGAGATGGGATGGAGGGGTGAAGAGTTGTGGAAAGGGGTGGGTGAAGGGAGGTGGGGTGAAATGGAAGGAAGCAGACCTGGGTTCAAATTCCATATCTTTAGCTTCCTCACTTGTCAAATGGGTCCTGAGTTGGAAAGATTACAAAGAAGCAAGGTAACTAAATAATCACAGCAAACACCTATGTGGCATTCATTACATACCAGACCCTATTAAAGGTGCTTTATATAACATTTCATTCTTAAAATCACCCTGTGAGATAAGTACTATCATTATCCCTTATTTTAAAATTGGGGGGGGGGGGGCGGGCGGGGAGTGGAAATAGGCACAGAGAGCCTGAGTAACTTTCCCAAGGCCACACTGCTACACAAGGCAGAGCCTGGATTCAAACCCAGGCGGCCTGGCTCCGGGCTGTGTTCTTCCCATGACACTACTTTCCACTACAGCGTCCATTTGAGATCCTTACTAAATACCAATTCCTTGCCCCTGCCTTTTGAGGTTCTTTTCACTATAGTCCTTTGGGTTGATTTTCTATAAACTTCAACACTCCAGGTGTTGTGCTGTTTAACTTTCTTCCATTTGCTGAAAATCACTCAACAAATATTCATTACCTACCATGCTATGATGACCACTTCTCCAAGTCCAGACTCTAGAGGCCATGGCCAGTGTGACCGTGAGGTGGCTGTGGCCAGGCCTACTGCAGGCCCAGAAGTGCCACAAGAAGTACAACAGATAAGGATGACGGGTGGCACAGTGAGGGATGGCTCTGTCTGACAGAGAGGAGATGCCTGGGTGCTGGCACAGCACTGTCATAGTCCTTGAGGAAGGATATTTCTCTGTTGTAGGGACCACCCACATATTGCATCCTGTCTCCCTAGCCCCCTCTCTTCTCCAAGGCAAGGGCTGTCCTGGTTACCCTGTGATGACTGGAAGTGCCAACTGTGCAGGGAGGGGACAGTGGCACTCTCAGCTGAGCACCATTGTCTTAGGATGACCCCATGTGAGATACGTCGATAATATTTTGTGATTTGGAGAGGAAAAACGTATATGAACAGAGTACAGAATTCCATCAAGTTCAAAGCTGATAGGGAATTGGCCAGAAAATTACACAGAAGAGCCCAAGGAAATATAAACCTCAACTGAGTTAGATGCCATCTGGTGGAGGGTGCTGATGTCAGTGAGCAGAGAGAATATATATATATATATATATATATATATATATATATATATATATACACACACACACACACACACACACACACACACACCTTTAAGAAATAGAATCATCGATAATCAGAGTCTCTATAGTAAAGCAGTTGTCCTAGAAGTTCAGGAAACCATGAGAAACAAGTTCACATCTGTGCCAGAGGCCTCCTTGGTTGTTAAGAAACCTGTGTATGCTGAGAAAGCACATGTAAAATTTATTACATGGCAAGCTAACTCCAATATTGTTTGGTATAACACAAATGTTTCCCTTGTGCCCAGATATGAATTAAACACAGGAAGACTTACTACACTGATGCATATCCTTCTTATATCCTTCTTTAAAAATGAATAGGATTAGCACAGAGAGGTGAAATTACTTGCCTAAGGCCACACAGCTTGATATGGCAGAAAATAATTCTAAAGGCAGCCAAACTGCATTTAGTTAAATATCTAAGTATTATTTTCATATTAGAATTATACATAAAAATATTGAATAATCAAAATGGGAGAAATAATGCTATTGTATTGGTACATTTTTCACATGGGTCATATTTTATGAATTTGTAATGTTTGGAGTTTGGCCTTTGGGAGCAGAGTTGGCACACTATGGCCCATGAATCAAGTTTGGCCTGCCATTTGTTTTTATAAATAAAGTTTTATTGGAACACATCCAGGTCTATTCATTTATATATTACTGTCTATGGCTACTTTCATACAAAGGCAGAGTTAAATAGCTGGGGCAGAGACTATATGAACTGCAAAACCAGAAATAGCTACTATTTGACCCTTTACAGAAAAGTCTGTTGACCCCATTTGAAAAGTATAAATTAGCCTTATAGTTTCCATTTTAAATGTGTAAATGGTAATCACTACAGAATTCTGATTGTAAGGTGAAATATTACTACATTTTGAAAAGTGTCACAACATTAAGAAAACTTAAGGTTCATTACATTTGAAATTGTATTTATTTAATAATACACACACACACAAATTACTTATATGACTGGGAAGTTTATCAGTGAACGTACTTGAAAAGGAAAGTAAAATATTAAATTTATACATGCAGCTTAATATTTTAAAAGTCTTTACCTAATGCATGAATGAGATAAACCCTTATTCTAGAATGCCTAAAAAATGACTGCTAAAATTTGTCAGGCTTGTAAACAGAATGGTAAGAACTGTAAGGTGAACTTGAAAGCCTAGAGAAGAGCTAGGACTTGAAATGTGTAGAGTGAATGAAATGAATTTTAATTTTAAACATCTAGGTAAACCTTTGACACGCTCTTCTGCTGACAAAGGCCACCCTAAAGCCATCAAAAACCCCCATTAATAATCTAAATCTCCTCCTCTCTGCTTGTCAGTAGTAAATCTAGTGAGAGCACTCAAGAATCAAGCCCATGTCTTCACAGTCACCCATGCCTGGATCCAGATCCAATCTGTGTTGTTTGACCTGGTTCAGATTGTGAATTTGAAAAAGGGGACCTTCCTATGCCAGAGAATCCCACATAAGAGAAAGCTCAAGGGAGGATGCCAATGTGAGAGATCATTTTAAATATATGTGTGAATGTGTATGTGTATAATGACGACAATGATAACACCACTTTATTATTTCACATAGCATTTATAATTCATAAAGCCCTTTCAAACTCACTCTCTCTCTCTTGATCTAGTAAAATAATGTAGCAACTCAGTGATTAGCATGAGCTTTGAAAGGAAAGACCTGGAGTGATTCCTGCCTACCAGGAGCATGGCTCTGGGCAGACTGCATTTCATCTAGGTTTTCCCAATGCTAAATCAGGGGTAATAATAATACCTACTCTGTGGGTTACTGTCAGGATCAAGATGTAGAGTATCTGAAATGAGTGCTTAGCACGCCGCCTGGCAAGCAGTAATGGCAACAGGGACCTGAGCAGCTATCTCAAGGCCAGAGGTCCCCTGTGAGGTCAGAAAGACAGACAGTATTATCCCCTTTGTGGAGGAAGCTGCCAGACATCACAGGTTTAAAAGACTTGCGCAAAGGCATGCAGCCCACAGGCAGTGGGGCCATATTTTTTATTCCTACTTTGGCCCCTGCCTGTCCTGCTGCAGCTCAAACTTGACCAAGCATTAGAAACACAGGGAGGGCTTCTCACAGCAGAGGGCACTCCCTGCCACAGAGGTTCTGATGCAGTGGTTCTGGAGTGGGGCTCAAGAACTTGCATCTCACGGAGGGACCTGGAGAGTATTATGCTAAGTGAAATAAACCAGTCAGAGAAAGACAAGTACCACATAATCTCAATTACATGTGGAATCTAATGAACAATATAAACTGAAAAACAAAACAGATCCAGAGACATTGAAACATGAAACAGACTGATGTATTTCAGAAGGGGGCGCGGTGGGGAGAATGGGAAGAAACTAAACAAAGAATTTATATGCATACTAGAGGCCCGGTGCATAACATTCTTGCACTGGGGGAGGGAGTCCTTCAGCCCGGCCTGCAGCCTCTCACAGTCTGGGAACCCTTGGCGGACATCCCCCGAGGGGTCCTTAGTGCTCCCGCCCCTGCCACTGCACTTGCCAGCTGTGAGCCCAGCTTCTGCTGAGCAGTGCTCCCCCTGTGGGAGCACACTGACCACCAGGGGGCAGCTCCTGTGTTGAGCATCTGCCCCTGGGTGGTCAGTGCATGTCATAGCAACTGGTCGTTCCACCATTTGGTCAATTTGCATATTAGGGTTTTATTATATAGGATATGCATAGTCCATGGACAAATAATAGTGCAGGAAGGCCTGGGAAGGAGGTAGGAGTTGAGGGAGGAGGGGTGTAAGGGAGGGAAAAAGGACTTTTGTAATACTTTGAACAATAAAGTTTTAAAAAATAATTTGCATCCCTAAATTTTCTTAAGAGTAATTTTTTTCTGCTAAGAAAAGAAAATCAACCTTGTTTCAGAATCATACCTTTATACTATACTAGTGTTCCCGTTGCAGGAAAAATCCTGCAATAGGGTTTCCTGCTGCACTCTACCCCACCCTGCCTGCTCTCCTCCCTTGTCCCCCGCCCCGCGATCTCCACCAGCCCCCCTGCTTTTCTAACTTCTCCGTCAGCCCGCTCTCCTTCCTTCTTCCCTAGCCCCGCCTCCGCTCCTCCCTTCTCCCCCGGCCCGCCTTTTCTGCCAGCCCGCCAGCTTTTCCCTACTCCCCCGGCCCCGCCTCCGCTCTTCCCTTCTCCCCCGCCCCGCCTTCTCCGCCAGCCCCCCTGCTTTTCTAACTTCTCCGCCAGCCCGCTCTCCTTCCTTCTTCCCTAGCCCCGCCTCCGCTCCTCCCTTCTCCCCCGGCCTGCCTTCTCTGCCAGCCCACCAGCTTTTCCCTCCTCCCCCGGCCCCGCCTCCGCTCTTCCCTTCTCCCCCGCCCCGCCTTCTCCGCCAGCCCCCCTGCTTTTCTAACTTCTCCGCCAGCCTGCTCTCCTTCCTTCTCCCCTGGCCCCGCCTCCGCTCCTCCCTTCTCCCCCGGCCCCGCCCCTTCTCCCCCGGCCCCGCCTGCTCAACTTCCTTCTCCCCCGGCCCCGCCTCCGCTCCTCCCTTCTCCTCCCCCCGGCTTCCTTGCTTCTCTGCAGCTTTGCTTCCTTCTGCAGCTCTTGGCTTCTTTCTACGCTGTTGCGATATGCAAATTAGCCGCCATCTTTGTTGGGATAATTTGCATATTCATCCTGATTGGCTGGTGGGTGTGGCTTGGCTGGTGGGCGTGGCTTGGGCGCAGCGAAGGTGCGGTCAATTTGCATATTTGTCTATTATTAGATAGACTAGAGGCCCAATGCACGACATTCGTGCACTTGGGGGGCAGGGTCCCCTCAGTCTGGCCTGCGCCCTCTCACAGTCCGTGACCCCTTGGAATATGTCCGCCTGTTGACTTAGGCCCGCGCCCCACTCCCCTGTAGGAGCTCACGGACCACCAGGGGGCAGCTCCTGCATTGAGTGTTGCCCCCTGGTGGTCAGCGCACATCATAGTGACTGGTCATTCCGCCGTTTGGTTGATTTGCATATTAGCCTTTTATTATATAGGATTTCACATCCTGCAACATTTTCCTACTAAAATAATAGTGTTTTATACTGTCATATTTTGTAATAGAATTGAACTAGCCTGACATTTAAAAATACAAAAACAATTTGCATCTCTAACAAGTTCCCAGGTGATACTGCTGCTGCTGCTGGTTCAGGGATCCCACTGTGAGAATCACTGGACTCAGTGCAGCGCCTGTGAAAAGTTGCACCAGCCCTTCCACAGAATATCTGGTGGTCGTTCCTGGGTCATTAAAATGTTTGGCACCTGGTCAATGCTCAGTGGATGGCTTTATTTCGTTTTATGATTTTACTTTGTTTTTGCCCTGGATTAATTCTGTCTGGCTCTTGATTCTCTTGGCTAGCAACTTTGCCCTCATTTCCTGGATCCTTCCGCACACAGCCCCTCTGATTTAGAATATGCTGTTTTCTTTCCAGCTGTGACCTTGGCTGCTCTCCACAAAGACTGCCTTTCCAGCTTGGCTCTGCTATCTTGATCCAGCCCCCTGAACCCTCCTTGGCAGGCCACAGCCTCACAGGTGGGCCCTGAGTGGGGGTGGTACTATCTGATGCAGTCAGCTAAACCCCAATGACCTACCTCTAGCATGAAAGACAAGCTGCTCTGATGGCAAATAAGGGCAGCAATGTGCCCCCCAAAATCATAGCATGTAGACATCACGGGTATGGCAAGATGCATAGAAACTCACTCACTGATGGTCTGATTTCCTGTTTCCTACTTATGAAAGGAGGGGGCCACAGAGAGAATTACAAAGAAGTGGGGAGAGAAAGCTTTGCTCCCCAGAACTCAGAACATGTGAACGCCTGCGGATATAAATACTAGAATAATAACAATATTTTTAAAATGGAGCTTGTACTAGCAGGGCTTTCATAGCTTAACAGTATTTTGACAACAAATGTTCATATTTCATATGAAATTTATGAAACCTTTGTGCCTGTAATCCCATGAGCAGCAAACATGGTAAAAATGAAAGTAGCAAGCAGTCTAGATTAATAATGTTTTGCTTCATATTGGAAGAGCATTTGAAAGAAGAAGCTTGCTTTATCTCTGCCTCGTTTTTACGGTTCTCGTATTGGAACAGACTGGGGCTTCTAAAATTGGCTGGGAAATATTCATAGATGTGTTATTAATTTATGGGAAACTGAAGGACCCACCTCAAGGTTTAAGTAGGCCATTTAGAAACAGCAAGGAGTAGGTGTGAGATACATAGCAGAATGCAGTAGAAAAAAACTGGGGTGGGGTGACTCGGGGCTTAAATCAAGAGCAGGAACAGTACATTCAGTAAGCCATAATAGCTGATATTCTAATAAAGCGTTCTTATGAGAAAAAGCAATCTGTTCACGTATGAATTCTGCCATATGCTTCCATCTTTTCATGGTCTAGAAGGCCATGTCAGTAATTTCCAGCACTTCCGTGGGCATGTGGGCTGCCTTTGCTGGTTAATGTGAATAAATGGGCTGGATTTACTGTTTTTCTAATGCTCAATATACACACCATGCAGGCTGCTACCAGAAGCAAAGTGGAATTTATGGGTTTGCACTGAATTTCAAATGGATGCGGGAGCGAGCCACGGAAAGCGAGACTGACGTGTTGTCTAACATTTCTCCAAGAAGGCTGCTCCCCTGACAAAGTGAAGGGTATTGTTTGAGGAGAGGGAGGAAAGGCCTCCCAAGGTTGTGGCTCTTTTGTAGCATTGGCGGACACTCAAAAGTTTGGCTGTAGCTTATACACAGGGTCCCGCTCACTTCACCTCTCCAGGTGACCTCTTTAACCCCAGCCCCAACCCATGATCTTCCCATTTCTAAATTACATTTAAATCCTGATGTTTTAATGTGGGGTTGCCTCCCTGCCAGCTAGGAAGAGTATATTTCTCAGATCAGTGAGCTCCACTGACTGGGTCTAATATCACATGATTTAACTTTGCATATGTTAAACCACAACTTTAGACTAAAAAGAGAAAGGGTATTTAGCAGCTTGACTGATAATTGACAGTAGTGAAGAGAAGAATGAAATCATACCTTCTCCCATATCTGCATTTCTCAACCTCAGCATGACTGGCATTGGTAGATGGCTGTCTTTGTTTTGGGGGCTGTGCTGTGCATCATGGGACATTCAGCAACATCCCTGGCTTCTGCCTACTAGATGCCAGCATCTTCCCCACTCCTAACATATTGTGGCAACAAAAAATGTCTCCAGTCACTGCTCAATGTCCCCAGGGGACCACATGGTCTACAGTGCCCCAGAGGAGTGCCTGCCACCTGACATTATCCTCTACGTCTATGGGAGCCCCCCTTTAACTGCAGTTTTGCATTCTGCTGTTTCAGTTACCTACAGTCAACTGTGGTCTGAAAATATTAAATGGAAAATTCCAGAAATAAACAATTCATAAGTTTTAAACTGTGTACCATTCTGAGTAGCCTGATGAAATCTCACACCATCTCGCTTCATCCCACTCCATCCCGAGACGTGAATCATCCCTGGGTGATTCGTGTCCAAGCTGTATACACCCCCTGCCCATTCATCACTTAGCAGCCTTCTTGGTGACCAGATCTATGGTCTCTGGTCTCAGTATCACAGTGCTTGGGTTCAAGCAACCCTTATTTTACTTAATAATGGCCCTAAAACACAAGAGTAGTGTGATGCTGGCAATTCAGATACACTAACGAGAAGCAATAAAGTGCTTCCTTTAAGTGAAAAGATATGTATGTATGTATGTATGTATGTATGTATCCTATCTAATAAAAGAGTGATATGCAAATTAACCATCACTCCGCTACACCCGCAAGCCACACCCGCCAGCCAATCAGGAGCGAGTATGCAAATTAAACCAACCAAATGGCTGCGGCCACAGAGAGAGCAGGAGGCTTGGGTTTCTCGGGCAATGGAGGAAGCCAAGCTTTCAGCACACCCTGGCCACCCCAGGCCTCCACTCAAGGCTACAAAGTTTCAATTGTAGAAGATAAATAAATCCCAGATACCAGGGCCTCCTCTTGGGTCGCTGGGGGGCGTGGCCGGCCTGCAAACCACCACAGGCCCCTCGACCAGGGCACCCCACACCCCAAGGGAACCCCCACCCTGATCTGGGACACCCTTCAGGGCAAACCAGCTGGCCCCCACCAATGCACTAGGCCTCTATCCTATCTAATAAAATAGTAATATGCAAATTGACCATCACTCCAACACACAAGATGGCTGCCCCTATGTGGTCAAAGATCCTGCCACCATGTGGACACAAGATGGCCACCACAAGATGGCCAGCAGGGGATGGCAGTTGGGAGGAACCAGGCCTGAAAGGGAGGGCAGTTGGGAAGGACCAGGCCTGCAAGGGAGGGCAGCTGGGGGTGATCAATCCTGCAGGGGAGGGCAGTTAGGGGTGACCAGGCCGACAGAGGAGGGAAGTTGGGGGCAACTGGACCTGCAGGGAAGGGCAGTTGGGGGGGACCCAGGCCTGCAGGGGAGAGCAGTTGGGGGGACCAGGCCTGCAGGGAAGGGCAGGTGGGGGGGCCCCAGGCCTGCAGGGGAGGGCAGGTGGGGGGGCCCCAGGCCTGCAGGGGAGGGCAGTTAGGGGTAAACAGGCTGGCAGGGGAGCAGTTAGGCATCAATCAGGCTGGCAGGGGAATGGTTAGGGGGTGATCAGGCTGGGAGGCAGAAGCAGTTAGGGGCAATCAGGAATACAGGCAGGCGAGCAGTTGGCAGCCAGCAGTCCTGGATTGTGAGAGGGATCCCAGATTGGAGAGGGTGCAGGCTGGGCTGAGGGACACACCGCCCTGTGCACGAATTCCATGCACCGGGCCTCTAGTGTATGTATAAGAAAGAAAAACAAAACAAAACATAGTATGTATAGGGTTCAGCATTATCCGAAATTTCAGGTGTCCACTGGGGTTCTTGAAATGTATCTCCCATAGGTAAGGGAGGAACTACTATATTCAGTTCCATGTACATATTAAACAAAGATGAGGAGTCCTAGTTGATGTAGCTCAGTTGGTTGGGTGTCATCCAGTGTCCCAAAGGCTTGCCCTTCGATTCCCAGTTAGGGCACATTCCCAGGTTGTTGGCTCAATCCCTGGTGGGGGTCTTGCAGGAGGCAGCCAGTTGATGTTGTGCTCTCACATCGATATCCCTCCTCCTTCCTCTCTCTCTCAAACACACACACACACACACACACACACACACACACACACACACACACGCACACACACCTCTTCTTTAAAAAACACACCAAACAAACAAAGATGAATATCCATTACAACATATACCTGTTACCCCAGTTGGGGGAAAAAGGAAATTGGAAAACCAGAACTAAAATGGGGATATATGGTGCCTGACAGAGAAGGCAGCAAGTCTTTGCAATTGAACTTGCAAGTGATCATGGAAATGGAGGGAAAATTAACTGGAATGTAGAGGGATACCCCTGTGGTAAACCCAGGGATGTGTGTGTCTGGTGGGGGAACTGTGACAAAAACCTGGAGGTGAGGGTCAAATAATTGCTTTTCAAGGTGCATATTATCTGCAACAAAGCAACATACATCTATAACGTCTTGCTGAGCCTTCTGAGAAGAGAGATCTAAAAGGTTTCTGGCGAGCTCTGGATGACAAATAAAAATGAATAATATGATGTCCACATGGCTGGGCTTTTAAAGTCTTCTATGGACGTATCTCTCATAGCAAAGAAAACCCTGCCCCCCCCGGGGGAGGGGGGGCGCTTAAAGACTCATGTTCTATTGCTAAAAAACTATGCAACAGAGGCATTTTACTCAATAACATTTGTGTTTGTTTTGCTCTAAACAATATGGTTTGATTTCCTGTGACTTCCGACAACCTCTAGCATAGCACTCCACCAGGGAAAATGAGGGATACTCATACCCTAAGTTAAGAAGGATGAAATTAAGATGGTCCTCTTGGTTCCTAAGGGTCATAAATAACATATTTTAGGGGCTCCACTAGTGACCCATTGTGTCCTCAAGTGAAAGTTTCCTAAGACTGGGATGAGGGACCCAGGCATATGGCCCCTATAGTTGAAGGGGAATAGCTATAAAGCTACAAGTGTTGTATGTAAGAGTTTGTTAGATGTCTTAGAACCCAAATGCAGGGATCTTTAATGACCAGATGTCAGCCAGGCATCGCTCTATTGTGCTTCCTTGAAAAGTGAAGAATTGATGAAAACAAAGCTCCATAAAGGCAATCAGCCCTTTTGGTGAGGATTGCCGCTAAGGGCACCATGGTTTTCCCCACATCCTTTAAGAAATTCTTTCAAATATTCCAAAAGTCTTGAAGGGAAAAGCCTGTGTTATAATTGAGAGCAAGATGGAGAAGTGGACCATGGAAAGTCCTGGGAGTTCTTTCAGGGCTCAAGGTCAACCACAGGTTCTTCCTAGTACATCAGTTTCTTTATCTACAGCCTGGGCGCTAATAACAACTCTCTCCTTCAGAGTTGCTGAGAGAATTAAGTGAGATGGTGCTTTTTAAAGCACCCAGTAGGCCAATTTCAAGTTTTCCTTTCTGTTGTCTTTGTCATATGACAAAGCTATTTGCAAATGAAATGATTGCAAGCCTTTTGCAAAGAAGGAGCTAACAAACATCAGACATACAGGACTAAGAATCAGGAGTGGCCTGATTCTACCAGGCAGCCTGGAATATAGAATCACAGACAATAGACACATAGGGCCCTGAATGCATGTCTATCCCCCTATAGTACAAACACCAGGGGAAATACTCTGCTTTTGCCTTTATGAACTTCTAAAGCAATAAAGACTTGTATTCAAAGCACTTTTACTTTCAAAAAGAAGCCATTAATACATTTTATGAAGTCAGAACCCATTAGTGAAGATGTATTGAGTGTGTCTGCTCAGAGAGGATTATCAAAGGGGGTCTAGGAATGGCGTTGGACATATAGATTGGGGCCTGGTTTTACAAAGATAATGCCTGCAGAAGCCTGAACACAAAGGCTTCGGCCGCATGCAATATTCGAAAATACTCAAGTATTGACACAATGCTAAGAGACAGCATCAAGCCATCCAGGGTAGGCTGATGGGTGCTCTTGAAGCATAGGCATATGCAATGCATCCTACTGTTTGGTTTATACAGAATCACTGGCAGTGCTTAAATAATTCAGGCACTTAATGGTAGAAGTGTATTCATACTTGCATCCTGGCTGTAGCTGGAAAACTCCTAGATGGAGGAAAAAGACAAAGAGCCAGGTAAGGTGTATCCTTTGAGTTTGGGACTATGAATATTTCTATATATGTGTCCTATTTTGATATATGTGTCCTATTTCCTATTTCAGATCTCCATTCAACAAACATTTCTTAGGTGACTACCCTGTCCACTATATGTATGGTCCTGACCCGCTAAGAGTTGTCAGCATAGTGGACGGGGTGTTTTAAAGAAAGAATTATTCTGACATTTGTTAAAATAGTACAAAAGACTTTATTTAGGAATATTTTCATAGGTGTCAAGACCATACCAATAGGGGAGAGAGATCAGACTCAACTTCGAACATAATAAAGCCCACAGGGAATTATAGCCATGAATGGGGGAGGGGGCAGAAAGGAGGGGAGTCATCAGTGGATGAAAATTTTCTAAGAGGAGAGACATTGAGGGTAGGGGGGATTCTTGCTAAAACTGACTTAACAGGATTCTTGCTGCAGGCAGGCTTGGGAGATCAGATGTCAAGGGTAGAGGGATTCTCTTTAAACTGACTTAGCAGGATTCTTGCTGAAACTGGGCTATGCAGACCTGACAAGGATGGGGCCAAGGTCAAGGCCTAATTGAGAACTGGCTCAGAGGAGCAGACTAAAGTTTGTTGAAGGAGAATCTGTGTCTGGGGCAGAAGGGAGGACAGGCTTTGCCATAGGACACTATGGGAGTCAGCAAAGTTTCTTAAAGAGACATGGTGCTCTGGGTGTCCAGAAGCATGAGAAGGAATTAGCAAAGAAAATGTTAGGCAGGTGACAGCATTGCACGTGCAAAGTACAGTTGGCGACCTTCCAGTAATTAGGTGTGGCTAGAAGAGGATTTCTCAGTACCAGCATATGGGAGCTGGATAATCCTTTATTTTGGGGGGTGTGGGAGGGTCTGTTTTGTGCACTGTAGGATGGTGAGTAGCATACCTGGTCTCTATTTACTAGATGCCTGTATCACTCCTCCTCTCTCACCACTTCCCCAAATCCTGGCAACCAAAAATGCCTCCAGATATTGCCAAATACGCCCTGGGATCACTGACTCTGGAGAATGGTCAGTGGACCAGAAGGAGGGATATTTGGAGGGAGCAGATGTGACGTGGGAGGGGGGGTGCGGGGAGGGGTGGTGGCACATAATTTACCTCCCCCAGAAGGCTCAGGTGACAAGGTTTAAATGTATACAATGAAAGCAGAATATTCTATTCTCTAAATACAGTGATTTCTTATGCAATAGAGGAAGGAAAACTAAAAGAACTGAAGTGAGTTAGTACATGGAGACCTGTGAAAGTCGGCTTTTTCAGAATCTTCCTTAAAAAATATATTAAAGAAAAAGAGCGACTGATACACTGACTCATCGTAAATGATCTTTGTGAATTAAGGTTTTCAGGTAAGTTTTCTATTTCTGATTAACAACTAAGGATGAAGAACATGCAACAAGAAACATGGAAATATTTCCTAGAGGTTAATGAAATCACCAGTTTCAAAATATTTGCATGTCTTAACACTTTTATCTGTAGTGAGGCCTCACCGTTTTTGTTTTTTGTTTGTTTTATGTTTTTCCAAAGCTTACATTGGAAATGCATTCTTATTGCAGAAAACTTTAAAGCACCAAGAGAAAACAATTCCTGGTCTATGTGCTTGGATTGTGGCTCTGTGACATGCCACAGAGATTTCAAAAATTACTTTCTCATTTGAATAACCCCTATTTCAGCAACAATCAGCAACCAGCCAGGTAGCAGCTTCATTTGTGCCATCCCAGATCTGACCTCACTTGCATTTTCTTTTTTTACTTCTGCTAGCACAATTAGCAAAACAAAGGCAGTGGGTTATTTAACATGCCTTTATAGCTAATTTCTAATCTGTTATAATGCATGAATTTAAAAATGCCTACTTGAGAGCTTCAGGGATTACTAAATAATAAGCCCTGAAGGTTCCAAAATCCGGTTAATAGTCAGACCTGGAGAATATGAAATATAGTGTTAATTTAGAATAACATAATGCCTAAAAATGAAGCAAGTTAGGTCTAATTGAGCTATGAACTGCTTGCCTTGTATTGCGTAATGGAGGCTATGCTAACGGAGGGTGGCTGAGCTATAGATAACCATTACTCTTAGCAAAATGTTTATTGGGGTCTCTCTCTCTTCATTACCCAACCTCATAAAGTATATGCCTGCATATTCCGATAAAACATAGAACAGTGAGGCAGTGTCACAATTAGGATGCCCTGAGAAGCTACATCATAAAACGGTATCTGTCTCCAAATGATTGTTCACTTAACCATGATAAATATTTATCAGCAAGCAATAGAACAGATCCTTAAACAACAATGGCCCATACTGAAAATGAAGGAGGAGGACTTTTACATTTCCAATTCTCCTCTTTTGATAAATACAACCCTTTAACCTAAAAAAAAAAGTGATCTGACACGAGGATTTTGATTTTAAATTATAATTATGCCACAGGAGCATCAAGAACATATTAGGTTTATATTTCCAATATCTACTTTAAGGTGACTTGAATTTACTGTTCTATCACCAGTCAAGACAAGAGAACCACGCGGATGAAATGAAACAGTGCTAATCTGGGTGGTTATTCAATGAACCACCTTTTATATGGTCAGAACTCTCAGTGGAAAAATGTGTTGTAACTGATAAAATAAAGATGAAAATAAACTCTTTAATGATCCCCACTGTCTCATTGACAGGGATGTGTCAACGGAGGAAACATGAGAACTGAGATATATGTCCGATGTTCTGTGTCACCCACCTGGCTCAGGCCCTAGCTGCTGGGATATGGAATCCGTGTATTACATGTGGCATGGTGTGTGGTCAAGGGGAACCGACTTTGCCTTCCTGTGTGGATTTCCAAAATGAAGCCTGTCTCCCGGCAGAGATAACGGTTCTGTGAGTTAATATTTGCCTCTGTTTGACAGAGGGCTAGAGAAGGTACAGAGAGGGAGAGGTGGAGGCCCCAGAAGAATGTCCTACAGCTGTGGTTCTCATCAGTTGTGGATTTGCATCAGGATCCACTGAAGGGCTTGTGAAAACCCGCAGGGCTGGGTCCTCTCCCCAGGGTTTGATTCAGGGTGTCTGGGCTGGGGCCAGATGCATTGTAACCAGTTCCCAGGTGATGCTGCTGCTGCTGCTCTGGGAACCAGGCTTTGAGAACCAGATTCCTTCAGCAAAGGAAGGATCCAGAGGGTGAAACTTTAAGGGAACGTTCGCTACTGCTGGTATGAATGTCTCTCCAGCCCATAGATCCCAAATCTACCTGCATTTCCTTTGCCTTTCCTTCTTTCTCTCATTCCTATCTCCCCCGCCCCCCATTTTTCCTTCCTTCCTTTTATTTCTATTTCTTTTTCTAATTCCCAATTTCTCCTGTTCTTTCTACTCTTTTTCTCCTGTCCTTGTCTCTCCTCCTTTCTTCATTCTTCCTTTCCCTATCTCAGTGGTAGGCAAACTGCGGCTCACGAGCCACATGCGGCTCTTTGGCCCCTTGAATATGGCTCTTCCACAAAATACCACGTGCGGGCGCGCACGTACAGTGCTATTGAAACTTCGTGACCCATGCGCAGAAGTCGGTTTTCGACTCTCAAAAGAAATTTCAATCGTTGTACTGTTGATATTTGGCTCTGTTGACTAATGAGTTTGCCGACCACTGCCCTATCTCATCCCCACCCTGAGCTTTTTTTCCAACAATAATTAACTCCCCACCACTAACCACAACCACAATTACAAAGAGACCCTGAACAGGAGAAAGGCCCAGACTTTGTTCCTTGGCAAACAGTGAGGGGCAATTTTCAGAGATGTTTCAAAGAATGACACTGAATTCTGTGCTAAGTATTCAATAGGAGCTTCTCTGCTTTTGCATTTAACACCACATAAGCAAAAAATATTGCTGTGTGAAATATTATAACATACACACAACAGTTACTGCCTGATGCACTGTTGGTAGATGGAGTGGCTTTCCAGCATTAATTCTCATTTGGGGGTTATTCTTACATTTTAGGACAAATAGTCCCTAGGTCTCATTGTAACTTGCACATAACTCCCTTGCTGGATGAGGATTTATAACAAAAGTGACTATTATGAGATCATTCCTAGGTGAAGAGCTACCTTAAAAAGACTTAGCTCTTTATAGCCTCATTGTGTCAGACTCGGAATATTAGACACATACAAAAAAACTCACAGTGAGAGTTATTAGTCTGCAGAGTAGCCTCCCAAGGGAGGTCCCAGGGCCTCATCACTTGAGTCATTTGAAATGAGACTGGACCAAATACTTGACTGCAACATTAGGGAACAGACTTACCCTGGCTGAGGACGGATGAGATGACCTCACAGGTCTCTCCCATCCCTCCTGGGGTCATAAAATCAGAATGGAAACTCTGACTAGTCACCGTGCTGAGACTTGAACAGTACAGAGCATTGTCTCAGGGGCTAGACCAGGTTACAGTAACATCAAAGAGTAACAAGTCCCTATCGGGTATGTAGGGCCAGGACATCCTAGAATACAAATCCAAGTGGAGACATTCCCAAATGAAGCCTATGATGTACTTTGCACAGATTGGTGTGAGACTATAATGCTAGTGTGTTTCCAGGTTTCTCATTCATGCTAGTGAGTTTTTTCATGCTCCAACTTGGAGAGGAGTGAATTTCCAGGATCCCTCTTTTTTGAAGATGTGAGTGTCATTAAAACAAGATGAGAACAAAGAGAAGCTCAGTTAGGTGATGACTGTGCCATTTCCATAGTTCAAAGTAATGTGGCCCATTATTATTATAGTTCCAACCAGGTGACATTGAGATGAACCTGGAGAAAGATAACTGCTGCCCCCCATCCAAAAGTCAGCTCCTGGGAAAGGGCCCTTCTCAACCGTTAGCAGGGGGAGAGGAGAGGAAGGGAGGTTCTGAGAGGCTCTGCGTGGCCTCTCTACGCCAGGGACCTTGCAGCTGTGAGGAGCAGCCTGAGCCAGCAGACATGCTCGCACTAAATTAAGGTCCCATAATAAATCTGAGGCAACTGCAAATGGGTGGGGTGAGGAGGAATTCTGGACTCGATCTGACTCAACATGCTCAGCTGCCATTTCAATTCAATTGGCCTTAAATGGCAAAACCTCAGGACACTGGAAGGGACCAAGTCATGCCTGCCCACTCATGTGCTCTTCTAAGGAAAACTCCCATGGTCCGTGGACCCTCCTACGCAAGCAGGCATGTTTCATGCCCTAACACTGCTCCTTTCCCTACTCTGAATACGGCTGAATAGGCCTCGGGTCTGATTATACCTGAGCCAAGGGCAGTCAATCCAAAAGTTTGGTTTGCAATTTACCAATGAAAATGATGACTCATACCAGTGCATTCCTACACCAGGGAATTGGGAAACAGACTGTGAGCAAGTTGAAGCAGGGACAGCTGATGGAAAGATGCCACAAGATGGAGTTTAGTTGCTGTCATGAGCAAAAAGAAGAGTGGGCGAGCCAGAGTTGCGAGGGAGGAGAACACAGAGTCTCGCAGTGGCAGAAGCAGCCAGTCGGGAAAAATAACAGTGACTGTGCTAGAGGTCACAGAGGACAGGTGCGGAAGCCCCTCATTCCCAGCTAGCTTGCCAACATCTCTTACAATGAACCTTTACTTTAGAGGAGGTGACATGAGTAGGACTATTCCTTGTGTCCAAAGAGGCCTAATTAAGACACTCAGGGAATCTGAATTAGACTTCATGATCAACTCTTCAACTCAAACTATTACCATTTTATATATATATATATAGTCCCCTAAAACATATATGCACTTTGAATGATTATAAAGTCAGTGTTTATTAATATACAGTTCATTTTCAAAATTTAAAAGAATATATAGAAATGAATAATTATTGTGTCAATGCCATTTTCAAACTGATGACCATTCTGGTCCAGGCACTGCTGATAACGCGAAGCAATAGAATGGCAAATATCAAGAATCATTTCGTTTGGTGTATATGTGCCCTCAATTTGTCGACTGTTGCTGGTTTTGTTCCGTAAACTTTATCTTGTATATAACCCCCCCCAAAAAAGTCTAGTGGCACTGACCAGGATAAATTTTCTTTGTTCAAAGCTTAATCTGGCTTCCCCCATTATTTTGAATGGATTAAACCTGAAAAGGAGTGAAAATTAAGTGAGTTATCAGCTGTTAAACATTTAAGCATTTGTGTGTATTTGTGTGTGTGTGTGTGTGTGTGTGTGTGTGTGTGTGTGTGTATAATTTTAAAGAAAGGAAGGGAGAGAGAGAGAAACATCTATGTAAGAGAGAAACATTGATCAGTTGCCTCCCACATGCATCCCAACCAGGGATCAAACCGCAACCTAGGTATGTTCCCTGACCAGGAATCAAACCCTCTACATTTTGGTGTATGGGACGACCTCCAATCAATTGAGACATCCCGGCTAGGGCACTAACTAGCTGGGATTTGACATTTAATATCAAAACTCACTCAAGTCCTTGAAGATCATGGCTTACCAAAGGTATTGGAAACAAGAGCAAGGAATACACAGGGTTTTTCCTTTCCTGACATTGGAAACAGAACCTGGAAATTTTCAGGGAATATGGCATCTGGACTGGAATCCCAGGTTTTGAGTGATTAGCCTTCCTCTCCCACCAGAGCTTAATCCAGTGATGGGCAACCTTTTGAGCTTGGTGTGTCAAACTTCGCCAAAAAACTGAGCATAACTCAGATAGTGTGTCACTTTGAGGAATAAACATTATTTCGCAAATGTTTCATCCTCAGGAGCAGCAAATGTTTCATCCTCGGCATGCGGCTGCCTCAGCGGCTGCGTGTCATCAGAAATGGCTACGCGTGTCAGTGCTGACATGCGTGTCATAGGTTCGCCATCACTGGCTTATTAATCTATGGGGGCAACCTAGAAATCACTTATTAAAATTTCCAATCCTAGAACAGAGGTGTCATCCTCATCGAATCCTCCACTCAGGAAAGATCCTTCTCTCCTTGTTGCTGATGTTCAATTACAGAAGCAAGTGTTTCCAAAACGTCCACTTGGTACTAAGAGTTACCAAGCACAGTCTTAGCAGTGGGCGGGTGCATTAAGGCATTATCCATCCTCGCAGGCTGTGGAGGAAGAAATGCACAGGCGATATCGGTTCCAAACTGCCCAGAAGGGGTGGAGTGCTTAATTAAGGAGTGACATTGAGTGCACACCTGGAGACACAGCCATCCCCATTGGTCCAGAATGACTCAGAGTTGAAAGGTTCTGTAGT
This sequence comes from Cnephaeus nilssonii, assembly GCF_951640355.1. Classification (NCBI taxonomy): domain Eukaryota; kingdom Metazoa; phylum Chordata; class Mammalia; order Chiroptera; family Vespertilionidae; genus Cnephaeus; species Cnephaeus nilssonii. Next base: position 23,972,065 of record NC_137091.1, on the reverse strand, counting down.
AGTTTAAATCCAAGACAGTTAATTCATAATAGAAGAGTGCATGGTGCATGGGCTCAATTTTCAAATATCAACAAAGTCTAGCAGATTCTGATTTGTGGGTGTAAAAATAATAATTAGAAAAATATTATAATAGCGACAGCAGATCCCTTTTGCTGAGTCTCTACAATGTCACTGGCTGTAGGCTTTATATATATTCATTTTCTCAATTCTCACAAGAGTTATGGGCTCAAAGAGGGTATCCAGGACCATCCGAGGGCTGAAACATCAGCATCATCTGAGAGCTCACTGGAAATGCAGAATCCCGGGCCCCAGCCAGCTACAGCATTAGGGGCTCTCAGGGCAGGACCCGGGAGTTGTGTTTTAACAAGCCCTCCTGGGGATTCTCACACCAACTAAGTTTAAGAAAAGAAGCACTGACTTAGAGTTACTTCCAAAGACCAAATAACTAGTAAGTGGCCGAGTCAACATGAAAAGCTTTGTGCTGAGTACTGGAAACGGCCCTAGCTACTTCAGGTAATTAACGAGGAGCCAAGCATGGGCTAATCAGGTTAACACCTGTAATATGGATTCCCCTGAGATCAGGACTGGGAGCCCTCACACTCTGGTCTGTCCCCAGAGACTGTCTTAATGGGCAGAGTCCTGTATATCCAAATTGTGCTTCCTTCCTTTTATGTATACGAGGGAATCTTGGCTGGAACTAATCCCAATTTATTCAAGTCATGATTACAAGGGCTCTGATTCAAATATGTACAGTGCCTCCTTTTATTTCCTTATAGATGGGGAGAAGAACATTAAGAACCAATGCAGCATACAGTGTACTAGGCACTGAGATAAGGACCCTAGACCAGCGCTATCCAACTTCCCTCAGTGATGGGAATGTTCTCTATCTGTGCTGTCCAATGTGGTAGCCATGAGCCACGTGTGGCTGTTGAGCACTTGAAATGGGTGACCAATGGACTGAATTTTAAATTTTATTAAATTATAACTGATTTAAATTTAGACAGCCCCATGTGGCCAATGGCTGCCTTATATATTAACCCAATGCTAGATGCCTCTTATTTAAACTTTACTCTAAGCCTATGAGGGTAGAGGATAACATTATGCCTGTTTTATGGATGAGAAAACTGAGGCTTACAGAGGCAAAATAATGACCTCAAAGTCATATAGCCAGTTAGCAGTGGGGCTGCGGTCCTCACCAAGGTCTACTCGGACTCCAGGTGTACAAGGCACCCAGCATGCAGCTGCCCTGGGTTAGACAGGCCTGGGGGAGCCACTGCTCAGAGCCCGTTCTAAGCAAAGGCCATGCCAATAGCCGTTTGGCCCCTGAAAAAGTTGCACCCGAGCATCTCAATCTCCAAGCAACAACCAGTGCTGGCATTCTCTTGGCAGCCTTCAATGAGAGGATGTTTGGACGTTATTCTCCTGTTATTAAATGTGCATTTTCCACTTAAAAATAAGGAGCTTCTGTCACAAATGATTTATATGGAAACAATACTACTCCTGGCAGAGAAACAGGAATAGGAGCGTTTTCCTGTTTCTTTCAAGATTTTTAAAAAAAAAAAAAGGCTATGCTGATATATTCACTCTTTAATGCATGTTCTTTGAAGAACTGCCCCTCCTTTTTACCCCACCTTAGCACCTCCAGGATGAGAAATGGCTCTGGGATTGCAGGGACCTTTGAGCAACCCCTGTCTCTCTACATAAAGCAGGTCACTGAGACACAGTCTTCCCCAGCTCCATCCCATGTTCTGTGCTGGTGCCTCCAGCCAGTAGCTTCCCCAAATGTCATTCCTGAGGGTCTAGACACATGCTCCATCCTGGCCTCTATCCTTGCTCTCCCATCTCCCTGCCCTGAGGAAAGGGTCTAGAGCCAGGCCACACTGACCTTTCATGCTAGGCCCATTACCCACACACCTGCAGTGACATTCTGGGAAGGTGGTTCACCCTCTTTGAGTCTCAGTCATCTCTACATAGACTCCACTGAGCACGTGACCTTGTGCCTGGCCTATAAGAGGGTCTGGAGAAAGATGAGTTCCTATCACCCCTCCTTTCTAGTCCTCAGTCAAGAATGCACTTTGTAGTTCTTCATACAGTTATCACCTTGTGGGCGTAGACCATTGGCATGACCGTGGCTTCTCTTCCTTCCATATTGTAACCAGCACGCAGCACTAATTAAATACTTATTGAGTTGAATTTCTGTAAAGATTGAGGCCAACCTATAAAAAGCAAATCCATCTATCCCATCATTCATGTATTCATTTACTCAATTAATATTTATTAAGCACCTACTGTACCTACTAAGTGGCAGGCATGGATATTCGTACTCAAAACACAGTAGGGACCAAAGCACATAAAACCTTGAGCCTTCTGGACTTTTACCGTCTAGTGAGGGAGGGGAATGAGACAATTACTAAATGAACAGATGAAAAAGAGAAACAGTGTCCATCAGATGCAATATATGCTACAAAATAAGTAAAATGGAAGATTCAGGGAGAGCATAGTTCGGGGAGAAATTTGCAATTTTAAATAATGTGGTCAGGGAAGGCACCCCTGAAAAGGGGGTATCAGAGAAAAGATTTGAAGATGCTGAGAGGGCTACTTTTTAGATATACAAGTAATTTAGAAAACAGGAGATTGTAAGCTGAAGATATGCTTGGTTCTATGCTCAGAAGAATATAAAAAAAGGAAATAAAACATGTATTTTACGGACTAACCATGGTTCACATGTTTTTATCCATTGCAATACCAGCTAATACTCATTAGATGCTTATGATGTCTCAGCCACTGCCCAGGCACTTTATATAATTGAGTTCACCATCAAGAGAAAAGGCATAGGCCAGGGATGGAAAAAATAAATTTTATAGGCCCCAGGCACGCATCAGAAAGAGCTAAGGCCAGGCATATGACAATAGGGAGTGGTGTGGACTGTGGCAACATGAGAGGACCTACTCTACCTATCGGACAGCTGTTGCTTGGCAACAGATGATGGAAAGGGTTTAGGATCCCTTGATCTTCTGCCTTTTCCAGAAAGGCTGGAAATCTGGATTTGTATGTGAAATTTCCCAATTTTAAAATGTTGGCAAGCAATTAATTTTTCAAAAACATCATGTGAGCTAATACTTTTTAAAAAATGTTTCAGGACATATTCAATATAAACAGAGTTTTTTCAATGCGTAGACGGGAACCCAAAACATTTGCACAGCTCCTGTACCACAGACATTGTCTGCCTGCCCGGAGGCTAGGTGCAATTCCTATTTGAAAATAGCCTGATTTCTTGGGACCTCTTGTATGCCTGCCCAGGGAATAGTGAACTTTGGGATCTGTAAACACTGTGTTCTTGTGTGTGAATGAAATATGCTGCCCATTGGGATTTGAATGCAAACATAGTTGATCATTCATTTAAAAATATAGTACTTTTTGTTGCTTAATGGCTTTTTTTCTCTTACATTCTACCAATAAAGATACATTTGGCAAAATCATCCGGCGGAAACATCATCTTTATTCAAAACTGTTCTTCTTCCCATTTCACTTGCTATTTCTAAATTATTTTATCAATAATGTATTAAAGCAATACTAAGAAATGGAACAATACTGCACCTTTAAGAAAATATTATTTTTCCCGAGGTCCTATCAAGGTAAATTTCATCAGTATTCAAAGAATGAGCAAAGCACTTCAACAATTTATTTCAATAAAAGAAGACTTAGCTGAAAGGAGTATAAATGATGAGAACTTGCTTTAAACTGATTTATTCCCTGCAGCAATAAAAGGAATGTTTCTTCACTCAGCTGTTTAATATGCAAATATGCAGAACATCCAGCCCCTGACAGCACATCATTAATAAAACCTTGCACTGAGCAGAGCACCCGATATTTCATTCTGATGAAAAAACATGATGATGATTTTAGACTGTAGACTTGTAGAGTTGGAACAATGTGCTTTCCTGGTGATGAAACCCCACTAGTCACTGGGGAAACGAACGGAAGCTTTTCAGATAAGCGATCAGACTTCGGCAACAGGAAGTCCCAGGATAAAAAATAGAGTAAATACTAAAGCCTGATAATCCTTGGTACAACCAAGGCCCAAAGAACAAGATCTAAACAGGGGCAGAGACAGAGGGGCATGGAGACTGGCGCCTTTCGGGATGGTGGCATGTCAGCTTTCTATCTTTTGTTCTGGACTGCATAGGAAATGTCTCACTTAATGATGTGTTTGACGTTAGCTTTATATTCCTGTGAACTAAAAAGCAAGTTATATAAAGAAGACACAACACAGGAATTTGAACCCCTGGCGAGTTCTCTGTCCAGTTCCTGCCCGTGTTACGATTTTGGAGTAGTAACTTCTGAGTTACTCTCAGACTCTTAAAACAAGCAAAGTGAAGAAGCAGCTGGAATTATTTCTCGTGTTGGATCATATGTTTCTCCTTCCACTAAAATCTTGGATTGATGTTAACAATGCGTGGAGGAATTATAAAGGCTTTTTACATTTTTTTCTTCCTTACAACTACTTATAGTTTCCAAATTTTCTATAATGAGAATGCCATATGTATGATCAGAAAAATCATGTTTTTAAAAGTGTAATTTACATTTAAAAAAAGCACATATGGACTAGTGCCCAGGGACTTGGAAGATCATAAGCACTAGGGTAGGTTCCTGTCTCCCAGGGTCTCGGAACTCTCCCATATACCTACCTGCTGCGCTGGCTCTCAAAATAGATATGTATAAATGGTTAAATGAGTTACTAGTTTTAAGTGCTTAGAACAGTGCTTGGAACATGGCAAGCCTCATAAAGGTATTTGTTAAATGAATAACCAATAAGTCAGATTAAATATTAAAAGTGTTTTAGTCTGCCGAGATGAGTTTTCTATAAATACTATTAATTTAAATAGACAGGAAAAGGATATAAAAATGCTGTTTCCCCCCTTTATAATGTTAAACTTACCTAGTTTATGGTTCTTGTCAAAACTATTGCTCTACCTTAGAGAACTTTTAGATTAAAATCACTGCTCCTACACTCCATTCTGTGTGACCTTGGGCAAATCACTAAACTCAACCCCCAAAAACCTTGTTGTCCTCATCGGTTACACAGTAGTAATCACACTTATTTTAATGAGTGTTTTGAGGATTCAGTGTGATCACGTACATAAACATTCGGCACAGTGCCTGGTCTAGAGTGGAGTTTACCATTTATTGAGCCCCTACTATATATCAAGTGCTATGTTTATGTGATAGTTTTTATAACTGTTAGCCATGTTTCACTGAAGGACACCATGATAGATGGCTTGCACATGGCTACACAGCTTGGTCTAGAATCTGGATCTATCTGTTACCAAATCCTACACTATCATACTGGCTTCCCCCCAAATCTGCTCTTTCTTTAAAAAAAAAAAATCAAACATAGTAAGTGTTCAAAAATATGTGGGAAGAAGAGTAAGTTTCCATCCATTTAACTCTATTTTCAGTTACAATTCACATTCGAAGGTTTTTCCTTTATCCATTTAAAAAAATTAAAGTATTTTTTAAAAAGGTAGGTTATGGAGCAGGAGGCAGAAATATATAGGCAGGTGACAATGAGGAGGGAACCTACTTACTGCTTAAAAGATAATAAGAGTGACTATCAAGTTCCCTGTGGCACATTGTTCTTTTAAAAGTTCATTTATTAGCCCGGCAGCATGGCTCAATGGCTCAGTGGTTGAGGGGACCTATGAACCAGGAAATCACGGTTTGATTCCTGGTCAGAGCACATGTCTGGGTTGCTGGCTTCATCCCTAGTGGGGGGCATGCAGGAGGCAGCTGATCAATGATTTTCATCATTGATGTTTCTCTCTCTCTCCCTCTCTCCCTTCCTTTCTGAAATATCCTATATAATAAAAGCCTAATATGATAAGTGTCTGGTCGTCTGTTCAACCAATCAATCAAAGTGTAATATGCTAATGATATGCTAAGGCCGCTAAACTGTTCACTATGACATGCACTGACCACCAGGGGGCAGACAGTCGACCGGTCGACCAGTCACTATGATGTGCACTGACCACCAGGGGCAGACGCTCCGACTGGTAGGGTAGCTTGCTGCTGGGGTCCAGCCAATCGGGACTGAGAGAGACGGGCTGGACATGCCCTGGAGTGCTCCTGTGGTCCCTCCCCTGCTGGCCAACCTCCTGCGTCCCTCCCTAGCCCTTATTGCGCACCAGTGGGATCCCTCAGCCTGGACTATACCCCCTCACAATCCAGGACCCCTCAGGGGATGTCAGAGAGCCAGTTTTGGCCCGATCCTGCAGGCCAGGCCAAGGGACCCCACTGGTGCACCAATTCATGCACTGGGCATCTAGTATATATACATATATATGTATATATGTGTGTATGTATATGTATATTTAAGTTTATTTATTAGAGAAAGGACACTTATATCTGTAATTTGTGATCTATTCTTCAATTTTAGACAACTTGAGAATAAGATATCAGCAAACTTGTCCTTTAAATTAGTGATGGTCCCTCTTTCAGAAAAGATGAACCATTTGACAAGGGCTGGGTGGGAAATGTTTGCCCCCGCTCTCACACCCACCCCATGTACTACTTTCTCTCTGTTGTTTGTATTTCTTTCATCCAACCTAAAGAATAACTCTCTGTGCCCAAGGAAAGAGGGCTGGTGGGTTTTATTTCCAAATATTTCAATTATAAATCAATCGTTTAGCAAAATTCAATGAAGTTTGCAAAATTTCCCTTTGAATCAGCTCCCACAGAGAATCGGAAAAGTCTTGGGGGCAAAATTTCAAATGGTCTCTTGCAGGTTTCAGTAAACTTCTCCAAGCTAGTACTTGCCATGTTTCTGATTTTATGCGCTCAGTAATACGCCCTCATAACTCAAATGGGATGAACCAATTAAACATTTCCCTGTAGTCTCTGAAATAGCTGCTCTTGGCATGTTTTTTGCATGGCACAAACCTCTGCGGGAGGATCCGATAGAAATCTTGCACTATTTAAATATAGAATTGGGACATCAAAGAAAGGGTTGTATTGAAATAACATGGATAATTAAGGAAGTGGAGAACAGTAATAACTGATTTACATAAAATGCTAATGAGTCTCTTGACTTGTTTGGCAATTTGCACTTTAGGCTTGGTAACTGTAGCTCCAAATTTACGATCTAATTTTTATTTTAATATTTTCTTTTAGCAAGTTGTAACCAACACTAATGGGTGCCTGCCAACGTCCGACTCCTTCCCCCTTCAACCACCCAGAAGCTGCTTTTCCCAGGCAAGCGCATGGGGCTCGGTGATGCGACGGGTCCCGGGGCTTCCTGGACACTGTTTCAGTTGGTTTCTTCTTATGTTAGGGTGTTGGTGTCTTTACAGATGATCCATGGTGATCAAATATTCACACGGGGCTGAGCTTACTGGGTAGGAAAACAAACGCAGTGTTACAGAGGCTGAGTGGTCCTTCTACAGCCTGCTCCTTGCTATTCAGAAGGAGAGACTGGGGCAAGGCGTTCCCTAGCGCTAAGGTAGCGCTTACTGGGCACCACTCTCTGACGCCTTTTGCTTCCGAGAAGAAATTATACTCTGAAAATTCCTGTTTTATTGTACTCTTCGACTGAACTCGCCTCACAGGGCCACAGCCTCCCGTGAATATGAATGAGGGTTTGAGCTGTTCCTTCAAGACGTGTCTGCACGTTGACCTTCAGCGTACCCTGTTTCCCTCAGAGCCCTCTAAGCATGATCCATTGCTTTCTCGGGCCATTCCCCCTTCACCCCATTGATGGGTTTCAAAGCTACTTAAATTTCCAAGTCCTGACGTGCTGCGGCGGTGACCAGAGCTGTGCCTCGCTCTCTTATGGATTCACAAGGTCACCGCAGGGAGAGGGAGGAGGCAGGCAGAGCATTTATCAGGATGTATTGCTTTACTTTTTCTATCCATCACCAAGGCGATGATTCTATTTTAGTGAAAATCCATTGAACTCCGATCAAGTCAGATGGCTGTTATCATTGGAAACTCAAGAGCTGTCAGGCCATAATCGGTACAAATGCTAGACCCCGAAATGGGGGGCTCCGGGCCAGTGATGGCCTTCTGGGGATCTTTTTAGTCATTCCTGATTTTAAAATTTCATCTGATCATTTTAGTTTAAGTATCTTTTCAGCTGTTCCGTGTGCAAGTGATAAAATCTAGTTATGTAAGGTAGAATGAAACAATTACAGGCAATTCAGGTGTAGTCTGGAGACACAATGGTTTCCCTTGCCATGCTAGGCTGATTACTGTGGTTCTAACAACCTGGCTGCCCATCAGAATGTCAATGCACACCTGAATGATCACAGAAACTGAACACAGAGCGTGAACACACACATTCCCATCTTAGTCAAAATTGGCAAACTATAACTACACTGTTTTGTGGCCTCCTCAATATATTACTATTCTGATCACCACACGTCGCTGTAGAATACAACATGAATAGGCACTTTAGCCTTCCTAGTTGTATTTTTATGATAAATGCTCCTACTTATATTTGCATGTGTTTGGGAAGGTTGTAGGCTTGAACATGGAGGTGGGGGTGGGTAAGAAAAATAAAAAATTCCAAAGCTCCCTGAGACATTCTTTTTGGCTTGTTTTCTGGTTATGGATTTAATTAAACCTGACATTTGAATAAAATCATTCAAACATATTTGCTGCCCTGCTGGTATTCTAAACTTTTACTAAAGGGGGGGCTTTGAAATGAGATGACACAATGGTTTTAACTCAGAAACCTGCAGCTCAAAGTGATACTTAACTCTTAACTACCAAGATCAAATTATTTTCCTTGTAAACTGTCAAGGATCATATTTCTTCCATGGCCCCCAATGAAGGCAATTCCTGCTGGGGTGGGCTCAGAAGGAATGAAGTGAGGCAGCCAAAAGCTTAATGCCTATATGTACTTAACTCGCCACTTTTTGAAACTTAATCTTTCCATGTATTTTCTATTTTGCAATCCATACCTTTATTCCTTTTTATTAGCGAGGGTAATTGAATATTGACTGTGCATTCTTAAATAAATTTCCATGCTAAATAAGAGCAACATTAATAAGGGCAGTGATTTAATGGTCACTTACTGTGAACCAGGCTTTGTGCCAAGTGCTTTACATATGTTGTCTCATTTGAGTCTTAAAACCACGTCTAAATAAGATAGGGACATCTCCATTCCACTGGGGCTTGAGAGCACCAGTGATTAACCAGATTATCCCATGATTTAGAAAAGGCAGATGTTTGAGAATGATACTGGTGTCCACTTTAGAGAGTTGAATCAAAAAAGCTCAACCATTGAAATGATCTGTAATAGTTTCCTAGGGTCACAAACTAGGTGGCTTAATGAAATAGAAATTTACTCTCTCTGAGTTCGGGAGGCCAGATGTCTAGATAAAGGTGTCAGCAGGTTCGGTGACCTCTGCGGGCTCCAAGGAAGAAACAATCCTGGGCCTCTCTCCCAGCTTCTGCTGGTGGCTGGCAGTCCTTGGCCCTTGACTTGTAGTCATACCTCTCCAGTCCATTCCTGCATCTTCACATCACCTCCTCATGTCTCTTATAAGGACACTCTCGTTGGATTTAGCGTTCACCCTAATCCAGCATGATCTCATTTCCATCTTTAACTTAGTTAAATCCACAAAGACCCTGTTTGCAAACAAAATTGCATTCTGAGATCTCAGCCATATATTTGGAGGAGGGGGCACTATTTAACAGAGTACAGCATCCATTGGGGATCCAGATCTTGGTCTGTGGGCCTCTGACACATTGCTCCTAACCATCACACTATTGTCCACTCAGTGAAAGGTAGTTGAATGATGAAGGGATGAACAAATGAATGGATGGAACCGTGATATCATTCCTGTTTGCCTAATAACATTTTATCTCATGGCCCTTGCCCTTGACATTCTTATAGAATAGCCAAGGGGAGTCAAGACTAATCCAGGAGTAAAGATATATCTGGGGTATAAGGATTAAGTGATGATTTTGATGGCTCGTGTCTTTGAGAGGAGCTTTGGCTGAGGGCAAAGCGGAGTCAAATGTAATAGAATCCAAGTGCATGTCCTGAAGAACAATGAGGAACACACTTGGAAGAGCAGCGAGGAGCCCAATTACAGATGCCCGAGAGGATAGGATAGGCAATTGAGGCTCAATCTTATGTGAGACAAAGATACCAAGAAACGAAAAGAGAACAATAGAACATAGTAATGGGTATTTTGATTAGTATCCTATTACTTTCATCATTATAAGTTTAAGTTTTCTACAAAAAATAGTACCCAGAAAAGTATATTCATATTGATTTAATCCCTTAAATAACAATGTTAACCCATCCAAGTTTAAAAATGGGTTAAAACAGATGTATAGCTCTGCTTCTAGAAAGATGGTCAACTATTAGGAGCAGACACCTAACATGTAAATGCCAATGATTTGTAGACAAGTTCATCCATGGATTCTCAGGGAAGCTGCCAGCAAACATAAAGCAATGTTTCCTCTCCCATTAAACAGACTGAGAAGATCTATATGCAGGAGGCTTCCTAAAAGTGGGATAAACTGAATCATTTTCATAAGATTATGTTTGTACTAGAGGCTCCGTGCATGAAAATTTGTGCACTGTGGGGGGAAGGGGTCCCCTCAGTCCGGCCCGTGCCCTCTCGTAGTCTGGGAGACATCCTTAGCGGCAGGCTGATCAGGGATGGTGCCGGCTCTGCCCACCCATAGCCCCCACAGCTGGTTGCAATCCCTTCCCACCACCCCCCCATTGCTGTCCCCTCCCTCTGCCCGCTGGCACCTGCCTTGGCTGGCCTGGCACCGCCTGCTTGCTGGCCCCGCCCTCTGCTGACCTGTCATTCCGCAGTTCAGTAGATTGTCAATTTGCATATTAGGCTTTTATTATATAGGATTAAGCATTGGTGAGTTTTTAAAGCTACTGTCTTCGTGAACCTATCTTTAATTAAATATGAGGGCAAATCCTAGAGTTGTAGCATTGGAAATATGCTATGGGAAAGGTACCACCTCAGTATGAGTTTGAGCACCTGCTCCTACAGCCACCAGATGAGTGACACTGAATAAGTCACCAAAATTCTACGCTGCCTGCCTGGGGAATATTCACTGAGAGCTTCCTGTGCTGGGTGAGGTGCTATGCACTAACATAAACCCCCTTCACTATGACCCCTACCATGCCATGAGATCGGCAATATCACGGTGTCCATTTTATACATGAGGACATGGAGGCACAGAGAGGTGAACTGACTTACCCAGAGTCACAGAGCTTTTAAACATTGACATCTAAGATTAAAGTCTAGTTTGTCTGACTCTCTGAATCACACACTTCTCCGCTTAGGAGTCCACCACAAGCATCCCCATGCAGACACACTGTGAAGGCATCTATCATGTGGAAGGCAAACCACACTGGAGCCTGAGTCCCCAAAACCCATCCCTGCAGGAGCTTCCCCAAACAGGACCTGAAGTGAGGTCACACATTGTTTTCTTGTTGCAGATCCATCCAGCCGGAATTTCCTGGGGCTAGCAGCTGAAAGGGTTGCTAACTGATTCTCTTTCCACTGGCTACTGGGGGATTTCATGGCAAAGACCATGCTTCCCCCGCCCCCTGGCCCCACACACAACCCTCATCCATACACAATTACAAACAGAAAATGTTTAATGAAATTTCCCTCAGTGGCAGGGGCTGGGCTAAAAGTAAAGCAGACATTAGCTCACCTACTTTTCACAATCACTTGCCGAGGAAGGTGCTAAAATGTTACTTTTGTTCCCATTCCATGGAAAGGGAAACTGAGGCTGGAAAGGGTTACATAACAGGATCAAGGCTACACAGTTAGTAAATGGCAGGGGCAGGATTTAAACCTTGATCTGTTGGACAACCAAGACTCATGGCTTCTCTCCATTTTCATAGGTAAGGTTTATTGACTGTTTGCTGGGCACTGTCCTAACTGCTGTCATACAAACTCTCATTTAACACCTGCAGTGACCTTGTGAAGATGTTTGTGAACGACAAAGCCCCCACAGCACAATTCCTACGTATGGAAAGGAGGTGAGGACTGCTGGAGAGGAGGAAGAGAGAGAGAAAACTATTCTTTTAGACATGAATAAATTCAAAAAACAAATGTGCAAAGATTCTATATTCAAAATCCCATGATAATTATGTAAGAGACTTTTAATTCAGCCAGAGTTGGTTTTTCGGTGTAGGGATAATATTAAGACAACCCAACTTCCCTAGAACGCTTTAAGCCTCTTTATTTGGAAATGTCGCCACCTGGACATCAATACTGTCTTCAGAGATGCTGTCCCCTGGCTTACGTCTGGATTTACTGTGGCGCCTCCTTAGGAGGCTGCATGTCCTGAGGATTCGATGCACTTTTATCTCTCCTTTCTAAATCTCCTCCTTTCAATCACTAAGCTCTCCAGGAAAGAACACAACCAAACAGTCCCATTAGGTAAAAGGAAGATGGAACTGATGTAAATCCCCCCTGGAATTAATGGGCCTGCTCTTTACTCCACAATGGCCCTTCCCAAGATGACCTTGCCAATCAGCCGATCTTGTTTTGTCTGCATTTTCCAATGACTCCAGGCTCCACTCGCTGCTGAAGGAATCTGCTTAAGTTCTCAAATGGGTACCCCATCAAATGGCTCTCGAGGCTCATTGAAATTCACTGACATATATAGACTCAAACATGATTTTTAAAAGGCAAATGACGATATTTCAACCTTGCAAAATACAGTGTATGTAATGAAGGGACCCACTGCTCTGAGACTTGATTGTCAAACCAGGATCCTTCTGTGCCTAATGATGGGTAAGAGCACTCAGGATGGGCCCAGGATGACTCTAACAGGCAATCCTGCCAAATCTCAGTGTCTTAAAGCCACAGCACAGAGGGTCAGTAGGGCTCTTGAGTTGTCTGTCCTCCAGGATCTCCAGTGACGGGCGGTTGGTGCCTGGGATACTGCCAGTCAGCACAGTAGAGAGTGTGGCGCAGCACACGGTGGGCTCTTAAAGACACCGCCTCAGAGAGACATACGCTGCTTTCATCCAGATTCCACTGGCCAAAGCCAGCCCTGTGGCAGGGAAGTAGAGTCATACCTTGTGCGTTCACAGGGAGAGGAACCCAGGGACTGTGAGCACCTCTACAGACTCCACAATGGGTAGGGAGATGTTGAGGACAAGTGAAAACTCTTCTCCCGGGTCCCTGAGATGTGCATATCAGGATGGGGCATAGCCAGAATCTACCCACGACTCCAAAAATCCCCTCTGCCAGCATGGAAACATGTTGCCCCTACCCGGGGTTTCCCCTGCAATCTCCCAGACCACCTCAGAAAATTCCACAAGGCCCAGGCCTTTGCTATCTTTTGTCCCCATCACGTTTACCTAATAGATGACCCTACCAATTCCCATTGGCAGCCCTTTGTAGCATAATGAACAGGATGCCGGCTGATGAATGCAGCCACTGCACAGAAAACGTCAGTTCTTTCATTAAGCAAACCTTCCCAAGTTCATTGTATTGAACCGGGGTTTAGGCTATTAGGCTGACACATGACAGAGCCCATTCTAGTCACATTGTAAGTGCCTATTCATGTTCGGCAAATTCCGTTTTACGCATACACACACAGTTAGAATTGGACTCTTGTTGCCTGCAACTTTTTTCCCCTTGAAATCCATTTTCCTATTTTTAACTGTTAATAATTAAGAAAAATCCAACTTTAATAATAGAGCCTCAACAAGCCTAATTCAGGGTGAGCATAATGGATCGCCACACAGTTTCTTTTCTGCTGGCTGCCCGACAATGCTGCTCTTCCCAGATGCACCGATATTGATAAACTGTGTTCATTTGTGAAAAGGAACAAAATAAAATATTTGCTCACTGAGTTTTGACACTGCAGGCTTTTCCTTCTGCTCACGTTGTAAAAGAAAAACATATTTTACAAGCTTGTAATCCCTGTTAGTGAAGGGAACAGGACTAAGGCATTACTCCAGAGGATAGCCTGTGAAGGAGCCAGCCTGAGAGAAACCAGAAGCTCAGAGCATCCGTGGCCAGGAGCCCTGATCGCTTTATCTCTAACCTGCCATTACACACTACATGGGTGGTCTACTACATCCTTGCAGCCAACATGCAGTGGGTGCCTACTGGGTGGCCAGCCCACACTGGGTATCAGGATGGGAACATGAAGAGTTAGGGTTTGTGGTCCTGAGGGAGACAGGCCAACCAGCATTTACATTCATATATGCTCAGTATGACTATGTATCCTGAATCCGACCTCTTTTCTTCATCTCCATTATTATCACCTGGTATAAGTGACCATTCTTGCCCTCTTAGACTCCAAGCTACCTCCCAACTATCCTTCAGCTTCCACTGTTGCCTTCTACAGATTGAAAACATGTCTTTTTAAAAATGTGAATCAAACCACATCACCTTCTTGCTTACAACTCTCAATGGCTCCCATCACCATTGGAATAAAATCTAGACTTCGTATAGTAGCTTCATAATCTGGTATTTGCCTTCCTCTCCGACCTCATTGCCTATCATTCCACCTGGCTTCAACCACAGTGGCCGCTTTCTCTCCCTTGAACAGGTCAGGCATAATTCCACCCCGGACCTTTGCACTTGTCATGTCTCTGGCTGGAATTCTGTTTATTGAGATTTTTACATGGCTGTCATAATTCAGGATCTAGTTCAAAAGCCATCTCTGACCACATACACAATCACTAGCTATTTCCTTCCCTTTATTTTCATTTGAAACAACCTTATTTATTTGTTTCTTAGTAGTTTTCCCTACCACTTAAATGCAAGCTCCTTGAGGGATGAAATTTTGTCTAATTTACTTTAGTATCTAGAACAATGCCTGCACATAGTAGGAAGTAGCAAAAACAAAACACTAATAATAAAAAATAATATTAAGTGTTACTATAAATCAGCTGTCGCCAACTGGTGGTCTGTGGACCACTGGTGGTCTGTGAGGTCCGAAAGGTTGTTGACCGCTGCTATAAATAATAAAAAAACATTTACATACTACTCATTCTGTAAGATCTTTTACATGTATTAACTCATTTAATCCTCACAGCAATCCTATAATAATCCCTATTATATTTATCCTAAAGATGTGAAAATTGAGGTGCCAATAAGTTTAGTAACTCACCCAAGGATGCACAGTTAATATATGGAGGGCCAGGATTCAAACCCAGGCAATGTGACCCCAAAGTGCTAACGAGACTCCACACTGCCTCTAGGTGCTTGGTAATATTTGCTAAACAAATGACCACAGGAAAGTGCTGGACAAATGGGGTTACTGAGTTGCTTATGCAACATGAGACTCACTTTCCTAAGCTATAAAATGGAACTCATAGGCTGGCTGCCCTGCTCCTCCCTCCCTTCCTCCTTCCACTGCATTTGGAAAGTACTTCCTGTGTACCAGGGACTGTTCAAGGGGCTGAGGTCTTAGCCTTAAACACAACAAGGGAAACAATAACCCTGCTTTCACAGAACTTGCACTAGGGATGGGGGCAGAAATGGGGAGTTAGGTAAATAAGTGAAGTAGTAAACAAATATCAGGAAGATATTATAGGCCGATCAAACAAGTCTATGTACATATAATTTTTGTAAACACCCACATGAGGTCATGAAGGGAAATGCCTTAGAAATAGTAGAGTCTCTCAGAACACAGGCTTCCTGGGGTACGTAGGGATTGTCAATGCTGTAGCCAGGGCATGGAGCATGATGAAGCCTCCAGGGGGTTCAATAGATGGTTGTGGAATCCAGTAATACAGGCATTAGTAGATGTTCTGAGTGTGGGAACACATAGTGTGTTCTTTAGAAGAGCTTCAAGGTCACAGAACTGGGTCAGGTGTACATCCATGTTTCTGCAATATACAAGCTCAGAATGCCTGCTGCAAAATACAGGAAAAAAACAGCACTCCTGAGCAAACCTAACCTGCATCTCAATAAAGAGGAGGGCCCAGGAGTTAACTTGGACTTGCTGCTCTGCAACATGATGTCCTGGGGCTAAAAACAACACAACACAAATAACAAAAATCGCTGACCTTTCTCAGCTTTATTACTCCTGGAAACCCTAACACAGAACTCTCCAACACTCCAAGATAAGTCAATTGAGGATCAAGAAAACACCTCTTCACTCGGACCAGGAGCCTTACTAAAAAAGACAAACAATAACAAGTGTTGACAAGAATGTGGATAAACTAGAATCCTTGGACTCTACTGGTGGGATTGTAAAATGATACAGCCACTTTGGAAAGCAGTCTTACAGCTCCTCAAAATATTAAACATAGAGTCTCCATATGCCTCAGCAATTCCATTCCTAGGTATACACACCTAGCAATCCTATGAAAATCACCATTATTATATTTATTCTAAAGATGTGAAAATTGAGGTGCCAATAAGTTAGTAGCTCACCCATGGATTCACAGTTAATATATAGAGGGCCAGGATTCAAAAGAATGAAAACATATTCATACCAAAACATGTCCATCAGTGTTCATAATAGTCCAAAGGTAGAAACATACCAATTGTCCATCAACTGATGAATAAACAAAATATATCTATACAATGGAATATTAATCAGTCATAAGAAGAATGATATAATGGCACATGCTACAACACAAATAAACCTTGAAAACATCAGCTAAGAGAAAGAAGCCCATCACAAAAGGCAATGAGTTTATTGTTATGAATTGTCCAGAATGGGCAAATCTGTGGAAACAGAAAGGAGATTTATGGTTCGCAGAGGTGAAGAATGGGGAGTAGCTGTTAATGGCTCTTGGATTTCCATTTGGGGTGATGGCAGTGTTCTGTAATTAGACAGTGGTGATGGTTATATACCTTTGTAAATATTCTAAAAACCAATGAGTGGTACACTTTAACAAGGAGAAGATTAGAATATTATACCTCAATAAATAAATAAAAGGATATATTTTCATTTCCGGGATTAAGGCCTCTGTCGTGCTCATCACTTCTTTCTGGCTCTCTTCACTGGAAGCCACCTGCCATGGAATGAGCTGCCCCTTAGAGAGGCCAACAGCCAACACCTAACAAAGAACTCAGGTCCTCAATCCAAAAACAAATCCTGAGGAGAACAATGAATTTGAGATTGAAAGCAAATCCTCCCTAGTCCTGCCCTAGGCAAGGACTGCTGCAGCTCAGCCCTCTGATTATACCCTGAGAGAGATGCTGAACCATGCCTGCAGTCTGCATCCACAGAAATGTTAATGGACAAATGTGTGTTGTTTTAAGCAACAAACAACAACAAAAAACTTGCTTTGGGTCACCCGGCTCCAAAGAGTTGGAATGCCAGCTTACTGTGGTCTGACTGCTCCCCACTTCATGCCTATGTCCTTGAAACTGGCTCCCAGGGCATGACGCACATAGTAGATGCTCAATGAAATTTTCCAGAACTTACAAGTGAAATTTTTAATTCTCTTTTTTTTCTACGTGAAGCTAGAAAATGCTCTCAACAAGAAATAGAACAATGAAAAAGAGAAAGACAAGGAAATCCCAATACACTGTTATTTTCTAATCATCCCTTGTATTCAGATTGAATTCTGACCAAGACTCTCCAGGAAGGCTGGTGACGTTGCCCGGCCCCTGACCATGATATTATTCTATGTATGGACAGGGACTGGTTCTGAGACTTGGCCTTGGCTGTGCAACCTCACGGACTGACTGGACGATGCATCGTCAGAGCTGCACCACCCGTGCTTCCCTGTGAAGCACCCGAGCTTAATATATCACAAATCCCCAAGTCGGCATCAGTGACTATGATTAAAGATGACTTTGGTCCAGAAATGATTCACATTGCCCCTTCTTGAAGCTTTCCCTCCAACAGCCCATGCTCAGCGCCCCACGCCCTCCCGCCCCTCTGCAACGCATCTCTTTCAAGAAAGATTTATTACAGGGCTGTCAACACAATCCTACCTTTACGGAAAAAGATAAAAATAAGGAACACCTTACAAGAAGATGCCGTGGAGAAAGCTAAATCATAAATGTTTGATAAGGAATGGTCAAATCCAGACAAATAACTGTTCAATCCCACTTTGTATTAAGCAGATAAAGTCATACAGAAAATCAATGTGATGTATTGAAAAGGTAAAAAAAAAAAAAAAGCCAAGCTTGAGGACTGGGATACCCAGTGTTATGAAGCAGTTGCTTCATAAGAACTTGATAATAGGGTAGCAACATAAAGTTTTAAAAACAGGGTGCTGTTTGCCACCTTGCTGGATCTGTCCATGGCATTCTGGTCCTCGCTTCTTAGAGTTACCCAGGAAGTCTCGGGTGAGAACGGTAGAGAGAAGACTGCTGCAACCATTTTATTTACTTATTTATTTTTAACTGTATTTTTATTGATTTCAGAGAGGAAGGGAGAGGAAGAGAGAGACAGAAACATCAATGATGAGAGAGAATCATTGATTGGCTGTCTCCTGCACGCCCCACACTGGGGATTGAGCCTGCAACCCAGGCATGTGCCATGACTGGGAATCAAACCATGACCTCCTGGTTCATAGGTTGATGCTCAACCACTGAGCCACACTGGCCAGGCTACTGCAACCATTTTAGAGAATAATTTGGCAATTCCTCCAAAACCAATTACTTTGGAGGTGTACATACTCTCTGTTCCAGCCCTTACACTACTGGACAATCACCCTTTTGATATCTTTGCCCAAGTAGACAAAATACATATACTGCCAGTGTTCATTACTGAATCATGTATAAAAGCAAAATATGAACTCAATCTAAATGTCTGCCAATAGAGGAATGAATAAATAAATTACAGGACATGATATGATGGAATATTACCCAGTCATGGCACATTAGGAGTTCTAGCTACGTGTGCTGGTACCAAATAATCTGCAAGATGTAATTAAATAGAAATAGCAAGGTCATGAACAAAATGTACTCAATGGTTCCAGCTGCATGCATTTTTTAAAAGTCTATACATATCTGTATCTGATGGTAAATGCATATAATGTTTCTGGAAGAGTCCACAACAAACCTTTAAAAGTGGTTTCTTTTGGAGAGAGGGTTGGGAATGAGGTATAGAAGGAAACTTTTGCTGTTAAATCTTATCGAAGGGCTTGAAACTTCTACCATGAGTTTCCATTCTTTTTATTGTTTCCCCCAAGAGGCGGTGTAAGCAGCAAAAAGAACCAGCCCAAACAGAAAAAAAAAAAAAAAAAAAAACACCACACAAACAAAACAAAACAAACAAAGAAAATACCTTTTCCCAGGGAGAGAAAGCCCTGGCTGGGTTTGTGAATTGCCTGATAGATCTTGAGGGACCTTCGGACCATCAGATGTTAATCACTAACCCTCTGCCCAGGTCCTCTGCCAGTGGAAACTGAGATGGGAAACCAGAGCTTCCTCTTGTGTTGAGTGGCCTCCTCCACCTCCAGAAAGAATATCAATGTCTCCAGTTTCCTCCGGTTTCTCCCAAGCTCACACCAAACACCCTCAAATACACTGAACAGGTTTCTGCCACAGGTGTGCCCATCCATTTGCAGAAGTGCATTGTAGAGGTGGGCTTGCAGAGACTGGTCCACCTACCACTTAGCGTGTAAAGTAACTACCTCCCTCCTGCCAATGGCATTAACTTATATAATCTGTAATTTAAAAAAAAAAAAAAAAGAAGCAGAGTTTCAGTAAACAGATGGGGAAAGGCCTTCTGAAATAGAGAATAATAGAAGCTTGCTAAAAGAGCAAATGCTTGCACACAGAAGAAAAACAACTCTGGTGTCAGCCTGGTGAGTGATGTGTTTGCTTTGAGGTGAAATAATAGGAAATGAAGATCAATTAACAGTGAAGCACCCGATAAGCCTGAGATGACTTGACTTTATTACAGGCACTAAGAGTGGTTCTGTAGTTCCTGGCAGGGAAGGCCCTGGGGATGAGGAGGCAGCTGATGAAAGGCACTGCGCCCGTGGTTTCCCTTCTGAAATGATTGTCTAAGAAGACAGGAGTGACTTACAAAAAGGAAAACACTTTTCTCAGTTTACCTCTGACAAGACACTTTCTATCTTCATGAGGCACATGCCTGACCACTGTGATTTTCCCCATACTTTGGGCCCTGGTGAACTAGAAGGAAAAGCCCCTGGAGAACAGTAAACAGAACTCTCCTGACCCCACCTTCAGGAGTGAGATTAGTACTGGGCTTTGTAAACCAAGTGCACTTGAGAAACATTTCATAAATGTTAAAATGATGTCTCAGAAGGTAATTTTCTTACCTTGCACTTTTCATCAGCTATTCTCAAACGTGAGGGCCATCAGAATCCCTTTGGAGGCCTTGTTGAAACACTGGGTCTCACTCCCAGAGTTTCTGCCTCCTGGGGTCGGGGTGGAGCCTGGAAACAGGCAGGTCTAACAGGCTCCCAATGATGCAGATGCTGTCACTTACTCTCTCTATGCCTCAGTTTCCTTTTCTGAGAAACAGAGATTTGAGTAACACCTGCCTGTACTGGGTTTACCAACATTCCCACAAACTTCATTTCTACCTGGAACCTCAGAACAGGATCATATTTGGGAATGGGGTCTCGGCAGATACAATTAGTTAAACTAAAATGGGGTCACACTAGATTCGGGTGTGCCCTAAATCCAATGACTGGTGTGGCGTCCATATAAGAGGAAGAGAAGACACACACAGTCTCTGAGGGAATATCGCCATGTGAAGGAGGAAACAGGGGGTAACGCGACCTAAGCCATGGAATGGCAAGGGTGGCTGGCGACCTCACGCAGCTCGAGAGAGGACGGACAGATTCTCAGTAAGACTCCCAGAAGGAACCAACCCTGTCAACCGCTCAATTTCAGACTTCTGGCCTCCAAAACTGTGAGAGAATACATTTCTGTTATTTTAAGCTATCCCGTTTGTGGTACATTGTTACAGCAGCCCCAGGAAAATAACACACTGTGATCATTATTTAAGTAGTAGTTCATTATGACTCTGGTTTTATTAATACTTTCTGGTTTTATTATTTTGCTATTAAAAATAGTTTCTCTTGAAAAATACCTCAAGAAATTGAAGAAGGATATAAAGCAGGGGTTCTCGACCCAGGGCGATTTTCTCCCTCCCACCCCCCAGGATATTAGGCATTGTGTGCAGATATTTCTGGTTTTTTGGGACTTGGCAGGAAGGCGAGTACTACTGGCATCTAGCAGGCCAGGGGTGCTGCTAAACATCCTACAACGCACATCAAGACCCCCCATAACACAGAATTATCCAACCCAAAGGTCAACAGTTCAAGGTTGAGAAGTCCTGGAATAAGGTAAAAAATCAGTCAGCTGGCCCCTGAGTCCTGCTTCACGTGCAATTTGTCGAGCACTGTATGATTCTTCCTAATGAGAACAATGACCACCAACCTCCACACCCTAACCCCCCCAAAAAACTGACTTAGTAATAATCATAAATAAGAACAACAAGTCAAGAGTCAAGAGAGGCCCACAGCACCTCAAGCAGTTCTCTGCTCAAGTCCGAAGCTATAAGGCAAGGAGGCCTCCATCTCCACCGGGAATCACACGCTGGGGACATCAGGAGGGGTGTGGAATCTGTCCCCCGGGCCTGATCCACACTGCAAAGGTGTGTGGACTCTGGAAGAAGCCGCTGTGCTTCAACCTGGCCCAGGGTCACACCTTAGCTTAGAGCAGAGGTGTCTGGACCCCCAGTCTATTCACTCCACTGCCTTGTTGCTTGAGCGCCACCAGCATGTGTCCAGGAGCAGGGAGCCACTGGGACTCTCTTGTGGACAAGCTCATTCATAATTGTTCTTAACATGTCTCATGACCCCGTGGCATGGGATCCTTTAGAGACTGAGGAAGAAATATGGGGAGGAAGCCCCAAGTCCACTGTTGCCTCCACCATTTCCTTCAGATCTGTAGGCCCAGGGCAGTCAGGAGTGTGGAAACCAGAGAGGAACTACTGCACTGACCAGACAACAGACGAGGGCAACCACCACCAGGGTGGTGACCATAGAGATGACTAATGTGGACATACTCAATAACACAATTCAGTGATGACAAGACACCTGGGGGATGAGGGAGGTACCAAGATGGCCACCTGTTTGCTATTTTTTTTACAGTCCTCACCTGAGAATATGTGGTGTTTTTTTATAAATATATTTTATTGATATTTTACAGAGAGGAAGGGAGAGGGATAGAGAGTTAGAAACATTGATGAGAGAGAAACATCGATCAGCTGCCTCTTTCACACCTCCCACTGGGGATGTGCCCGCAACCAAGGTACATGCCCTTGATCGGAATCGAACCTGGGACCTTTCAGTCCGCAGGCCGATGCTCTATCCACTGAGCCAAACCAGTTAGGGCCTGAGAATATGTTTTTATTGATTTTAGAGAGAAAGGAAAGGAGAGAGAAACATCAATGTGAGAAACACTGATCAGTTGCTTCCCCAATACCCCCCGACCGGGGATTGAACCTGCAACCTAGCCATGCGCCTTGACCAGGAATCAAACCTGCAACCTTTTGATGCATGGGACCGATGCTCCAACCAACTGAGCCGCCTGGCCAGGGAGCCACCTGGGTTTTTGATTGTGCAATTGGATAAGTGGTGCCACATACTTAGCAGTAGGAGTAAGGGCTGTAGAAAAGCAGTAGGAGGGGGCTGCATTATCTCCAGAATTAAAGAAGTACACAAACCAAGAGGGAAAACATGCTCATCAAATATGTGTGTAAATGCCCTGACACTCCAGAGTCTGGGGATGGACCTGAAGCCATGATTGTCAGTGACTCTCCCTAAGTGTCCACCTGCTTCCCATGAAACACATATCAAGCACCCACCAGTCCTCAGGAGTCAGAGCCATCTATCTGATGAGCTTGGCTCTTGGCTTTGGAAGGAGTCACGTGTAAGGATGAGCTCTGTGGATGTGTCACCCAGAAGGAACAGAGAAAGGAAATACATGTTGGGGCAGGGACGGCAAACCCATAAAGTTTGGTTGGATAGTGTTGATTTGCTGTTGAACAATGTTTGGGGAGACTGAGGCACAGGGAGGTGGTCCTGCATTTCAAACACACACACACTCTCTTGTTAAGAGAAAAACCAGAGCATAACAGTTCCTCTCCCACCCCACACTGTGATAAGTGGGTCCAAGAGCGGGAAGAGTAAACCATGACCTCTCCCAAACAAGCTTTTGGTATTGAACCGAGATCTGACTCAATGTGTTGGTTTTGTTTTTTCCTGGCCAATCAAGGCATTTCCCCACGGCTGCACATTCTGGAGCTCAAGATGCACAAAGATAACCATATTCAAATACAGAGCTAGCAGGACCCTGAGAGACGGAACACACACAGCCCACGGGGTTCCCGAAAATCAGGCCCATATCACCTAAGCATAGTCTAACTTCTAAATAAGGCTGCAGATCACAGATTTGTTTACTTTCATTTGGCGATAATTGTTCACAGCAGAACATATCAGAAAATTCTATAATAGGAACCACAGCCAGGAAATAGTAAATAATTAATCACCCTCCCTCCCAGTTCCAGCATCTCTGTTGATATAAATGACCGTATAATTCCAAACCCAATTATCACTACTTAGCCGTTCCATTTTGTAGTTAAAATCCCACAAAATTAAAGTGCATCAATTGTTAATGGTAATAGACCAGACAAGGGATTAAAGATTATTTTAATGTTTATTTCCTGTCAAGAGATCTTTGGCAGGAAACACTGCAGACAAAAGGCTGCACACTCAGATGAGATTCATATATTTAAATCATCTTACTTCTAAAAACATTATGGATATAATTACTTGTTTAATTTACTTGTTCCCTCAAGATACAGGCTGAGGAGATCAAGCCAACTTTATTCCATCAAGTTCTCAGAAAGGAAAGGCCTGCTCTGTAGCATTTCATAAGCTCTTTTATCCTAAGTAATCAGATCAAAGATGGTACCCATGTCCCACTACCCTGGGGAGTAGGGGGAGGAGAGTCAGAGGGTGGAGTGTCGAAGGAGTGATATCTGAGCTCAACTCTCAGGCCTGCAATCAGAGGGTTGGGTGGCCAAGGCAAACCACGAAAGCTCCCTAGAGTCTCAAATTCCCCATTTGTAAAATAAGGTGATCAGGACCCCCGTGCAAACACAGACATTTCAATGTAGCAATGTTTATTCTTAAAGTGGTCATTAGGTGACCCATTTATGCTTAATTCATCTTTCTAAATTACCACTGAGATAAATATGTATGCATATTCTCTCTCTCTCTCTCTCTCTCTCTCTCTCTCTCTTTCACACACACACACACACACACACACACACACACACACACCTAGAAAACACAATTGCAAGTCCAGGGGTTTATTTAAAAAAAAAATCAAGATAATAGTAAAAGTAAGTTCTATCACAACATCCAATCAATTTACTTAAGATGTCGGTTAAGAAAGGTTAAAAAATTCACAGGCCAAAAAAAATTTATAAATGAATACCCTATCTAATAAAAGACTAATATGCAAATTGACTGTCACTCCAACACAAGATGGCTGCCCCCATGTGGACACAAGATGGCTGCCACAAGATGGCCAGCAGGGGACGGCAGTTGGGAGGGACCAGGCCTGCAAGGGAAGGCAGTTGTGGGTGATCAGGCCAGCAGTGGAGGGCAGTTGGGAGGGACCAGGCATGCAAGGGAGGGCAGTTGGGGGCGATCAAGCCTGCAGGGGAGGGCAGTTAGGGGTGACCAGGCTAGCAGAGGAGGGAAGTTGGGGGCGACCGGGCCTGCAGGGAAGGGCAGCTGTGGGGGGACCCAAGCCTGCAGGGGAGGGCAGTTAGGGGTGACCAGGAATGCAGAGGAGGGCAGTTAGGGGCAATCAGGCTGACAGGGGAGCAGTTAGGCATAAATCAGGCTGGCAGGGAAGTGATTAAGGGGTGATCATGCTGGCAGGCAGAAGCAGTTAGGGGCAATCAGGAAGGCAGGCAGGTGAGCAGTTGGGAGCCAGCAGTCCTGGATTGTGAGAGGGATGTCCGACTGCCCATTTAGGCCCGATCCTACTGGGATCGGGACTAAATGAGCAGTCGGACATCCCTCGAGGGGTCCCAGATTGGAGAGGGTGCAGGCTGGCCTGAGGAACACATACCCCCCCACCCCCCGTGCATGAATTTCGTGCACTGGGCCTCTAGTATAATATATGAGAAAGAGAGAAAAAAGGATGGATAAATGGATGGACAGACAGACAGATAGACAAAAATAGTAATTGCTCACCTAAAGTATTATGTAGATCATGGAGAAATCGAATCTGAAAAAAACCTGGGTCCTTTTCCTCCAAAGTGTGCAGTTACTGTTTCACTTAATTTTTCTGCCACCGTCACTAGAATATAAAAACCACGAGGGCAGAGGTATCTGTTTGCTCACTGCCATATTGCTAAATTTAAAATAGATCCTGGCACATAGTAGGCACTTGATAAATATTATTGATACAGGTAAACAATGATGATAATTGTTTCATATTTTTGCAAAGGGGTTTATAATTCATAATTCTCACAAGTGTATGAACTTATTAATTTACCAGCAAGGTGCCTGAAGACTAGAGGGGTTGAGAAGCTCTGCCCAAATCACACACCCTGATGAAGGATCAAAGGTAATTTGAACTCACACTTTCTGATTCTCAATCCTGGGTTCATCCCATATCACCAGTCTAGCCCTATGAGATGTCTCTCTACCTGAGGGGAAGGGAAGGCACTGTGCCTTAGGCAGCAGACAGATGACTTATAAAGAAGTTTCTGTAATCGTTTGGGTTCCCAAAACTGGGTGTGACTTTGGGCGAATCTTCACCTCTCTGTACCTCTGCTTCCTCTTATGTGGGAATCTTTGTAGTGTGAAGATATGTTTGCTCACACCTCTTGAATGACTCAGGACGTGTCCACCTTCAAGTAATACACACATGATTCAAACCCAACTCAAAATAGCTTATTGTATGACCACTGGAACCCTAGCAGCAGCCAGGCCACAGTACAGAGGAACCACAATGAGCCCACAATGAGCCCAGGAACTTTCTACTCACTCCTCTCTTTGCCTGGAGGGCCACGGGAGCACAAGATATCCCTGGTATGTCCAGGCTGAGTTAATGTCCAGACGAAGCAGAAAGTAGGCCTCTGCCTGTGTATCTCCTTTAGGAGTAAGAAAGCATTTCCCAGCAGTGTCCTCCATTTTCATTGGCTAGGACTGGGGGTAAAAGGATATTGAGATGTCATCTATCATAACTGCTATGCTTATTTTACAAAATATATGAGGCAAAATAAAATGAACCTGCTTACTTATTTTTAAAAATACAGTGCCCAAATTAAAACAGAATAATTATCCAACAATAAACAGTTAAATAAAACATCATTCATATGGCTCAACTTATGAAATCATCAAATTATTTTTCTAAGTAATGTCTATTGACTTGAAAAATTCTTATTGTAAAAAAAGAGTACAAACACATCGATCATGAGTTTATTTATTTATTTTTCATTGATTTCAGAGAGGAAGGGAGAGGGAGAGAAATAATGAGAGAGAATCATTGATTGGTTGCCTCCTGCACACCCCCGACTGGAGATCGAGCCCACAATCCAGGATCGAACCCAGGACCCTTCAGTTTGCAGGCCAACGTTCTATCCACTGAGCCAAACCAGCGAGGACTCATGAGTTTATTTTTTAAAATGCCATCACTCAGAAGAAAGAAAAGAAGAACAAATAACAAAATAGTAAGAGTGATCATATTAGGGTAGTGGAATTAATGGCACATTTAAATTTTCTTCTGCTTAGGTTCCTGAGTGTTTCCTTCTTCTCCTTCTCCTACCATGCATATTATTTACTACCATGTTCAAAAAATAAAAGTTGATTTTTCAAGTAACAAGTAACTGCTGATGGGGAAAAAAGTCAAATCAGGTTCTATGCCTGGGTCCAGTCAAATAATTTACTTAGGTCACTGTTAAGAAAAATCAACAAATTCACTGTGTAATAAAAATATATACATGTATACAAAAATATCTGCTTCTCTACCAACTCCATTTTGATCACTGAGAAATCAGAACCTGCCTCTTTCCCAGCACCCAATTCTGGAGGAAGCTGACTCTTGAGTCCTGGAGGTGGAGCCTCCTGGCTGGGAGCTGCTGATGGCAGCAGCTGTCCAGGTAACACACAGGGAAACCCCAAACAGGCTGAGAAATGACTGTACCTGGAGCACCAGGGAGGCTAGGGAGCTGATGAGGAGTCTGCATGACTTATGGCTTCTCTACTGCTCTTTGTAGTGTCCATGATTGTGTCTGACATTCATGGGACATAACTTCCAAACATGTTTTTAAGTAACCCGGAGCTTTGCTCTAGAGCTATCTTCTAGACCCAGCTTATCATGAAGGCTTATAGATAACTTCCTTTAAAACAGTCTCAGGAAAGCCAATAATGCAGTCATCTTATACCTGATCTTGGCAGAAAATAATCATAGCAATAAATCAATTGCTAACAGTGGGCCTGGCACTCTGCCAGCTATTTTACCTACACTATATCCAACTCCGCTGGGTCATAGCTAACAATACCCACTCCCATGTTCCAGAGATGAAAAAAGTAAGGCTCAGGAGCTGTAAGGCTTATTATGAGTCTAACTAATCAGTTTGGTGGAACCCAGATTCACACTCAGTTGTGTCTGATTCCAAAGCATTTGCTCTTTGTTACTGAAGAGATTCTCCTTCAGGGTTTAGGGAAGTTGCTGCTACATTCCTCAGCCAAGCACTGATGCCTCACATCTGCATTGGTGGTAGGGGGAGGCAGGGGACATGGTCTGGGGAGGTGGGCTGTGTCTCTGGAGGCATATGTCCAGAGGTTCTTGGTGAGCAGAAGGAACGGCTAAGCCTGTGACAGGTGAAGGCAAGAGCTTAACCCTAGACCTTGGGTAAGATCAGAGATAGAACTGGACATTGTTCCTTCCCATCTTTGACACCATTTTAACAATCTGCTCACACTCCCAGGGACCTGCCTGGCTTTCCACCTCAGGGGACTTGTTCTCCTGCCAAAGTAAGACACTGGATGGCTACTTGTATTCAACATGAAAGCCACAGATATTTGAAGAGTCTAACCCAATCTTCATATCTTTTGTATAGACACAAAGGAACCATAACCTTGGGGCTCTCTCTCTCTCACTCACCTTTCCTGTTTAAGCATGCTGGGGAGCACATACTCGAAACAGAGCAGTTTAAGTAAAAATGGCATATAATGGGACTACTTTGGTGCTTACAATGTAAGAGCCTTTATGGGATCCAGCTAACCTAGAGTGAGAGATGCTGGTACCTGGGCCTTGGATGGAGGGGAGGTCAGACTTTCTCATGAATATGATAGCTAAACAGATGGGCAATGGCTTTAGCAGTCAAGGGGCTATTAATTAAACACAAGAAAAGCCAAATTCCCTTCCGTCCCAGGCTATGAGGCTCTCCATTAAGGAGATACGCATTGTTATAAGGGGTTAGGATATAAACCCAACAGCCATCCCACCTTTTCCTCACTCCTTTTTCATTAGGAGGTGTGCCTTGCAGGTTATAGTATAAACCTGAAAGTTTCTGCATCACGTGGCTAGCTCTCAAAAATCCACAGGGGAACTTTTGTAAGCCAGTTGAGATTTGTGGGCCAGGGCGGGGAGAGGGTGGGGGAAACCCATTACATAACCTTTCACCAGGCATAAAATTTACTGTGAATGCAACGCCTAAAGGTCCATGGTGGCCTCTGATTTAAAACTATTAAATCTGGTTTCCCGAGAACATCTCCATTATAATAAATACATAACTATGACAACATATGCTAATTGTACAATTTCAAAGACTAGAGTGAACAACCTATACATGAAAAATACATTCAAACACAGCTGTGTTGGATTCATACCACTAAGGCTTTCGATTCAGGCTGAGTTCCTATGAGGATATTAAACGTTTCATGAACAGATTGCCACCCTGGTGGATAGCAGTGGGAAGCAGGGCACCAGGACCCAGTTTCACACAGGTGACCAAGCTGGACCTGTGTGCATCTGGAATGCGGGTGTTGTCTCCCGTTTATGGAATTTAAGGAAGAAATTATCTGTATATTTATATATGTGTGTGTTCTTCAAAAAGGCAAAAAGAATGCTATGTAACATACATATCTTTTTATCTTCAAAGTATGTCTTGAAGAAATTAGAGAAATAATATGGTGATTGTATTTGGTAATCTAGTCAAAGGAAAAATAAGACCCTTTTAATGGAATTCAGCCAAACACTTTTTTTTTCTTTCTTAATCTAGGTGCATTCTTCCTGTTTTTCTTCTTCATCTCCCTTCCCTCCTTCCTCAGACATTTAAGCCAGTCCCACTGACCGCTAGTTGCTGTGAGGGATACACAGATAATTACAACAGAACCTGCCCTTCGGGGAACTATCCTTAGATAACAAGTGGATAAAAATGGCCCTGGGGCCTTAGATTCAACCACAGACAGAGAGAGGTCGGACTCTTCCCTGCTGCTGTGGCTTATGGCCTGGAAAGCCATGATCAGGAAACTCTTCTGTCTGTGCATTAACCAGACCTGTGAGGTGGGGCTAAGGACATTTGTGAGATTTTCCTAAGGGATAAACCAGATGATGAGTGAATCCACCTTGCCCATCATAGGCACTCAGCACACAAAACAACAAGATAACAACAGTAACGGTCAAAAGTGGGCAGAGCCCTAAGAGAAGGGCAGATGAGAGAGAAGGAGAACACTCAGAGGTGGGAAAGATCCAGGTCATGGTGTGAGTTGGTGTACACAGGAAGAGCTGTGTGAGAAAAAGAACCCAGTGCACAGTTAGTGTAGCAATAAACAAAGGCCACCCACCTGAGGGCAAACAGAGGCCATTTGTCCAAAGACTGTTGCTGCAGGGGAGCCAGCCACCATCAAGAGTGTTTGGCAGAATCTCAAAGTCAGCGGGGAGGGGACGTTTTTTAGCAGAGGTCCTTGGCACAGGGAAGCCGGAAGTGGGTTAATGAGAATCCTGAGTGATTGATTTGGGGATCATATTTAGCTTTCTCTGGTTGGTCCTGAGTTGGAAGTAGATACAACAATTAGGGAAGCTGGGCCTGACTGACCATGGCCGGGGCATTCCTGGTAGCATGCCCAGGCTGGGTGCTGTGAGACTGTGGGCAAATGTGCTCTGGCCATTGTCTGTGCGTATGTTCAGTCTCTCATTAGCAAGATCATCTAATGACCAGTGACTGTTACCTCAGAGCTGTCCACAAAAAGGACTATGATGGACACACTGTGCTAAAGCAGTGGGTGCAGAGGAACAGGCAGCTGCAGATAAAGAGGGGGGCCACCGGTCAGAGCTGCCTGAGGACAAGGGCATCATGTTCCCAGAAGGCCCCACACAGCCTGGAAACTGATTCCTGGTTACCTGGGCCTTTGTGGAGGGATACATGTGAATTAGAGAGAAAAGGGTGCTTTGATGTCCTAAAGAAATAGCCATTTTTCATACAATTTCTGGGAGGTGGTAATTTATTCAGTCATCTTGCAACCTAATTCCTGTCTGACTGATTTTCTCTCTGGCTTTATCTTCTCCAAGGTGCCACACACCTGTTCTGGGTGAATAAGGATAAATATGGTAAAACAATAGGACGGTTCGAAAAGCCAATGAACGACGGAAAAGACTAAGCTAAAGCAAATGAAAAAGAAAAGTTCACCGTCTGTATAAAGTTTCTGCCAAAGTGATTACTAATGCTGCATTTTAGAAAAATAGCAATAAAAACCTCTAGCTCTTTAGAGTTGGAGGGAAAGGGGCTGGTATCCCCCAAAAGCAGAAATACTGAGTCCATGCCACTGGCGTTAGCCAACACATTTTTGGCTGTTTTAGAAGCTTCTGTTTTGGGCCTAGGGTGTAAGCCCTGCATCTGCTGCTCAGGAGATGCCGAGTCTCATGGAGAACTGCTTTGAGGAATAAGGGAAGCGATGGTCTAAGGGCTTGGGTGTGATTCGAGCTCTTAGTATGCACTGGGGCAATGGAAACTATCATTTTGTAGAATGGGGAGGAATATGTCCACCCTCAGAGGACTGGTGGCAGTGAAGGTGTGAAGGAATGGAAATTAGGCCTAGAATCGTGCTTGACAAAGCAGGTTGGCATCCCATCCCGCCCTAATAGACCCAAAGATGCTTTGCAAAAGATTTCATTGTACAGTATATTGAAAAGGGACCATTATCATATAATCGCGTGCTTGTTTGTGTAATGATGTAAATGCATAGAAAGACAGAAGAAATCAGAATAAGCAGCAACTCTTCAAAGAGAGAGGAGAGTGTAAGCACACTTTAAAAGGGCAGTTATTCCACATCCTTTGTGTGTGCCTGGCCAGCACTCATTTGCCCTTAGGGTAAAACACCCTGATTCCTTTGGGAAACAGCTCCTCCCAACCCACTCCTCCACCTCCTTCCCTCTCCCCTCCCTCCTCCCCCCCCCCCCCCGCCCCCGTCCAAGTGTATGGCACATGACATACACTTGTCCAATCACTTCCATAGGCTGATTCAAGGATGCACCAACCTAGACCAGTGAAGGTCTACTGGTCAATTCCAGGTTTTGGCACTGGAGCTTCACATCCAAAAGGTGCAGAAGCTCTACCAGTATCAAGGAAGAAAGTTCCTGAGTCAACACAGGGAAAAGCTGAGCAAAGAGGGGAAGAGAGAGATTCTTTTTTTTTTTTAATATATTTTTTTATTGATATTTTACAGAGAGGAAGGGAGAGGGATAGAAAGCTAGAAACATCGATGAGAGAGAAACATCGACCAGCTGCCTCCTGCACATCCCCTACTGGGACGTGCCCGCAACCAATGTACATGCCCTTGACCGGAATCGAACCTGGGACCTTTCAGTCCACAGACCAACGCTCTATCCACTGAGCCAAACCGGTTTCAGCAAGAGAGAGATTCTTGATGACATCCTCTGAATATAGGTCCAGGAGCCTGAGCCAATTATATACCTAGATATAATAACATTTTGATTATGTAAGTTATTGTACTGTTACAAGGCTAAGGATCTAAAGGCTGAGATAGAGAATAGAGGGGTATTACTTTATTTAGTTAGGATAGTGTGGCAGGCAGAAAGAATAATGGTGTCAAGAGATGACCCTGTTCTGATCCCTGACACCTGTGATTATGTTACTTTACATGGCAAAGGGTTCTTTGCAGATGGAAATAAGTGAAGGTTCTTGAGATGGGGAGAGTATGCTGAATTACCCAGGTGGCCCCTGTGGAATCACAAAGATCCTAAAAGGATGGAAAAGTCAGACAGGAGGAGCAGAGTGAGAGAGATGTCCAGATGCTACAGGGTCAGACTTGCAGGTGGGAGAAGAGGACCATGGGCCAAGGAATAAAAGTGGCCCCTAGAAATTGGAACAGATTCTCCCTCAGAGCCTCCAGAAGATATCCAGCCCTGCCAACACCTTGATTTCTGCCCAGTGAGACCCATTTTGGACTTTTAACCTCCAGAACAGTAAGAGAATACATTCATATTATTTAAGCCACCACATTTGCGGTCATTTGTTACAGCAGCAATAGGAAACTGATACAAATGGTCAGAAGTAGTCTCTTTGATGAGTATTCACAATGAGTGCTGAGGGATGAGGAGGAGATAGCATATCAAGGGTGGGAGAAGATCATGCCAGGACAGGAAACAGAATATGGGAAGCCCCGCTAGGAAAGTGGTTGACATGTTCTGGGAACAGCAAGATCATTGTGGCTGGAATGTACATTGCTTAGACTTGAGGTTCAGAGAAGAATTTAAAGCACCTTAAATATTCAATGCAACCTGAATTTGGGGGAAACAAAGCATTCTTTAATGATATCCTTCATTCTAAACTCATTGAGGACTAAAACCAAAGCTCTTCCATATGTTACTAATAACTAGCATGAAGAATTCCAAATACAATTTCCCTTAGTAATTCCAATTTGTATGCCTATTTAGACTGCTAATATGCATTCCAGACTTTCTGGATGTGCCTTATTCTCATGTATTCTCACGCGTTGTGCTTAGCAACATATTCATATGCCAGACCCATAATAGACACTAAATAAATATTTGTTGGAGAAATATGCCCAGGGTTTTTGGTTTGCAAACACAATCCCTGATACTATATACTCCTTATGACCTGTTCTCTCAAGTCATGTTAGAAATAATTAAAATGTTTTGATTGCGACAGACCCAGGAGTAAGCATTTGTCCATCAGCACTACCTGTGAGGTCAAAAGCAGGGGTGGGGAGGAGGGGGACAGGAGAGAGAGGGGAGAAGTGATTCAAGTAGAACCAAGATATCAAATAAGCTGGAAGTTACTAATTATGACAACTTCCTCACATTGGGAAGAAGACAATTTTGGAAGTGGTCCCCCACACCACTTAGCTGCTGAGCAAGCAAAAGCGATGTGAACAAGCTCTATGGGCACAAGAAGGCCAGGGCTTCCTTTAAATCAGTTCCTAGAAGGCAAGGAACCAGTATATCATAGTGAGACAATCATTAATAATGAGACCATTATTAGGAGCCAAGATATAAAAATTGTACATGAAACAGCCTTATAAGCAGATTCCGTGCGTGGCTGATTAACCTCCTTATCCCACTGGGGGCCGGTGGCTCAGGGGAGTAGTAATGAGATGTGGAAGTCATTCGCCTCGAGGTCACAGGTTTAAAGATGGACATGTTAGAAGGCACCTAATTGCTACTCCTGGATGACTTGATGGAGCACAGATGGGCACACAGGTACCTTGTGGGCTCAGAGATACTAGCCCAGGGTTCGAGTCCCTGCACTGCCCCTGAACTAGCTGTGGGATGTTTGTGCTGGTCAGAACTTCAGTTTCACAATTCATAAAACCTTGTCAAGGCTATCTCATATATTTGTCTATTTATTTAAACTTTTGCACTCGGATGTCAAGTGTGACTCGACACGGATAGCATCGGTAGCAGCTTGTATGTCGAATTATATTGATTGTATCAATAATTTGAAATATAAAATAATCCAAATAAGTAAGTTTGTATGAAAAGAAACTCCAGTTTTTTATTCTACTGCCGCACTTTGTAAAATCTGGGGTATTTAAAAAATTAAGTCCCGAGTAGAATAAAGGAATCGAGAAAAAAGCAAGCGAGTGCAAAGGGTTAAATCCTCACCCAAGGATATATTTTAATTTGTTTTAGAGAGAAAGGAAGGTAGGGAGGGAGGGAGAGAGAAGGAGTAAGGGAGGGAGGGAGGGAAAGAGGGAGGGGGGAGGGAGAGGAGAGACATTGATATGAAAGAGAAACATCAATTAGTTGCCTCAGGTACACACCCCGACAGGGGATCAAACCTGCAACCTAGGAATGTATCTTGACCAGGAACCGAACCCACAACCTTTTGGTGTATGGGGCAACGCTCCAACCAACAGAGCCATGCAGTCAGGGCAAGGATGATTTTTTTCAGATAAATATGAGCAAGCTTGGCACATGGTCAATATTTGACATGCGACAATTGCTATTCTAGGAAGCCATGTTTTCTTTTGAGTTCTTGGGCATTAAAAGGGCAAGAGGTCGCTATGAATATTACAAGCTGCAGCCCTGTTGGACCTTCTTGGGTCTGGAAAACTGTACAGAGCTTCTCTGCCATGTGAGGGGAACACAGAAAAGGCCCTCATCATGCGTTATCTAGTTTGGGTTACCAGTGGCAGAATAATAGCAGTACTAACATTTATGGAGAGCTTACTATGTGTCAGGCTCTCCCTCTATTAACTAATTTAATCCGTACAGAATCCCCATACAGTAGGTACTAGTAATAGTAATAGTAGGTATTAGTAATAAATAGTATTACTATTATAAGCAATAATCCCACAGTTTTACATCTAGTAGGAGGAGGGACATAATTTGTACCTAGAGAGCAGGATTCCAGACTTTGGTTAACTATTAAACTATGGGCACAGTTAGGAAAGAGGTTTTTCCTGCATCTGTGGTGAATGTGCCTCACACCCAGTATTTCCCTCGGATGCATCTCAACATGGAAACAGGTTCAGCAGGAGCAAAAGAAATGGTCAGAATGGGAACTGGCCGTGGACCTGTGACTGTCTTAGCGGACAGAGCCCATGGCCAGAATACAGGGATTTAGCTTGCCCATGAATCTCAACCCTCAGGGGAGTCCTGGTGGCAGGAAAATCAGAGACAAATGAGGTGAGAAATGTGGGTCTGGGCAGCACTGAACTTGACCTGTAACACACAGATGGTGCTCAACAGAATGGATAGATCCCACCTAGGCTGACATTTAAGCGGGGAGAAGCACTAAGGCAAAAAAGGCAACATGAAGCCACTGAAAGATGAATTCGGAGACCAGAGCCCTGGGTTCAAATCCCAATCTGACTTCTCCCCCCATCTCCACCCAATGCCTTATCCTGACAACAAGCCATGCTGTAGAATAGATATTTGCAAATCCCTTGATTAGGAAATCTGATTCAGTTATATAATAAAAGGGTCATATATTCAATCATTTGTTAAATGGAGAGAAATGGCAAATTATTTGGGGGGCAGGAGGACTCCTACACAGGTACGTCACAGCCAATTGAATAAAGCACTTGAGTGTTAACTCTCCACTAAATTGATTGTTGTCTCCCTCCCCTCCTTTGCACTTTCCAGGGACCTAAGGCTCTTGATGAAAAGGGAGGCATAATCCTTCCTTTGGTGTCTGTGATCAAGATCTATTTGGTAACCCACTCCTCTAATGCTGCCCGTGCAGAGAAATAATTTCGGCTCCCCGTTAATTTGAGTATTGAACTGAAATTCTGCAGCTGCTTTCTGCCAAGCCTGAAAGCAGAAATTAATTTCAATGACCCAGGCAAGTGGAGGGGAGCTCTGTCAGGTAATTAGTCTTCGTCTCTGCTACTCAGGGTCTATCACTGTGCTAATCCATACATACACCCAGGCATTCCCTGAGTCACTGGCAATCTGCGGGGCCTTTAACTACCTCCTGCTTGGGTTCTCCCAGAGCAGGGCCACCTGCAGGGAAGGGAGGAGGCTCCCTCTCACATTGCCCTTCCCTTGGCCTATGGAGGGCTGGTACAACTCATGTGGCTGATTTACATGCTCTTCTCCTGTGTGATGGAGTCTGCCCTTGATTAAGCAGAGCTCTGGGTGGGGGAGGGGTCCCTCCTGCAGCTTTCTGACTGGCCAGTTTATTAATGAAAGAGGCGCCAATATTGATAGCCCTGACTCTACAGTGCAGCAATTACAGGGTCTGTCCTTCCAGGCTTCTAATTAAAAGGGAGCCTTTCTCCACCAGGGATGGCTCTTATTGTCATATTCGCATTCAATTCCGGTTTTGGATGTGGGCACCCCTGCCTTTTCCTTTAGGAAAATCTCCTCCGGGAAACTTAGACCTGAAAAAGTAAACAAAGGTGTGAAAAGCTTTGTTCTCAACTGGGGTCATTCTGAACTCCAGGGAAAAGAAAGGCTTTTGGAGAAGGAACCTGTTCTGAAAAGCAGCCTGTCTCCCTCCATGCCTCTTGGAGACACTTCTCTGAGCTTCATGATTTTCATGCTTTTAACCATGAAAGGGGGTGGGGGAGATTCAATAGCAGCTATGATAACTTTCTGAACACCTACTAAAGGACTTTCTATCTGCTTTTAACCCTGAAAACGGAGGCGGGGGGCGGGGAGGGGGGGGCGGCAATTGAATAGCAGCTATGATAACTTCCTGGGCACCTATTAAAGGACTTTCTATCTGCTGACATTGTTCTCCCTATTGCAACAGTGTGGGGTGGGTCTCAGTGGTTCCATTTTACAGATGAGAAAACTAATACCCAGGTAGTTGGTGGCCCTTTCTGATCTGAAGTCCTTCTTCATTCTACTCCAGGCACTCAATACCCCAAGCCTGAGGGTCAGGCAGGGAGCATTCAGGGTGGAAGCAGAGGAATTGAGAAATGGGCCATGGGGAGCCTCCCCTTGCCCACCCCACTCCCTCCTGCCAATGCTGCATGCCAGAATTCTAACCCAGAATGGCCAGCCCGTGGGGGTAATATGATATTTCTAGAGATGTCAAAAATCTGGACTTTCAGGTGAATAATGCCTTAATTAATGGTAATTCACTTGTTAGTGAAGCTCACATTTGTGACCTTTGAGACGGTCTCCATCTGCCTCCTTGGAATAATTTTTAACTTGGTGTTTGCTTATTTGTGTTCTGAACCTCTCATCCAAGTGGGAACGCCCAGCCACCTTTGCCACATCCCTCTCCTGTCGGAGTGATCACATGCTATAAACTGCCCCAGCACTATGTGGAAATTACAGTGGAAACAAATTGTGATCCCCAAATGCCTTCTTAAAAGGCATTCCACAGCTGGTATCAGATCCTCGCTCTACTTTTGTAACAAATCTCATCCCTCACCCAAGGGAGTCACAGACAAACCTGTGGTTTGGGGGTTTCTCCCCAACCCCACCTCATCTGCCCAACCCTGAACCAACCCTGCATTTATTCCTAGTTCACTAATGAATCAACTATATGATCTTGGGCACATTCCCCTCTTCTTGTGTGTCTCAGTTTTCTCATCTATAAAATGGGAGGATGATTCTGGACCCACAGGTTTGTTGTGAGGTTCCTAGGAGACAGTGCATGGGAAAGTTTGATCACATGCCTGTTTTCTGGTAAGGAGGCCTACCAGGCTTGACCTCCTGCAGAAGTGCCTTGCACGTCTTCAGATCCAAGGTAGCTGAACTGCACAGGCTCATGGTTCTGAGTTTCTTCTCCAGGAAAATAAACAGAACAATGATGACTGAACACTGGAGAACAAGCCAGTCTTTTAGCCTCACTTTTTCTGCCTCTAAAGTGGGCCTTCCACGCCTCCCTTATAGGACTGCTGGGAGATTACAAAAGGAAAGCAGGGCCGACACAGTCAGCCTACAGGAAACCAAGCTCCCACTACCAGCTCCCTGGAGGTCTTAATTCTCTTGCTTTAGACATCGTGCAGGTTTTATGCTTCAAAGTTCTTTTCTCATGCTTAGCCCTAAAGCTACGAAATGGAAAAAAATAATTTAAAAAACCTGAATCTTCACAGGAGCTACAACAGTGAAATATAATCATTTCTCATTTTACTGTGAATTCCTAGAAATGACAACATCCCCGAGAGAGAGAGAGAGAGAGAGAGAGAGAGAGAGAGAGAGAGAGAGAGAGAGAGAGAGAGAGAGGAAGAGGGAGAGCGCGCGCGCCTGTGCCTGGATAAATAGAGAAACTAATGCTGTAATGCATTTTATTGGAATCAAAAGTGCTCTCTGGCCTCTGACCCCCTCCCATCCCCTTCAGCCTGCTGCTGGGGGCACCAGGGAAAGTCAGAAGCATTGGTTTGGTGTCAAGTAGCACTGCCATCCACATTCTATGAGAGTCAATTGCAATTAACAGTGCCATTCAGAATGGCAGGTTCAGGACATACAAAGGGAGCACAGTCAGATCTTATCAAAACCTAAGGCCAGAAGGCTGGGTCTTTCCTAGGCTGTTTGCACAGAAAAAAATAAAATAAAAATGGTGGTGGGAGAAGAGCTGGGTAGGGAAGGATGCTGGACCAAAAGGGGAGTGGAAAGAAGCTAGGCACCTGAGTAGGGAGGTTTAAACATAGAAAAACAGACTCCAGCTCATCCATTGAGTTCAGATCCTGACTTTGTCCCTGGCTACTGAGGACAGGAGGCAGGTGACTAACCCCTCCAGGCCTTATCTTTAAAATGGGAAGAGCAACTGTACCTTCCTATTTTTTAAATTTTCCTGTGAGAGAATGTTGGCAAAATTCTGAGGGTAGAGCTTGGAACTTGGCAGTTGTTCTGAGAAGAGCTTGGCTTGGTGTGGGACGGAGATCCGGAGATCCAGGAGACAAGTGGATTCTTCAAGTAAGCACGCCAGAGAAATCAAACAGCATAGAGACAGTCTGAAAGGAACTCCCTATCCACCTGGTGGAACCAGGCGTGGGGACCCCTGGGAGGGGCGGTTCATGGGTGCTGATGTAGACTGTAGAGCTCCCATGGGGGGGGGGGGGGTGGGGAGACACATACTGTAGTAGGCCCTGGGCTGGGAGAACATTGGCCAGTCCACTGGTCCCCCACCCACTACTCCATTTTGGCACATCCCCTACAAAGTGCTTAAATTTCTTTTCATGCAGAAGGGCTTGAGCACCAACTGTGTGCTTTGCGCTGGGCCATTTACTAAGAGGCACCCAGAAAACCACCTGTCCAGCCCCCTCTACTTTGTTTCTTTGTTATGAGAATGACTAGAGGCCTAGTGCATGAAATTCGTCCATGGGTAGGGTCCCTAGACCTGGCCAGCAATCAGGGCCAATCTGTGGGGCTGCCAATGGGGTGGTTGGGGTAGGGGGGAGGGGAGGGAGGCGGGGTGCTGGCACCGGCCTTGGCTGGCCTGGGGCCTGGGTGCAGCTCCGGCGTTGAGCGTCTGCCCCCTGGTGGTCAGTGTGCGTCATAGTGACTTGTCATTCCACCGGTCATTCCTCTGTTTGGTTGATTTGCATACTAGCCTTTTATTATATAGGGTGCCAGGGACTAAGGAAGTGTGATTCCATAGAAAGTTCCAGAGAGACCTAATTTCAAATGCCAGGTGGGCCACTGATGAGCAACATGCCCTTGGACCTGTGGCTAGGACTGTTTAAAGCAGTGATGGGCAACCTTTTGAGCTTGGTGTGTCAAACTTCGCCAAAAAACAGCATAACTCGGGTAGTGTGTCACTTTGAGGAAAAAACATTATTTCACAAATGTTTCATCCTCAGGAGCAGCAAATATTTCATCCTCGGCATGCGGCCGCCTCAGTGGCCGCGTGTCATCAGAAATGGCTACGTGTGTCAGTGCTGACACGCGTGTCATAGGTTCGCCATCACTGGTTTAAAGGCACATCTTTAACAAGGAGGCAGGAATACTTATCATTGCAGGGTTATGTGAGCATAAGTCAAAAATGTGGAAGGCGGGGTGGGTGTTCAATGTGTGCAATTTATTTATTATTCCAGCTTCCTTGCTGGGCTCTGGATAGACAGGCGCTGGCTGGCTCGCACCGTCAGCCTGTCTCAAATGGGCATATGCCCGTCTGGAACTGGGCAGACTAGGGGACCAAGTCCAAACCACACCAGCCTCTTCAGCCAGATGAGGAATTCTCCCCAACGCACAGGCCCTCGGACTGCTCTTATGATTTCTTTAATGATGGTGCTCACGCCGGAAGCATGAAGAAGTTATCTGAAGGAGCAGACAAATTAACTGGAGGTTGACTACTTCTTGATCCACTTCCAAAAACAAAAGCACAACCCCAGGGAAGGCAGAGACTCCTCTCTATTTTTACTTTCCTAGCGAACTGCCTGTTTTTGTTCGCACGTCTTCATAATTGAGCACATACCTTTCAGACCCTCTCAGAATTCCAGAAACTTGAGGCTAAAATATCCATTCGTTTAAATTTTTTAGAGTTCCCATGGAGCTAGAGAAAAGGGGGTCAGTATGACTGATCATACGGACAGAATGGTGGAGGAAGAGAACAGTTCCTCCATTTTTCTATCAAGAAAATAATAATACCCAGCAAAACCTCATTAAGTCAGTATTGGTTTATTTAAAAGAGCTTATCATTTGCAGTAACTATTCCCCAATCAACCGGATGCCTCTATTGTAATCTTCTTTAATGTTGAAAGTCTGATAATTAAATATATTAATATATCAGGACAGACTTTATTTGAAGGCACATGGTGTTTTGTATGATGTCTCTAAGTGTCCTGAAGAGCAATCAGTGCATAGTAGGTGTTCAATAACCCTGAGCTTCGTTCCCCTGCATTTTGTATTATCAGAGCTTTAACCTGGGCTATAATGTATCTAGTCCTTATCAATAACAACGTATTTCCGTTTTAATATACTACCTTTTATTAAACTGGAGCCACAAACTCTTAATAGCAAGGCCTGTCCAAGGCCCTTTAATCAGCACTGTTGTGCAGATGTCTCTCCTAGGAAAACACGGGCAATGCTCAGCAGCCAGGATGGGGACCGCTCATCCACCTTCATGTTGGCAGAATGAGTTACAGGATTGTATTATCAATGCAATTAGGCCAGGCTCCCGCTGCACTTCCACGGCAGACCTCTTGGTTCTGTACAATAAGAGGCACTTCCCTCTGTGACCTGGTTTCCAAAGCATTTCTCCCCCTGAAGTGGTCACCATTGATGCCTGCATGGAAAAGCCAACTTCTAAGTTTGTGCTTGCCTGCCACTCTGAGTTTTTCCAACATGGTACCCAGGTCAAGGGCAAGCAGACACCCAGTGCTTTTGACATGGTAATGATGCCAATACTAATGAGCATGATGTTGGCACTGCTGATGATGACATGGATGATGCTGATGTTGCTGATGATGGCATGGGTGATGCTGACGGTGCCAGTTCAGTACTCCGCACTGTGCTAGTTCCTGTGTGAGAGCTCTATGAGCATCTTCAGCATTTAACCCTCCCAATAACTCTGAGGATGGAACTGTTAATACCCCCATTTTGTAGATGAAGAAACTGAGGCTTAGAGAGGAAGAGTGACTTGCTCAAAGCCCAGGAAATAAGTGGCCCAACCAGGATATGGACCCAGGTGTGCGACTTCTAATTCTTTAAGCTACACAATACTAACCTTGTGTCTTTGTCTGCTTGGCTGCTATGACAAAATACCACAGATTGGGTGGCTTAAACAACAGACATTTAAGTATGTCACATAGTTCCAGAGGCTGAGAAATCTAAGGTAAAGGTACAACCTACAGATTTAGTGTTTGGAGAGAGCTCTCTTCTTGGCCTGAAGAAGGCTGCTTTTCCTCCGTGCATGGAGAGAGAGACAGAGAGACAAAGAGACAGAGAGAGAGGGGGTGGGGGGGGGAGATCTGTTCTTCTCTTTTACAAGGACATCACAAGAGACCCACTCTCATTTGGCATATAAATCTAATCACCTCCCAAAGGCCCTACTTCCAAAGACTATCACATTGGGGGTCAGGGCTTCAATGTGTGAATTTGGAGGCAATGCATTCAGTACGTAACAACCCATTTCAAGTGATTCTGTCTCCCCTCTTGTCTGGTCAGAAACAGCACATCAGAACTCCTGTCCTCCTTGCCAGATGAGTTATCTCAGAGGTCACTCAGTCAGGATCTAAGGCAGTGTGGCCCAGACCCAGGTCTACCCCCCATCCTTCCTTAGGCCTCCTGAGTGATGGATTAAATACCATTACCTTTAGGAATCAGAATTTCAACACATGAATTTGGGAAGCAGGGCACATTCATTCAGACAATAGTGCTGAGGGAAGGGAGCGTCTTTCAGTGGTTATATCAACACCTCCCTCCTTTTCCTCTCCTTTTCTTGACCTGGTCTGACCTAGTCCCACACCCCCTCCAAATACATAAATGACATCCACAGCATGAGGAGTGGAAGAATCCAAGAGATGGATTTAAGGGTAGAAGTTGCAGACCAGCTCAGTAACAACTACTAATGCTGAGACATGATAACCTACTGTGTACCTAGTACCATGTTGAATGCCTTGGT
Source organism: Cnephaeus nilssonii (assembly GCF_951640355.1). NCBI lineage: Eukaryota > Metazoa > Chordata > Mammalia > Chiroptera > Vespertilionidae > Cnephaeus > Cnephaeus nilssonii. The sequence continues at coordinate 23,929,606 of NC_137091.1, read as the reverse complement.
GAATGATATAATTTATTCCTCACTTTCTTCCACAATATCCTAGTAAGAAGATACAGGTATTAACCCCTGTGTGCATAGAAGAAAACACAGTTTAGAAAGACAAAGTCACTTCGCAAGTTGTTGAAAGTGATGACTCAGTTGAACTCTAAAGGGTGAGAAAGAACATACTAGCTAAAGCAGGAGGGGAAGAGGACTCCAGGCAGAGTCAATAGCCAGTGCAAAGGACCTGTGACAGGATGAGGAGGGGGAGGGTCGACAGGGTAGAAGGGGAGGTGAGAGTAGGTTGAAGACTGGCAGAGCCTTCCACGGTCTGATAAAGATTTTGGTTTTTATCCCAAGGAATATGGAGAGCCAGTGAAGGGATTAAGCAGGGAGTGGAGAATAGGATGGTGGCAAGATCAGATTTCTATTTTAGAGAAATGACTCTAACTTCCCTCTGAAGAAGGGATTTCAAGAGAGGCAAGAGGGTGAGCAAGATGCCAGTTAGGAATCTTAGTGACCACACTGCTATAAACAGCACTAACTCACAGATTCAGAACTCCTCACAGTTACCAAGTCTGCTGCCAGGAGACAAAGAAAGGCCAGACGATGTGTGTGTGTGTGTGTGTGTGTGTGTGTGTGTGTGTGTGTGTGTGTGTGTGTGGTGTGTGTGTGTGTGTGTGCGCGCGCATAAGGGGAGGAGGGACAACGAGACACAAGTGAAAGAGACTTCCTGTTTTAGAGTCTTTTAAATGACATAAGAACCCCAAAGGGAAAAGTCCAACATGGAAAAGCAAGCAGTGGTGCCCTTTGAAAAGTTGTAATTTTATTTTAACTTTGCTTAATCTTCTTACATTCAAATTTTGAAATATGTACGCACGATAAAACACTGAAGTTATGGTCTATTGGGTTAAAAATCCACTTTTTGGAATGGGTTCAAGGGAAAATTTATACAAAAGACTTCCGAGTGGAAAGTAATTCTACAGATAAAATAGAATGGAAGCATCCATTATATACGCCCCTTGCAAGATACATGCAAGATGAGGAAGGGTCTCAAACCATCACCAATGGGAGGTTCAAAACAGCCGGCCTCTTAACCCCTCAGGGAACCAGCTGGAAGGGAAGTGCCTGGCTAGTCCTCAGCATCATCATTCATACTTTTCCAAGGGTACAGCATCTTCCTTTCATAATTCATTTGAAACCAATAAATTGACCCCCAATTGAAAACAGTGAAATTCCATTCTAGCATGCTACTCACAAAGCATGGGGCGACCTGGTGTTTATTTTGCAAAGTTCCAGACAAAGAAATATAAAAAAAATACTGGAAAAAATCCATCAACAAGCATTTCTGTGCTTATTCTGTGTAATTATCTTTGTATAGAGAGGCATACCAAAAAAAGGAGGAAAATACGGTTCTTATTCTTAAGTATTTGGCAATCCTCGAGGGTGCTTCTGGGCTCCAAGTGTGCATCAGAACCACCTGGGGAGCTAGACAGAAATGCAGATCCTTGGCACCCACACTCCCTCCCAACAGTGGACCGAGTGTGTATTAGTGTCTACACAGGTCCTGGGGATCTGTATTTTAAGCAAACAGAGAGGCTTCTGATGGGGGCTGGGATTCTGAATCACCGAAATAGAAGAGAGAGAACGTACAGGAAACATTAGCACAGAATTGGACAGAAGGAAGAAGTCCTAGACTAGTGTATATCCAGCAACACCTCTACCCAAAGTGGCATTCTTTAGTCGGCCACCATGACTGGTGTCAAGCATCAGCCTTTGCTTTACGTCTCCACAAAGGGCACAGATCCTTCGTGTGGAAGCTCGTTCCACTGTAGGACCACCATCTACAGTCCTCTGAAGGGCCTTCAAAACACTGGAGCTTCCTGCGTCTTCATCCTGTTTACCTCCCTTGATCTGAATGCTACATGTTTGTCAATGCTGTCTAAGGGGCCACTCTTGTCAAAGCCCAACATGTCTGAAATAGCCATATACTTGGCTTCATTCCTTTTACCTGTCCGGTAAACTTTTTGAAAGTCAAATAGAGTTAGAAGAGTTGACACTCAAGTTCTTGCTTCATATCCCCGCTTTCTTTCCTAAAACTTCAGAAATTATGTATTTAATCATTTGTTCCAGACTTTTCATAGGAATTAGCATTATATATTTCTTGTCCCTATTAACCATTCTTCTCTCCTCAACCCCTAACCCACATTCATTCATTCTTCTTCTTTCTTTTTATGAGTCCAGTTCTGGCTCTTTCTCTTATTTCTCTCTACTGATTTTTAACAAAATAGTCAACAGAATACCTGAGGTCTCCTTGGTGACTTCTTTTTGGCATCTTGAGTGATTACTCAAAGACTTCTAATATCATAGAACATCAGAATTTGAAGGAGCCTTGGAGACCAGCCAGGGCAAACCCTTCACTATTAAGATGAATAAATTAGGGTGCAGAGAGGATACAGGTCAAATTGAGATGCCCAAGTTGGGGACTGAGCCAGCATTAGGACTCGGGTCTTCTTGCCGGATGATTACTTTTGGACAGCCTGCCTTGTTTAGGACTTGGAAACCTGGCTGTGTGGTCAAGCAGATTCTAAGGTTCATCCTCTCCGGGAGGTATGGTGACAAACACACTAAGAAAGAGAGTGGCTTATATGGTTCATAAATTATGTAGAGTGAAATGTTAAATGAGAGAGAAAACTCACCCACACTCCTAACTGCTTTAGTGTGAGTTTTATAAAGAAGGAAGCAGTGCCACTGAGAAACCAGAAATCAGGGCAGCATGCTGCCCTTTGCACGTGTGTGTGTGGGATGGAGGAGGTGGGAGAGGAACACAAACAAAACACAAAACGATATGAAAATGAACCTTACCCTGATAGCCATATGTCAAAGGAACATGGGAGTCAACTGAAAGAGCCCTTGGTGGCCAAACCATTGGGAAATAAAGTAAAGTTGTATAGGACAGTGGTCGGCAAACTCATTAGTCAACAGAGCCAAATATCCACAGTACAACGGTTGAAATTTCTTTTGAGAGCCAAATTTTTTAAACTTAAACTATATAGGTAGGTACATTGTTATTAACTTAATTAGGGTACGTGGTATTTTGTGGAAGAGCCACACTCAAGGGGCCAAAGAGCTGCATGTGGCTCGCAAGCCGCAGTTTGCCAACCTCTGGTATAGGATAATAACCTAAAATAGAAAGTAAATATCCATGAGCCCACACGGATAGAAATAAATAAGTGGGGGAGGAGAGACAAATCCCTCATGCAGAAAAATTCCTAAGAGTTCCTGTAGATAGACACTCCGCCTACAAGGGGTGAGAGTATAAGTCCCTTCAAGTGGGGGCTGCATACAGGAACTTTCCTTCAAAAAGAACAGCATGGAATATATGGGAAAAGAGTAACTACACTGGAGAGCTGACAAGCACTACCCCAGCCAGTGAAAAAGGTCAACATCACAGTATTATGTCATGTTGATAGCATTGTCCTTCATAGGATGTGATGAGAAGGGCATTTCACTTGTATGTCTTCTTCCCCAAAACCAACAACCCCAGTCTAATCATGAAAATAAACCAGACACATTTCCTTACTGGGGTATCCTATATAATAAAAGCCTAATATACAAATTGCCCCTCAGGCAGTTGTTCCACCAGGAGTTCAACCGAGAGACTGGGAGTTCGGCCGCTCGCTATGACATGCGCTGACCACCAGGGGGCGGCGCGGAACATGGCAGGCGTTAGTGACATGGTGCTGGCAGCAGGTAGCAGTAGAGGCATTGCTTGCCCCATGGGCCCTGATGAGGGACCGCAGCGGGATGGTGGAGCAGGTGAGTGGGCAGCGCCAGGCCAAGGCAGGGTGCCAGGCAGGCTGTGGGGCTGCAAGGCTGGGGACATGAGCTGGGGCCAGATCCCCATGAGACTTTAGTTAATAATAATATATTAATATTGTTTCTGTAATTGTAATAAATGTACCAAATAATATAAGATATTAATAACAGGGGAAACTGGGTGTAGGTATATGGGAACTGTGTGCCATTATCTCAATTTGTTTGTAAACCTAAAAAACCCACATTCAAAACATAAATTCTGTTTCAAAAAAATAAACATACATGTTAAATAAAGTAAAAGAATAGCATATAGAAAAGCACATGCCATTCTAGAGGTGGACTGGGGATTCTGTTACTAGGGATCTTGAGGGTTCCAGTTACCCTTGAAGGGGGCATGCAAGTCCTAGGTGCACCAGCCCCAGTGGATGAGCAAACCATGGGGTCCAGAGAGGAATTGTGGTTACCCCAGAATAAGAGTCGAATTGCAGCTGACCTCATAAAGCTCAGTTGTCAGCAAATTATTTGTGATGTTCTCTAGCGATGCTTAGTAACTTAGAAGTGGGAGCCAGGTCTTATACCTGTTGGGATCTGTGATGTATAAGTAGCAACAAATCAAAGGAGGTATGGGGTAGCCTAGGATGTCAGCAAGAACACCTTCCAAAGACTCGTGTTCTAGTGATACACACAGAACTCTGGACTGGCCAGGCCGCTAGCCAGGCTTTGCAAGGGGCCATGATGTTCTCACATTTTAGGTTCAATGGAAAATGTCCTAGAGGTGAATGCCACCTTTCATAACCATGTCAGCATTCAAAACTGTGTTCAAAAGATCCTGTTCCTTTAGGCAAACAAATTCAATCCAGAAATTGTATGGGGAATGATACTTTCTTGTTCACCATTGTGCCTTTCTGCAATAAATAATTTCCAGTCAGGGTGCTAGAGAATTCCAAATGATAGACATATTATGTTCATGAAAGACAACTTTAAGAAAAATCTTTCTGCAATGAAAGTGAGGGCTCCACCCCCCTTCTTGGCATCCCAGCTTGCTATAGAAATGAGTGATTTTCTGAATTTCTGCCAAGTTAGATGGTTCAGCATGCTATTAGATTAGTCTGTTTATACAGAAACAGCCAAAAATAGGAAACACACAGAAGCTATTAAAGATATTGTCCTGAGAGGGAAAGATTTGAATGGTTTTCTTACTGCAAGTGGGAAATAAGATATGAGTCAGTATTAATGTGATAAAGAAGTTAATGTGTTCTAAAGCAAACCCTTGGTTTCTTCATCTTGTTTCAGAGGTGACAATAAAAGGCACATACAGACAATTATTCAGGGTTGGGTGAGCATGGAAGGTAGTGAACACTTTAGATATAGCTCCCCTTCAGAAAATAGGACTGTGGCACAAAGGGGGTTTTCAAAGGGAAAGACCGTTTCAGGCAAAAATAAAATAAAAAATAAAAACAATACCCCCCCCCCAAAAAAAAAAAGAAATTCCAGATTCCAAGATTAAGTATATTTTTAAAAAGGTTTCAGAAATTCAGAAGTGAAATTCCAATTTCACTTCTGCCCTTGGGTTGCTCTGTGATCGAATGGAAATCATATGACCTCTCAGGTCAATGCGATTCAAGACGGAGGACTTATATTGACTTCTACTTGTAAGACAATGTGGGTTCTTACTCTCCTCATTTATAAGTGAACAGCGAGACCTGTGCCGTGAAGTCACCTCGTTTTTTCCCCCAATAAGTCGCAAGGTGACGTCTGGAGGAAAGACATTGTGGTCATGTGAGCTGTTCCTGACAACATCTCAGAATATGCATGTGACTCTGGAAGTGGATGTGTGTCTAAATACCCAGATGAAGCCCAGGACTATATATTATTTTCCTCTTCATTTGTAGTTGAGAGTCACAAAGAAATAGGGTTTTCTACAAAATAAATACTTCTAATGGGGTAATAATCTTTCTAGGCTGTCCTCTGGGTCCTGGTGAGTACCTCAGAACTCGCTAAGCAAAGAATATTAAAGAATGCATTCATTTAAAATTGCTGTGCAACAAATTATCACAAACGTAGCCTCTGAAAAGAACACCGTTATTATGTTATGGTTTCCTTGGGTCAGAAGTGTGGGCATGGGTTCTCAGCCAGGCTAACGGTCCAGATAGCAGTTGGGCTGTGGCATCACCAGAGGCTTAGCTGGGGAAATTCAATCACCTTTAACTCCTTCAGCTTGTTGGCAGAATGTATTTCCTTGAGGTTGTAGGACTGACATCCCATTTCCTTGCTGTCTACTTTGGGCCACGCTCAGCTCCTGCACGCCGTCTGCAGTTGTGTCATGTGGCCCTCTCACAATACGGCAGCTTACTTCTCCAATGCCACCAATGGGGAGTATCTCTGACCTCAGTCCCTCTTCAAGGGTTTTTTACATTAAGTCAGGCCCACCCGAGATGACCTCCCTTCTGATTAACTTAAAATCAACTGAATTGGGACCTTAATTATATCTGCAAGATCTCTTTCCTTTGTCACGTAATGTAGCCTAATCGAGGAGGTGACATCCCATCATCTTTTTCATCTTCTGTTGGTGAGAAGCAAGTCACAGGTTCTGCCCACATTTAAAGGGAAGAGGGACCAGACCAGGGTGTGGATGCAAGAAGGTGGGAGTCATTGGGCCCACCTTAGGATCCATCCATCTGCCAATCAGCGGAAGGAAATACAGAGTTTCACTCCTCAAGAAAATGTCATCATAGTATGGGCAGAATTACTTCATTTATGAGTGTGAGCTTAGAATCTAGGTGCAGGGGCAAAGGAGGGTGGAGAGAAAAAAAGAAAGAGCCCCATAGTTTTTCCAAATAATCAGAGTTTTTCAAGGTTTTTCTAGAAGCACCTGTTGCCAGATATTATGTAATAAAATGCAGGTACGCTTAAACTGTACAGTTACACTTTAGTAGCTGACAACTGGGCAACCCAATACCTCCTTCAACCTGCGCAATAATGAACATGGACATCGGGAGCGTGGAAGTATCAAGAAAAGGCAAGGCAGGTTCAAAGGCAACCTGTGAGTGGTTGTTTGAAAGACCAGAACAACACAAGGTTCAAGGAGGACAGTGAATAATCGAATGCTATATGCCAGCCAATAAAGGCTAAGTTCAGAGGCCTCCCAATACGAGAAAAACAGGAAACATGTCTGGGGTAGAAGAAGAAATGGAAGCTGAAGGAGGAAAAGAATAAGCAACACCAGGAAGGAAAGAGGCATTCGTCTATAGGACAGATGAAGGGGAGAAGTTGAGAAGAGGAGAGAAAGGAGATGAGGGAGAAAGTGAAGCAATTCCATACTAGAAGGACTTGAGTGGTGGTGAGGAGGGGACGGGAGGGGGCATGAACAAATGTAGCCATCAGTTAACTGGAAAGTTCAGTTAACCAGAATGAGATGCCAGGTAAGTAAAATCCCACTGAGCTTGGCAGGCCTACTCTGGCCATTAACTTTAATGTTTTTCCGAACCCCAGCACTTTCACAGGTGTGAGTTAAAACCATCTGGTCTGTACTCTGCCCTGCCTGTTAAAACCTAGCATCTTCCAAGATACATTGTGGAGCGAGAGGGGAGTGGGGGAAGAGATAGGAGGTAAAAGGCTTTACGGAATGCTTAACCTTCACAAGAAGGAGCTTTTAAGTAACCTTTGAGTGGAATTACTTTATTTTGAAATTGCAATGTAATAAAATAAAATATGGTGAGACGTTTTAATATACAGAAACAGAGCCTGGGCAAATAAATGGCTCAAAACAAAATCCCAATGAAAGAAATGCAGTGTGCAGTGACCCCGACATGATAAATGAAAAAAAGAAATAAACTTAGGGGAAAATCCATATACAAAAGCATGTCTCTATAGTAGTGATGTTTCTAAATTTGACACAGTTGCAAGTAGAGCTCACTACAGATTATTTCTATGCAAATATGCATTTAGCCTAAATAAGAGTGTGGCAAAAAAATTCTAAATATATTTCTCAAAAATCAATTCTTGTGCAGTACAAGTGAAGCAAGAAGTACACTACTACATATTAAAATGTGACCAATGTGAACTTGTCAGAAGACAAGCTTCCGAGACGTGGGTGGCAGGGAACAGGAAAGTGCCCCACACTGCCCGATGTCTATGTCTAGTCTAGAGAAGATGTTAACGGCAACTCTGCTGTGGATGCAGCTACTCTCTCCCTTCCAGGGGCAAAGCTTGAGCCTTGAGAATCCCAAGTCCCCTGGCTACTTCCCATTGATATAGAAAGTTCTACACAAGGCTGCACGCAGCCAACTTGTAAAACACAGAGTACCCGGATTGGTTGGAGGTGCTCCCCAGAGATTCCAAATCCCGGCAATAAACAGGTTCTTAGGAGAAAGCTCTCTGCCTGTCTCCTTCAGCACCTTAGCAACCATCCCTCCTAAATGCCCTATTTAAACAGCCCAATGTTTCCTGGGTAGGCCAGTTCCTTCAATTTCACACCAGAGTGAAAGGTATACGTAATGGTCTTTATTTGTCCTTTTCACCATTAGCAATATGTATACCCTCTTGATCAGCTGTGTCTAACACTTTCCTGGTTTTCTAAATTCATTATTAACTAGAGAGTGTCTCCCTACCATTTGACAAAAGAGGAAGCTGAGGGGAGAGATCCACCTGCCTTTCCAGTGTGCTGGGGTTAATTAGGAGCAGAGCGGGGTCTAATGAAATCCAGATAAAGGTGAGGCTTATGGTTTTTCTACTGTAACCATGGTCTCTCTTTGCTTTTATATGTACACACTGAACCACACAACTGAGGTTAGAAACTGTACAGCAGCAGTGGCTGGAAGGGGACACGGGAGGGTTGCTGGAGTACTGGAAGGATCCTGTGCATTAATGAGGGTTACTGATGCGTGTGGGCGTGTGCAAATTTATTGAGGGAGACATGTGAAGTGTGTGCACTGCTCTGCTTATATTTACATAAACAAAGAGTGACAGTAGCCTGGATGAGGCCCATGTGCCTGCAGTAACCCTGAGGGTGTGTGCTTCTCTAACTCCAGGCCACTTACTTGGGGAAGATCCACACGGGGCACATCTGAGACGCCAGTGAAAAAGGCTTATCATATGAGTGTTAAATAATGGACCAATGTGGTCACTGGGAAGGGATTCCAGACTTTCTCCTTTCCCTCTCAGTTCTATCTTGGGGGCGGGGGGCACGGGGCTCTCATGAGTCTTATACACAAGATAAGGATTAAAGAAATTCTGTGTTTGTTTCCTGCATGAAACACTGACTCTGTCCAAGAAGAGGTCTGTAGTGGGCTGAACTCTGTCCCTCCTAAACTCATATGTTGAAGTCCTAACCTCTAGTTCCTCAGAATAAGACTGCATTTGGAGACAGGGCTTTGAAAGAGGTAAAAAAGGTAAAATGAGGTCATCAGGTGGGCCCTAATCCAGCTGGTGTCCTTACAGGAAAGGAGATAGAACACAGACACAGAGAGAAGAGCATGTGAGGACACAGGAAGAAGGTGGCTGTCTGCAGGCAAGAAGAGGCCTCAGAGAAACCCAGCCCTCCGACGCCCTGATCTCAGACTGCCAGCCTCCAGAGCTGAGAAGTTATTTTCTGTTGTTTAAGCCACCCACTCTGTGGTACTTTGTTGAGCCGCTCTGGGAAACTAATACAAGGTCCAACATGAGAACTGATTCAGTGCTTTCCCAGTGGGGATGCAAAGTGTCTAAGGGCAAGGTGTGTGATGTCAGGGACACTGGAACACATCTTAAGGATTCTCTCCTGCCCACCTCAGAACAGACAGGACACAACCCCAAGAAATCCATGGGGCTTCTTCACGTAGCTGCTCACTTGTGCCACCTGTGTTCACGCTGAGTCCCTGCACTGAGCTTCCTCAATACTGTAACCAGATCAATTCCATGCAGTAACTGGGCCAAATGCAAAGCCACAAGTCTGAACACGTTTTAAACTGAATTGACCAGTCAGCTGGGAGAACTGAACAAAGTGACCAGACTGTTTATTTGGCAGTGGACTTGTTATAAAGGTCTGGCAAGGGTGCCTGGATCATCATGCCAGGTTTTGTCTCTTCTCACTATCTTAAATGTGTCTCTTGTTTAAAATGTGTCCCTTGTTTAAACAAAACAAACATCAGATAAAATTCTACTTGCTCCCATACTTTTTTTAAAAAGCTATGTGCATGTGAGTACATATGCATGCATAAGCGTGTGTGCACACACCTGGAGAAAGCAGAGAACAACTCTCATACCAGCTTTGGGAGGCCATGGAGGCCATGAGACAGAGGGTAGAAGAATCTAGATGGAGCTGAGAGCTAACTAATGTCATTTTCTTGAAGAATATTTAACCTACTGCTTTCCTAATACAGCATTTACTCCTTCCCTTCCTTGTTTCCTTTCACATACATATACAGTATATCTTCAGCCAAAGATATGCTTTCATTGCTTTTAAAGAGAGAGAAAGGGGGAAAGAGAAACATCAATGTGAAAAACGTTATCAGCTGTCTCCTGTACACAACCCAACTGGACATCACAGGTATGTTCCCTGATCAGTAATCGAACCAGCATACCTTTTGGTATACTGGATGATGCTCCAACTGGCTGAGCCACCTGGCCAGGGCCTACTATGTATCAAGTACTGGAACAGGAAGAAAAGAGAAGATACGGCCCAGGACTCAGAGGACTGGGGTCTGAGCCAGGAGCTTGGGATCTCCCACGAGCCCATGCTAGAGTGGCTATGCCCTACCTGACAAGAGGCAGGGTACACAAGAAGTGTGAAGTCCCTACCACCCTACCTAATAATAGACAAATATGCAAATTGACCATACCTCCGACACACCCACAAGCCACACCCACCATCCAATCAGAGCAAGTATGCAAATTAACCCGACCAAGATGGCTACAGCCATAGAGAGCAAGGTTTCCTAGGTAACAGAGGAAGCCAAGCTTTCCGCCTGCCCTTGCCAGGCCTAAGCCTCCACTCAAGCTACAAAGTTTCAATTATAGAAGGTAAACAAATTCAAACAGAAATGGCAGCAGAATGGAGCTTGAGAGAGCAGGCCAGGGTTGCTCCCGGCAACAGGGGAAGCAAAGCTTTCCACACACCCTGGCCGGGCCCACCCACTTAAGGCTACAAAGTTTCAATTATAACCCCAACAGAAATGGCTGCCGGCCGCGGAAGGAGCCCCAGGCTTGGCTCCGCTCCAGGCTACAAAGTTTCAATTGTAGAAGGAAAATAAATTCCAGATACCTGGGCCTCCGCTTGGGTTGCCAGGGGCATGGCCGGCCTGCAAACCACCACAGGCCCCTCGCTCAGGCCGCCCCATGCCCCAAGGGAACCCCACCCTGATCAGGGACACCCTTCAGGGAAAACCAGCTGGCCCCCACCCGTGCACCAGGCCTCTATCCTATCTAATAAAAGGGTAATATGCAGATTGATCATCACTGCAACACACAATATAGCTGTCCCCATGTGGTCAAAGATCCTGCCCCCATGTGGACACAAGATGGCCACCACAAGATGGCCAGCAGGAGAGGGCAGTTGGGAGGCACCCGGCCTGCAAGGGAGGGCAGTTGAGAAGGACCAGGCCTGCAAGGGAGGGCAGTTGAGAGGGACCAGGCCTGCAAGGGAGGGCAGTTGGAGGTGATCAACCCTGCAGGAGAGGGCAGTTGAGAGGGACCAGGCCTGCAAGGGAGGGCAGTTGGAGGTGATCAACCCTGCAGGAGAGGGCAGTTAGGGGTGACCAGGCAGGCAGAGGAGGGAAGTTGGGGGCAAACAGGCTGGCAGGGGAGTGGTTAGTGGGTGATCAGCCTGGCAGGCAGAAGCGGTTAGGGGCAGTCAGGAAGGCAGGCAGGCAAGCAGTTGGGAGCCAGCAGTCCTGGATTGTGAGAGGGGTCCCAGATTGGAGAGGGTAAAGGCTGGGCTGAGGGAGAACCCCCCTCTGTGCACAAATTTTGTGCACTGGGCCTCTAGTGTTTATATAATACTAGAGGCCCGGTGCACAAAATTCATGCACGGAAGGGCAGGTACCTCAGCCCGGTCTGCACCCTCTCCAATCTGGGACCCCTTGAGGGATGTCCGACTGCCTCTCACAATCCAGGACCACTGGCTCCTAACCGCTCGCCTGCCTGCCTGCCTGATTACCCCTAACCCCTCTGCCTGCCTGATCGCCCCTAACTGCTCCCCTACTGGCCTGATCATCCCTAACTGCTCCCCTGCTGAGCTGATTGCCCCTAACCACCACTGCCTCGCCCCATACCCGGGACCCAGGATTTCCTCCCTTTGGCCAGCCGCAGGCACCCAGTACCCAGGCCGGCTTTGCCTGGGCCGGCTGCAGCATACCATGGGCGGGCGCCTTGTCCCTCCCCCGGGCTGCAGGCACAGCCCCTGGCACCCGGGACTGCAGGATGAGCAGCTTGTCCCTCTCCCGGGCCATGGCCTGGCTGGTCCCATTCCTCTCTCATGAGCTCATTTGTGCCTGGCTGGTCCCCATTCCTCTCTCATGAGCTCGTTTTTGCCTGGCTGGTCCCCATTCCTCTCTCCCCAGTGTTGAGTGTCTGAGCCATTATGGCATGATGGCGAGGGCGTGATGACCATTTGCATATTAGCTCTTTATTATATAGGATTATACTTTAGCCTATAATCTTCCAAAAATGGTTGACATCCCAATACTTAAATTTAACTACAAGTCTAAAACATGGACAAATGACTTTACAACTAGAATCACACACGAGAATACCTGAATTCAGCACATATTCCCTATTGCTTAACTGCCAATGCATTAGCCTCACCTTCCAGCAAGATTAGGGCAGAACTGTGCACAACACCCAGCCCAGAGCAAGGGATTAGTAAACTTGCTGACTGATTAAACTGAACATCACAAAGAGCTATGAAAAAGAAAAAGCTAAGAATGCAATTAAAAGACATCTATGCCAATATTTCCGGGGTGTACATGAAATACTTCACAGTAGTGTCTGCTGTGGATACCCCAACCCTGCCTCATCCAGCCTTAGCATTGAGGTGTCCCTGGAATTGCACTAGGGGAGGGGGCTTCATCTGCCATGCACCTCTGTTCCATCTGGCACAAAGCCTCACATGCTTCTCTGAATTGAAGAGATTGACACTGACAGGTCAGCTTCAGGAACGATGTGGAAGCCAGCTACGCAGGACACACAACATGCATAGGGTGGTTACCAAATCCACTGACAGATCTTGAATGATCTGATGTTGTTCTTTTGGTTTGCACTAGGATGTGGGGGAAAAAAATCCCTGTACTTTCTGTCTACCTGTGTAGTGGCCCAATTGAATAAGGGACTACATCGTCAAAAATAAAATAATATAAAAAAAATAGGGAGGCATATGCTGCCAGCTCCACCCCAGCCAGGGTACAAGGGAAGCCCCAGGGCCCCAGCCTGAAGGCAGCACTCTGGATTCAAAGCAAAAGGTTGAAGACATGACAAGTGTGACTTTACCAATAACAAAAGGATACACACATAAGCAACCCATCCTGCTGCCTTGTGCATCCACTCGCAGTGTCAGAGCAGAAAAGGACCTTATGAAGCTGCCAAAGCTCTGAACATGGAAAGTTCTTTCAAAAACCATTTGGTAGCCAAAGCTACGTAGAGCTGACGGAGTTATTTATCTCACTGAGTGTGAGGATCCATTCATTCTGACACAGAGATATTCATGCGTTTAATCACAAGGTGCTGCCCCCAGGGTGTTACATCACACAAGGTTTAGCAAACTTGCTATAGAGAGCCAGATAGTAAATATTTCAGGATTTGTGGGCATTCGGCAGTGTCTTGCATACTCAGCTCTGCCACTGTAGCTTAAAGTAACCATAGATAACATGTGAACAAAAGGGTGTAGCTGTGTACCAATAAAACTTTAATTACCAAAAGAACCCTCAGGCCGGGCCCTGGGCTCTATGTTTACCCAACTGTGTAATGCATAGAATATGCAGCATATCGCCTTCCAAAAATTTGAAAACCTCTGAAACACATCTGGCCCTAAGGGTGTCAGACCAGGGGTTGGGATCCTGTAGTTCCAATTTTGCAGAGTTCTCTGCAGGGAAGTTCTTTACAAGGGGCTGGAACTTTCCTCCAAGCAGAGCTCGGCTGGTCTTCCTGAGGGGTTTTAGTCACCTGCTGTGATGGTTGCAACTGCAGCTGAAATCTGGAATTCAGGTTGTTGAACTGAGAGCACCTGCTCTGGGTCACATTCCATAGGATGACGTGCTTGCTGGTTTTGCAGGGAGGGATACCCCTTTTGAAAGGGCAGGATATTGGGAGGACAGCAATTTTCCGAAAAACAGATTTTCCAGATGACTCCCATAGACAGCTATCTGTGTCCATGAGGGGCCTCAGAACAGGGAGACATGCGAGCAGCTCTAGGGCCCACATGGCCAAGTGTAATACAACCTGGGGGCAAGGTGCACGCTCACCAAGATTGCAGGGAAACACTGGGGCTTTCTTGGACTAAGGCTTCCAGAAAAGTTATCCCTGCTCTCTAGCTCCTGAGGGTGTGGCACTATTGGGAGCCCCAGGAGGTGGGCACAGACATCAGAGTGGTCAGGGGTGATGGGCTCCAGTATCAGTGGTACTGATGAGGGGCCCTCCCATGTCTTTATGGACCATAGAGAGATGGAAGCCCTAACATGAAGGTAGAAACCATGAGTTAGTGAAGCCAACTCTCCAAGAACGCACAACAGACACCTCTTGGGGAACCAGGAAATACTCAATGGGACTGAGGACTGAAATCACAGATTCACAAATCAGGAAGGGGGCATAAGGCAACAAAAGGCAGGCTCGGGAATGAATACATGGCTTCTGGGGGAATGAAACATGATCTAATATCTGCTAACTTTTAAAAGTAATTTCATAGATTTTTTAAATGATTAAAAATTATATAGGTTTTAGGTGTACAATTCTACCATACATCATCTCTATATTGTATTGTGTGTTCACCATCCCAAGTCAAGTCTCCTTCCATCACCATTTATCTCCTTTACCCTCTTCTACCTCCCATCAACCCCCTTTCCCTGTGATAATCACCATACTATTGTCTGTACCTATGATGTTTGTTTCCTTTGCTTCATCCCTTCACGTTTTTCACCCAACCCTCTGTCCCCCTCCCCTCTGACAGCCACCAGTGTGCTCATTCTTGAGCACTTACTTAATGCTATCCCAGGGACTGTGCTGAGTGCCTTACAGATGGTGGTTTCAATCCTTGCAACAATCTTGCAGGGTAAATAGCAGTGAGAAAGCTAACATCAAGTCATGTGCCCAGGGCTGCCTGTTCTGCAAATGCAGAATGAAGCCTGGATGCAGCTGCCTCTGATGTCTACACCATGCTGCCCACCATAACAGAGAGGTAGACCCTCCATCATGTGACAACTCACCAAATGACTGGCACAAAGACCTCATCTAACCTCAATACCATCTTATACAGACCTTCAAGGGTCCTTGCATGTGCTTTTCATTCTTGTTCGCTTATATACATCACCTTTGTGACACAGTGCTCCCAAAAGAACACCTGATCACCACCATGTTGTAAGCAAAGCCTGGTCCATACATAGTGGCTGACACATGCTTTCTGACTACCATCTGTATCTACCAAGACTGCCAGGTGTTTTCCAGGATGCAATTTGCATGGGAAGTCTAAGTCTTCAGTAAATATATGCTGGGTCTTTTTTACCTCACCTGTGCTGGCCTAGAGTATTAGTCTGTTATGTGTTGCACCTTCTTGTATGAACCTATTGACTTCTGACTTGGACATGCGATTTGCTTTGGCCAGTGGCATGAGAGAAGCCAAGCTATGCCCAATCCAAAACAGAAATTTTAAGAACCATTGTGTAGTTTGACCACTGAACTTTCACTCTTCCATGACCATATTGTGTTCCCATTGGGGACCACCTCTTTAGCTGTATCCTAGAATAAAGACAGTACAGGAGCATGAGCTGAGCAGCCACCAGCCCCCAGGCAATGTGTA